>NC_136063.1:523934072-524301572 GCF_964261635.1 Lissotriton helveticus
AAGTGAATGGTGATAGTATGTTAACATGCTGTAAATGAATAAGAGTTAGCAACACTTATAAGCAGCCGCGGGCCGTGGAGGGAGTTACGGTGGGGCAGGGAGGCGGGGAGGGGGAGGGGCAAGGTAGAGAGGGCTCCACCCTGCTTCTCCCCCTCCCCGCCTCCCTGCCCCATCGTAACTCCCTCCACGGCCCGCGGCTGCTTATATCTCACCCTCCCTAATACACATATTATATTATTTGCTAAGAAGGTCTCTTTGTGTTGGTTTAGGGCGTGTCCATACTTTAGTGTCTTAGATTTGAAGAAATCACATCAGCATACACCAGCTCTCTCTTCATGTGAACCGCATCAACTGTTGTGTATGTGTGTTCGGCAAAGCAATATAAAACCCGCCTCATGCCCAGAATTGGCAGAAGTTGCACTTATGTTATGAGTATGAAGTCGTGGAGATCAGACCTCATAAAAATTCTGTATCGTGTTGTTCTTGAAACTTTAGCACTCGCTGTACAGATATAGTTTAACAATTAAAGCAGATAGTAGACCAATAACATATTATTCTCATGTAAACCACGATGAACTACTAGGTGGAAAGCTAAAGCAACAACTAAGTGTCGTGTGCAGAAGTTGCAAAAAAGGAAAAATGGCGTTTAAACCGGTAATGAGCCCATGCTAACTTAACACGGTGTAAAGATATCCAGGACCTAGATGACACCTCCTCATGATCCGGAAACGAACTGAATAAGATAATAGAAGTGCCATCTCATGAGAGCAGATTGCAAGTTTATATGTGGACGGTCCGCAAGGTAAAGCATTAAAAACTAGGAAAATTCAATGCTAAAGAAAAATAAAACAGCCAAGTACTTTATCGAGTCTTAAGCCAATAGGCAAGGTAAATAATAAAAACTTGACAAATAAGTCAATGAATTGTCAATGAAATGCTAGTACTCAGCATATCAAACATGAAAAAGGTCTATGACATAACTGTGTATGCAAAATAAGCTGCAACAGCCTCCAATAGGAAGTCACCGTCTTCATCCGAAAACAGTTCAGCCATCCAATTTAAAAGCGGAAAAGAACATACGTGCTCTCCCAGCACCGGATCCTCTATCACCATCAGAGGACAGCTCGGTGGGTTTTCAAGAAAGCTGTGTTCCAAGAAAGACTGTGCTGCCACCAGTAAATTCCAGGGACCAAGTAGTCCATGCATCAATGCCACAGCCATAATCCTTTCGCCAGGACAAATCAACTCGTGAGTAATGATAGGAGTCATCAGCTGATTAAAGTCGACGTCAGGAGAAACCGGTCCGCAGAGACACAAATCAATGGCCCAATCGAAATCACAGGTCAGGCAGTGAAATACAGGCTGGACACAGGTGAAGTAGGAGAACCGAAAAGATAATCCATATGCCGTGCTTAATATCGCCAACGGCATTGTGCCATAATATTCTAGCATGCGATTGCGGAACAGTGTCAGCAGCTGCAGGGTCGGAGGTTGCATAGGAGGGACATCCATATTTAAAAATGTAAAAAAGCACAAGAGCGTCCGCTGGTAATGCAAGTAAAAATGCCAATCCACGAACCAGAGTGCAGAAAATACAATGAAAGGGAGCAGGGATGACTCCAAAGATTTTCTCAAATGAAGTCACGAGACCACTGGTAACAACTTTAAAAAAGTGTGCCAGGGATTTTGTGGAGGATGCGTTAAAGATAGTCGGAAACATGTAGCTGAAATTGAAAGGCAAACCTGTGTACGGGTGTTCGCTATGTGAAGTACGAAAGTTTCACGGGCCGAACTCAAGGCCACCTCTCTCTGAGACAAAAGAGCTCTTATTCTTGTCATGCCGTTGAAACGTGTCACAAAGGTTGGTATTTGTGGCCAGATTGAAAACTCCCTATGTTCATGTGTGGGAGGAAATAGAACATTTCTGCAGCAAATAACCCGTTCACTTACTGTTACGATAAAAGGAATACTTTTAATTAACTCAGAACAATCTTCATTATTGAGCATCAAATAACTACCATTTTCCAACAACTTGAACGTGGGGATGATAGCAGGAACTGGCGTGCCTTGCAACACGCAAGCCATATTTGGTCGGTGTTTGTTGCATGAATCGTGTAACTGTATGTGCCTACACATTAGTGAATGATCTGGCGTCTCAGTGCATTCCTCTCCATTCAGATAAACTTCTTGATCATCTTTGAAGCATCTGTATGTGTATGGAAGCGACCAGACCTCATGAACAAAAGCACTACCTAAAGGTTCATAAAGACCTATTGGTATATATTTCATACAATTTGAAAACTTATATAAAGCAAAAGGCAGCGTTATTAAACCGTGGATAAGGCATGTTGCCAAAAAACCCGCAATCCTCTGCTGATGATGTCACTGAGCATGTCATGAATGATGTAATATGTGACATCATCAGTAGTGGATTATGGGTAATAGTATCTCTAGTTTACTCCCCTATAGCTGTCTTTCTTTTAACATAAGTGTGTGTTTCCTTCCCTTATACTTACTGTTTTTGGTTCGCTTCCAGTTCGCGTACCAGCGAGCGAACTAGGAAGCGAACTAAGAGAAATAGAGGTTGGCACAGTTCCAAATATTGTACCAATTTTTTAATAACGGGGAGGTAGTTCTGAAAAGAACTTTTTTTTTTATTTTTCTGAACATTTTTTTACTGTTTTTGAATTTTTCGGAACAGTTTTATATTTTTTTGGGTTTTTCTTGGAGGGGGCAATGAAAACGATTCATTGTAAAGGGCTCAACAGGAGCAACAAAACAAAAAAAAGAAGTATTTATTATTTTGGGCGTTTCGGACAAACTTGCATATGATAGTCAATAGCTCTGTTGATCAGAGTGATGCTTCTTTCTCCGTAGGAAATGAATCCATCGCAAAATACGCAGGTGTGTTTTACTTCACCAAATCTCATTTGTATATTTGGCACCATCTCCCTGCCCTCTGGTCCCGTTACTTCCGGTACAACAGATCTTCTGGCCATAATAGGGAGATTATCTAGGTCGTTCCGAAACTGTGCAGCACTGTAGTTGTTAGGATGCCACCTAGTCATATGGCGATGCATTGTGTAGTTTCCGAAACTGTATTTTTTGTCGGTCCCTCTGGACAGTCTATCTTGACATATAAGGCAAGTTACGTATCTTGCATTTACTTTTTTCTGACCTTTGGGAATTTTAAAAAATTGCCAAATGAAGTTTTCTTTCCGGTGAGACGTCTTGGGCTGCTCAGGCAAAAACTGCCTCTCTTCGTGCTCGTCCTCCTGTTCCTCTTCTTCTTCTTCTTGTTGAATTACAACTTGAGCAGGTGGTCCACTCTTCCTTGGATGTGGTGGAGGTGGTGGGGAAGCACCAGCTGAAGCTACTAAAGAAGCCATTGCTCAGTGATCACAAAGGGTCTTTCTCTCACAATGATGAAAGTCAGAGTGAGGAAAGAAGGAGGGATTTTCATCATTTGGGAAAAACAAGAGTTCTCAACCAATCAAAAGTGTTCATTTTAGATTATATGACCTAGTCTTACATCATTAGGAAACCAAAAGTGAAATGAACCAATGAAAAGTGTTATTACCAAGTCACATGACTTGCTGTGTTTACGTTAAGCGCTTTGCAGGGCCTCCCGGTTTGCTTCCAGAAACCTGCGCTTTGGCACTCGCTTCGCGTACCAGTTCGCTAACGTAGCACGTCATATGACGTATCACGCGACAACGTGGAACGTCATGCGGACGGGAGGCGTCACGATGTTGTTTTCTAACGCGGCACTTGCGGTAAAGAAACGTTTACCGGCTCGCGGTCTATTTCGCGGCATCAAGGTCAGCTAACGGGAAGCTTCCCGATTCGCGAAGCGGGAACGAAGAAAAAAAAATATTTAAAAAAAAAATTATTCATAAACATATAAAATATATTTTTGGATTTAAAGAAGAATACATTTTACAGCTACAGATATTAGCTGTTAAAAAACCAATGAAATTCACAGAAAAAACCATAGGTTATAGACCATATATAGTTAGGAATTAGCATTTACAAAACCTTGAAAATTCACTGAAAAAACCATAGGTTATAGACCATATATAGTTAGGAATTAGCATTTAGAAAACCTTATTTTACTCACACAAAACCATTGAAATTCCATATATAGTTAGTTGCACTAACTATATATCGCGCACCCGCAATCCACTGCTGATGATGTCACATATTACATCATTCATGACATGGTCAGTGACATCACTGATGACATCACTGATGACATCTCAAATGACATCACTGATGACATCACTGATGACAACATCCAGTGACTGTATGCTTCTGTAAAGTTAAAATATGTCTTACATATTGAAGAATGAGTGGATGTATAAGTGTCTGGATGAAGGATTTAGTAGGTGCATGACTGACTGTATAAGTGAGTGATTAAATGTGTCTCACTGAGTGCATGGGTTAGTGACTAAACTGTTTTAAATTGTGCATCATTGTGTCTGTTGTTTTGTAATCTGATGCATGTGTTGATCATTAGCTATATGACTAACTATATGGGTTATTGATTAGTTGCCCAAGTATTTGTATGGGAGACTGAGTGTGTGTGTGGGTGTCTGGGAGGTGTATGACTCTGTGCATAGATGTGTGAGCAGTTGATTCACTAGATGTATGGGTTCAAAAGTGCATGTGGAAACATCTGTATGGGCGGTTGACTGTGTGCATGAGTGTATTGGTGAGTGAATGGATATCTCAGTGCTACATGTCAAAGTAAGTACATATGTAAAACACAGTACATGTGATAGTTGACATATATAAATAACTGTGCATAAGAGCCAGTGAATGTGTGAGTGGCTGTATGGATTATTGTGAACTTGTATCAGGGATTGTATAACAGAGTAAATATGTGTTATTATATGTTCCAATAAGTAAGGTGTGTATAACTATATAGTTGAGGAAATCGAGGTGTGATTGATTCTTTGCAAGACTGACTAGGTGTGTGAGTAACTCCATGGATGAGTGACAGTCTGTGAGTGTCTGTTTACACTGAGTGTATCTAAGGTTATATTAGAGTCTGAAGAGGTTCATTGTATCATCACATGAATGATGTCATCAGTGATGTGATCAGTAATGTCAAATGAGATGTCATCAGTGATGTCATCAGTGATGTCATTTGAGATGTCATCAGTGATGTCATCAGTGATGTCACTGACCATGTCATGAATGATGTAATATGTGACATCATCAGCAGTGGATTGCGGGTGCGCGATATATAGTTAGTACAACTAACTATATAGGAGCAATTTCAATGGTATTGTATGAGTAAAATGTCCAGCTAACTATAACACCACTAAAACTTTTTACATATCTCCCCACTTGTGGATGGTTCTAAGAATCGCCCCTCTCCAGCTTTCTGTTATCTTTCCTGTGTTTAGTATACCCTTAAAAATTTGAAAACTAGAATTTAGCCCACCAATCTGGCTAGGTCATTATAATTACAGCTTGGAGTTTATCTGGTCCAGCTGCCCTAGTCAAAGTTAAATCTACTTTAATGCATCTGACCTTACTTGCTGTAGAAGGGGATCTGATGTCATCATTTATGTCGGTTCAAGAGGTAACCCTCTTCACTGTGGGTTCCACCATTCTACCATATATTTTTCCCAAAAACTTCTTCAGGCCTCTTCTGCCACCACACAATTCTTAGCCCACTGTATCTTACTAGAGCATTCCTGAAAAAGTTTTCAGAACGGTTTTGTATTTTTTTTTATTGCTTTCAGAAGGATCCCCCAGCATTTTTCTTTTCGAATTCTTTTTTGATCCCTAATTAACTTTTTATATTCCTCTTTCTCTTCTGCAGGCTACTATAACTTGTAGAGGCATACCTTAGCTTAAGGCTTTTTTCCTCTTGTCTTATCTGTGCTTTTAATTTCCAATATTCATAATTAAACCAGTCATTTCCTTTAATCAAAATTCTCTGGTTCCGATTATCAAGAACCTTTTTCCCTTTTATTTCAACCCTTAAACACTGAACAACCTGTCCGATTGTATTTTTATACTACTCAGAATTTTTACTTGGGCACTACTTCACCTTTGGTTCTGAATCTGGCTAGTTTTTCTGGGCAGTGAACTTCGCTCCATTCGTAGAGTTTGCAGTTTTCTGCACTCCGCACTCCACGGAGCTCGCGAAGTACAGAAAACTTCGCTTTACGATGTGCTGCAGAAGTGTTTTTTCCCTGCTCGTGATCGCGAACAGTAAGGTTAGGAGTGCGAGCTGCCGCTCGGGGACAATTTCTATCTGAGCTGCAGGAATACCAGCACAGACTGCAGTCCGCACTGCACTCCACCACTCGCGGAACTTTGCAGAGTTTTTTGTAACTTTGCAGATTCCTTTGGCAGGGAACACTTTGGAGAATATTTACCACAGAATGGCAAAGCATTGTTTAAAGCGTGTCATTAAACAAAAATTGCTAGCGCCACGCTTTGCCAATCTAAAAATGCAGCACTGAGCCATATTTGCAAGAATGCTGCTCACACCTGCGTTTCCCCAAGTGCTGGTGCTAAATCTAGTTGTCTAGCACCAACACAAGCACCTTTGCACCATGGTGGAAGGGTGTCTGCGTTGGAGGGAATGATTGTTTATGTGCAGGAAGGTGCCCCTTCCTGCACATAAACAATCCAGAATGCCGCTTTGAAACACCTATGTGTGCTGCATTGTGCAGCACAAATAGAAGTTACAAATCGCCATTTGGAGTGGACATGGATTTAAATCACTGGGCTTCACAAAGCCTTTTGGACAGGCTAGTAACCAGTGTATAAGATTTAATCTGAATCTTGTTAGCAGAAAGCGGTGATGAGCTTTACTGGTAAGTGACAAGTAGGGGTGCGCCTGTAGGCTTGAACTAAGTGTGATGTAATTTCTCATGCTGGGCTTAGCAATTTCTTTAACATTCCTGTCCCCATGCCGCCGGGACAGAGACAGATGCTTAGTGATCCTGATGTCAGTTGGACTTAAAGGCCTGGGATTAGTGTACAAATCGGAACAGCCTAGCCATCTTATCTGCTATGAAATATACCTTAACCATGGGATACGCAAAGCCCACTTGAGCGCCATACAGTCCTCTGTAACAAGTTGATTCAAGGTAGAACTGGGAAGACCAAATTCTCAACCTGCGCGCTAAGGGCGCAATTGTAATGTAATCGGAAATGTATCCTGTGCCAAGCTCCTCATGTAACATAAAGACAAGGGTGCAGGGCGTACAGTGAAGAGCCTATGCAAAAATGTATTTTCCACCACCTGCAAGTTTCTCACATCCTTGTACCCCCACACATCACAACCATAGGTGGCCATAGGGATACATTAATCTCTATATACCTTTAACAGTGCAAGTATGGGCTTTGTTCATAACTTTTTTGCCCCCACTGCCCTTGCTAGGACGCTCTTTTTGTATGCTCTTTGCGCAACCCACGACCCATTATCGTTAAACAGCCCACCTAATTAAGGAAAGGTTGTAACTTTAGTTAATTCTACCCGCTGTAGAAAAACATACACCTAACAGCCTTCTTAGGGCCGATTGTCATGGTATGAGATTTAGAAAAATTGTTTGCAAGGTCGAGCGAGTCCATAAAATAAATAAAAGCGTCTAGAAGATTTTGAAGAACTACCCCTGTCCTACAAAATGACACTGCATCATCTGCATACAGAAGTGCAGGAATATATTTGGAGCTAGCTCTTTGGATATCTTTACTGGTTGCTGGGAGAAAGTCCCCTAGCTTGTTTATATACAGTGCGAACAGCAGGGGAGCCAAGATACACCCCTGCCTGACCCCTCTCTTGACATCCTAGGAAGCTGATACACAACCTCATTATATCTCACCGCAGCCGTGATGTTGATGTGGGCAAAGTGTAGAAAGGCCACTAGGTCTACATCTATTGCCCACCCCTTTCACTCTAAGTGTAGCTTGAGAGGGGGCCTTATTTATAAGGTGGCGTTAAACCACGTTAAGTGGCTTAACTCCGCCTTGTAAATAGGGTGAAGGGATTATTGGCAGAGGAATTTTGCAAAAAGTGATGTTCCAGTGGCGATAAGGGCTTGTAAATATAATGCTTTATCTCTTGGTCTCTTTTCACCCCCTACTAACTCAAGTTTTATGGGATAATGATCACTTCCATCGGCTTGCACCACCTCCAAATTTCAAACTAAATCAAAGTTACAGGCATTCATAAAGATATCGGGCTCATTTATGAGAAGTGGCGCATCGCTTCTTGAAAGCAGGGATGCAACACTTCACAGTGCCCCCTCCTTGCGACACCTAGGATCTGTACTATTTACGGTATGACGCATCATGTAGCAAGGAGTTACAGATACATCAGTGTTACTGATGTTTCCATTGTCGCAAATGTGGCACATTGCTAGAGTTGTGTCAGAAGCATGGCGCAACTCCAGCAATGTGCCTTTCACATGGAGAAAACCATGTGAGATGGCCTGCGCCACCCTTACGCCTGCCAGGAGTTGACGAAGTGGTGCCCTACTAGTGGCACAGTGAAATCTATAAGATTTCACTGTGCCACTCCTATGACCATTTCTTGCGGGGAATGCCCACCCTGCATACATTATATCTGACACAGGTATAATGTTGTGCAGGGGTTTCTGCCTAGATGTGTCACTTTGTAAATATGGCCCAACATGGCACATTATTTACGCCGTCGCTGCAGTGCAAAAGTGATTTAGGGGCTCATAAATAAGCCCCGTAATCTATAAGGCAAGGCTGCTGTCCCCTCCTAAATATTCACCTAGCAGGATGGTTAGCATCTGTCCTTCCATTCAAACAAACTAAACCCTTTGAACCTAAATATTTTCTCAAGGCCCTATCGCATGCTGCCAGATCAGCATAAGGAAAACTGGCATCATTTATCTTGTACGCAATCAATAGCTCTGTACTCTATGAATCAACCCTACATGAGTTTAATTTATGATTGAAATCCCCAAATAAGATAAACAATCAATAAATCAATCAGGGTTTGTGAAGCGCACTACTTACCCGTTGGGGTCTCAAGGTGGTGGGGGGTGTATGTAGCTTCTTTGGGGGTCAGTCAAAGAGCCAAGTCTCTTCACCAGTCTCATCCTCCAGGAAGGAATGACAGACGTTGCATCCTGGATGAGCAGCAGCAGCCTGAAGTTCAACTCAGAGAAGACAGGTCCTCATCCTCGAACCCTCCCCCTCTGTATGGGACAACTCCTAGTAGTGGCCCACTGCCCTCCGTGTCCCCACCACCCCCACGGACCTTGCCTGAATCCTTGGCATAGTACATAGTACTCAACACCTCCCTCTCCATGACCCGACAGGTCAATTCTGTCACCTCCACCTGTTTCAACACCCTCACATCCTCCGAAAGACCTTCAAATGGATCCCCCCGAATAAAGGAAAACTGGCAGCCACGCAATCATAACCTGTAGACTGGACTATGGTAACGCCCTTTATGCCGGATCAACAAGTCTCTACTCTGCAAACTCCAGACCATACAGAACACGGCAGTGGGACTCATCCTCTGCATCCCGCAACAAAGATACATCACCCACAACCTGCGTAACCTCCACAGGCTCCCCTCGGGAAAAAAATAACCTTCAAGATACTCACGCACACCTACAAATGCCTCCATAACACCAGACCCCAGACACCAGTCCCCAATAACTCAAAAACCGAATCTCCTTCTATGTACCGAATAGGAACCTCCGATCTGCTGACCTCACCCTCTCTGAACCCCCTCACACCCACAGAGCAAGAACGGGTAGAAGAACCTTCTCCTACATCATGGCCAAGACTTGGAACGAGCTGCTGATCAACATCAGGTATGCCCCCACCCTGCACCTCTTCAGAAATACCCTCAAGACCTGGCTCTTCAACTGACCAGAGCTGTTTCCCCTGTTTACCCTCCCCTTCCCCAGCACCTTGAGACCCTCGCGGGTGAATACAGAGCTTAGAATTTCCCTGATTGATTGATTAATTGAGGTCTTTCCTGAATTCGTACAGTGTCGGGCTTACCCAGAGGTGAAGGGGGAGATCTCTCTAGGTCTTTGCTGCGAGGTAGAAGAAGGACCTTCCACCCACTCCATTCCTTTAGAAGCATAGGACGGTGGCTAGGGTGAGGTCAGCCAAGCAAAGGTTTCTCTTGGGGGTATGGAAGGTGAGGCGGTTGTTAAGGTATTGTGGTTCAATGTTGTGGAGGGCCTTGTAGGCATGTGTGGTCAGCTTGAAAGTTATTCTTCTTTCGATGGGCTGCCCGTGGAGGTCACAGAAATGTTAGGTGATGTGGTTGGGCTGTGGGATGTTAAGGATTAGTCTGGCATGGTGATCTGGATGGTATGAAGTTTGCAGAGGAAGTTTTTGTTAATTCTGGTGTAGAGGGCATTGCCGTACTTGAGTCTGCTAATGAGAGCGTGAGTAACTAATTTCTTGGAGTCGAGCAGCATCCATTTGAAAGTTTCGTGTAGTATGCAGTAGGTGTTGAAGCGTACAGAGGAGACAGCGTTGATCTGGTGATTCATAGTGAGCGATGGGTCCATTATGATCCAGAGGTTATGTGCATGGTAAGTCGGGTGGGAGGGTTTCCAAGGGCAGGGACCACTAGGTTTCATTCAATGCAGAGGGGATGGAGCCAAGGATGAGTACCTCTATTTTCTCTGAGTTGAGTTTCAGGCAGTTGTTCTTCATCCAGGTTGTAACAGCTGTCATGACTTCTTGGAAGTTGTTCCTGGTGATGTTGGGTTCCTTGGTGAAAGAGAGGATGAATTGAGTGTAATCGGTGCAGGAGACGATGTTGAGCCCATGGTTTCTGGTGATGGTTGCGAGGGGGGCCATGTAGACGTTGAAAAGGGTGGGGTTGAAGAAGGATCCTTGGGGAACTCTGTATCTGGTGTCTGTCAGTTCTGGGAGGAAGGGTGGGAGTCTTATTCTCTGTGTTCTGCCCTTCAGGAATGAGCGTATCCAGTCTAGGGCCTTTCCTTGGATGCTGGCATTGTGAAGTCTAGTTGTTTGTGTGCGGTGGGAGACGGCTGCTGATAGGTCCAGGAGGATGAGGGCTGATGTCTGACCTTGGTTGAGGAGGGTGTGGATGTCATCTGTGGCAGCGAGGAGGGTGGTATTGGTGCTCTGGTTTCTGCAGAATCCAGATTCTACGTTTTCTAGGATGTTGTTGGCTTCAAGGGAGTATGATAGCTGGGTGTTGATGGTCTTATCAATGGAATTGGCTGCATAAGGAAGCAGCAAGATGGGCCTGAAGTTCTTGAGGTCTGTCGGGTCTGTGAAGGGTTCTTTAGGATAAACAGTTCTCTAGAATGTAATTCACTGAGGCCCTTTATATCTGCCTTGAATTTTCCCAATTCTACCCTAGTATTCCTCACCCCACCTCCCTGTATATACACATTAACTATAACCATACAATCATATTTTGGGTCAGGGTCCAGAAGGTGCACTCTACAGGCCACCAGCCAGCTACATTTGACTTTTACTGATGTAACTTTTTTTTTTGCTATTTTGGTAGATGCCCAGATTATTTGCCCCACTTTGGGCATCCCTGTTAGCTTTTCTTAGCCAATCTATTTATCCGAATAAACCCATCAATACTAGAGGTTTCGTCACAGAGCCATGTTTTTTGCAAATAAACAATCTTGTACAAGTCTATAAATCTCATGAAACTTTCTAATTTTGACATTCTTCTGCAACCATCAACATTCCATGTTACACCCCAAGACTGTACGACAACTTAACATCCTAATCTATTTCAGTTAACTACCCATCTTCCACATATCCTGTTAAAGCACGGGCCTTATATCTATTTCCAAGTATCAGCCCTCCCCTTTGTCTAGCTATATCGGTTTGTACCACAGTGATTTTGAGGGCTTCCTTCTCCCTATATTAGTGCTCAATCAGCCTAACCTGCTTTAATCCCAACCTGGCATGGTGCTGAATAAATAGTTTTTCGCAATTGCTATGTTTAGGCATTTCCACCACCTGAAATAGCCTGAACCTTCTTTTAACACCTCCTGTTCTGCATTCATTAGTTCCAACTCACTCATAGTAGAGTACAGTAGTACTTTCCTAAATTCATTCCCTTCATTATTTTCCGTAAAGGTCATTTTTTTAATTTATATTTCTAATCTTTTTTTTTTACAACAGTGTTTGGGGTGATACATCTTTAGCTGTGTTTACATATTTGTAGTGTCATAGAAATATTTATTTAACATACACGTGAAGAGAGTCTTCATGCGTAAAGACCACTTGCTATGCTCTGGCACCAGTTTCTTTTGCCAGGGGGGGATTTTGAAAAAATTCCCATGCAATTGATTGCCGCTTTGGTGTGGCAACTGGTCCTCACTGCCATCAAATTCTTTTTTTTTTACAAATGGTGTAGAAAGCAACAAAATTAAATTAGAAAAAGTAAACAACAGGTGCTGAATTATAAACAGGATATTTTTTAACAGTGTTTCTGAATATTTTTTCTCGACTGATGAAAAATTAAAATCGATTATCGTATACAAATGCAAAAGCTGAAAACAGTAAAAAGGGTAAAGAACTCCCAATATTATAATGTGAAATACCAATACAGCATAATAAATGTCTACCGTTTTATTAGAAATATGAACTTCTGCATTGCAAAAACAAAAGGTTTAACTCAGAATTGTGCAAAAAGTAATACTAACTTACATTTATTTTCTTTACATTTTAAAACAGATGAATGATACCCTCTAATGGAATAAAGTAATTTCCTAATTACTTATTTCTGTGGGTAAAGCGTCGGAAAACCATGGTCTGAACCAAACATGTTCGGATTACGAAGCAGGAAGATGCTGTGGTGCTGTAAGTCAGGCTGGGGGGATAGTTTTTAGGGCTCAGAGGGGGTTTGGGTAGTGTTTAGGGCAGTTGAAAAGATTGGGGTAGTTTAAGGGAGAGCGCAGCTGGCAGGGTAGTGTACCTGACAGGGCAGGGTTTTAGGCCTTAGGGCAGTGGGAGGGGAATGGTTGGGTTCATTTTCAGTGTGGGTGGGGGCTGGGGATAGGTCTTAGGGTATTGGAAGGGTTTGCGGTAGCTTAAGGGAGAGCACAGGGGTCTGGTAGTGTACGTAAAGTGGCAGGGTTTTAGGCCTTAGGGCAATGGGAGGGGAATGCTTTGATGGGGTAGTTGTTAGGTGGGGGCTTGGGGTAGGTTTTAGGGCAGTGTAAGGTGTTCTGGTAGTTTAAGGGACAGCACAGGGGTAGGGGGCAGGGTAGTGTCCATAAAGGGGCAGTGTTTAGGTCTTAGGGTAGTGAGAGGGGAATGGGTAAATGTGCTAGTTTTTAGGGCTGGGGTCGGGGTATGTTTTAGGGAAGTGGATGGGGTTGGGGTGGTTAAAGGGACAGGGAGAGGGACAGGGGCAGGGTAGTGTATGAAAAGGGGCAGGGGTTTAATCCTTAGGGCAGTGGGGGGAGAGTGGTAGATGGGCACATTTTAGGGCTGGGATGGGGCCGGGTAGGTTTTAGGGCAGTGGTAGATGTTGGGCTAGTTTAAGGGACAGCGGGGAAGGCCGGGGGTTGGTTAGTTTACATAAAGGGGCAGGGTTTTAGGCCTTAGGCAGTGGGAGGGAAATGAGTGGATGGGGTAGAGTTTAGAGCTGGGTGGGTCAGGGTAAGTTTTAGGGCAGTGGAAGGGGATGGACTAGTTTAAGGGACAGCACAGGGGTTAGGGGTCAGGGTAGGGCAGAACTTAGCCACACATACACCTTTACCATTCATGCCTATACCACGAAGTGTCATGGTAAAGGCATGCGTGGTAAAGGAATGCGTGGTTAAGATGCATTTGTGGTTTGGGCTGCATGGTAAAGGCATACGTGGTTTAACCATGCATACTTCTATCATACAACCCTTTCTGTGTAGTTCTAAAAAATAACAATGTCAGCTATACACCAAGGTAGAGGCTCACAGACCCACTGAGACATATAGACACACACTGATAAAGCCTCTCCTATACCCAGCCAGTCACCCATTCAATCATTCACATACCCACTCACACACCGACACAGACAATAACAGACCAAGACACATATACATACATTTACTACTACATACACTCACTTTGCCACACAGATACTCACCCATCCACTTACTCATACAGCGACTAGCACATACACTTACCAATACAGCAACTCACATACCCATTCACTCACTCATATAGACACTCACACCCCCACTCACTAACACATGTAGTCACCCATAAACACTGACACCCAATCACTCACCCATACAGCTACAAACTCATCCCCTCACACACTCACACATCCATTCACTCATACATCATTAATGCAGTCACTCACTCATACAGCCTCTCTCATGCACAGTTCTGCTTATCCATATACATACTCACTCACTCACAGATACAGCAACACCCACACTCAGTCACTCATACTGTCACTGACACACCCTGTTTCCAACTCATACAACTAATCACACTCACTAACTCTTTGACCCATACAGCTACTCATGCACCCATTTACTCTCCCATAAAGTCACTGACACAGCCTCTAACTCACTCATAGAGGTACTCACAAACCCAGTCACTCACTCATACACAGACTCACACACTTGAACACCCATATATTACTCATGTAGTCACTCACTTACCCATACAACTATGTACACACTCACTTAATTCGCTCATACAGCTAATCATACACAGACTCTCTCATCTACCCATACAACCACTAACACATTTACTCACTCATCAATACACCAGTTACACACCCATTCACTCACTGACACAGACTCTCATGCACCCACTCACACACCCATATAGCACTGATGCTTGCTCTCACTCTCCAATATACCACTGATTTACCCACTAAGTCAGCCATACAGCCACTAATACGCCCTTTCATTCACTTATATACATGCTCACCGACTCATTCACCTGTACACCAGTCAAACACCAACCAACTCACCCATGTAGCACTCATGCACCCACTTACACACCTACACAGCCTCTAAGACACCCACTCACAACTATACTATACTGTCTCACCCTTCCACCAACTCATATAGGCGTTAACACACCCAGTCACTAACTCTTGCAGACACTAATGTAACTACTCACTCACTCATACAGCTACTAACACATGCACTCACTCACACATTGAGTCACTCATACACCCACACATTCATCTATACACTGAGTAACATGTCGTTAGACATAACAAAAAGTATTCACACTGTTACAAACATACATTTAACTTATACATTTTCTTTCTTAAACTAGAAGGGGTGGTTCTAACAAGTATTGTTTTTAACATGTTTAAATTTTTTTGTATTTCCTAACAACTTTGGGGGTTTTTGGGTGTTATTTTTGTTTCTTCACAGAAAACTGGAAACATAGTGCTTCGGAACAAGAAGCAGAGAAGTACAGCAAGTGCTGTAATACTAGAAAAAAATAACACTTGCTTGTGTTAATGATATGAACTACAGTAGGTATTAATTGTTCGCCTACACTCAGTGCTGTTTTGCATTTTGGGTGCAATTGACTGACATTCACAAATTCAGAAACAGTTGTCTGAAATTTAGTTGACCAGCATATGAGGTTCCTGGTTGTGCTTCAGCTCCTCAAGCAGGTGTTGCTTTCTGGCTACCCTATCTTTCTCTCTGTGCTCATGCCAGATGGGATGAATGCATGATCCTTAAGTGTTTCATCATGCTAGAAGTACCGCATTATTACTTCTTATCAGTACCTCAAGAGAGAATCTTCTGGCAGACTCTAGAGGTGACTTTCTTTGCATTCTCTTTTTTTTCTCCTGGTGGTTAGGAGAAAAGTTGCCAAACAATGCGCTCCTTCTTTGACCATACTTCCTCTTCTTCCAGTGAAGAGTTGTCATGTTCCTCAGGATGATCTTGAGGAGCAGTTGCAATGTTTATTCACCCGCAAAACCAAAGAAAAGCACCAAACAAAAACAATGGTAAGTGGCAATGAAAAAGTGTTAAAAATTATAGACACTCCTAAATGATGGAGAAAAGGGGAGGGAGCTGCTCCTACTAATGAATGAAAGGTATATGTACCTATGAAATCCATTTGTTCCTGTGTCACATGGGATCCGTGACACTGTCGCAATAATGTCTCAACACTATCAAGAACTCCGAAAATGTATTCAAATGAGCTTTAAAATACTTTTACTCTACAATAATACTACTTTTAGAGCCACATGTGCGACCATTTATAGCAGTCTCTAATGAAGATTGTGGCTGTTTGTGACTGCTATAAAGGGTTGTAGCATGTATCAACTCTCTTTTGTGAGTTGGTAACCTTTTACTGACTCACAAAATAGGGTGTGCGAGTCCCTATTAAGAAGGAGCGGGCAAAGGGAGTCCCTGTCTTGAACACAGTTGCAAAACCATTGCAGTTTACCACCTACTTCAAGTAGGTGGTAAGCTAGTGGCAAATGGGAAGGGGTCCCCAAGGACCCTTTCCCCTTTGTGACTGGCAGCAAAAATGGTTTTTAAGAGCAGGCAGTGGTCCCACGGACGACTGCCTACTCTTAACAAATGAAATCGAAACGTTTTTAAAAAAAAAAATCTTATTTAAATGCATCCCGATTTCTTTTAAGGAAAATTGGCTGCATTTATAAAAAAAGAAATTTGCTTTATTTCAAAATCAGGCACTGACATGATGGTCTGCTGACCCCACTAGGCCACCACTCTGAGAGTGCCTGCCATTCCCAATGGATCTCAAATTGCAGACTGCCTCATGAATATGAGGCAGGTCCCTTGCGACCCATTTGGTAATAATAAACTGTTTCTAAGACACATGTACATTTTATTTTCAACTCACAAATTGCGAGTTGCTAAACATCGAAATTAGAGAGTTACAGAATGAAATGTTCATACATGTGGACAATAATACTTTCTTAATAAATGTTTTCTCAATATTAGGAGGGCAATCTAATTTCTTTGTTCACATTGAACTTTCCAATTTGAATTGCATTTACTAAAGTCTTGAAATTAATTGAAACATGAAATATGGTAAATAATTGAAAACAAGAGAGATTACAGACACATGCAATTCGAATTGGACCCCACTGCTGGCTGTCTTTTGGAAACTTTCCTAATAAACATCTAATGTTAAACAAAACCTTTAATATGTCTATATATGTGTTTTAATGTTATCAATAAACGAACATTCCAGTACCGGAAATACATGCTGAAAGGGAACGCGATTCCCCTAAAAATAAAAATAAAATCATTGACACACACCCGCACAGGGTCTTTATGGGACAAGCCAGTCTCCTAACCTGAATTCAGAATGAAACGCAGCACAAGACATGGCTCCAGATAGTTATGTTATGTTATGTTATTTAATTTTTTTGTATAGCGCGCGGCGACTCAAAAAGAGTATCCCGGCGCTTTTGGTAAAGGAGAGCTGCATCATAATAACATAACACGTTAAAAGAGGGGGACAAAATAATGAAGACCAGAAAGGAAAGGTCTACTGAGTGAACAGCCACGTCTTAAGATCCTTTCTGAAGGCCAGTAAGCTGGTTGCTCCCCGCAGAGAGAGCGGCAGGGAGTTCCACAGCTGCGGTGCAAGCAAACCAAAAGAGCGGCCACCCACGCGTGCTCTCTTCACTCGCGGGACGACCGCCAAGAATAGAGACTCAGACCTCAAGGAGCGAGTTGGATGATAAAAAGTCACTCTCTTTTGAAGATATTTTGCCCCCACCACATGGAGGGCCTTATAGGCCAGGGTCAGAGCCTTAAAGGCAATCCGTTTCCGGACTGGAAGCCAGTGCAAGGTCTTCAACAGCCCCGTTGCACTTGCCCGCCTATTTAAGCCAAAAATGGCTCTTGCGGCCGCGTTCTGCACCACTTGGAGCCGCTGCAGCAAGTATTCTGGTAGGCCCAAGTAGAGGATGTTAGAATAATCTAACCTGGAACCAATAAGAGCCTGTACCGTCAGCCTCCTGTGCTCCTCCGACAACAGGGGAAGAAACCTCTGCAGCATCCTGAGGAGGCCAAAACAGGTGCCCGACACCCCCAAAATCTGAGATTTTAAAGAAAGCCCATTGTCCATCTTGACCCCCAAATTTTTGGCCATTTTGGAGGAACAGGACGGAGGAAACATGTCAATGGGCCACCAGGCCTGCCAATTGGGCTCGATATCAGTATCACACCCAAAGAAGAGTACCTCCGATTTCTCGGAATTGCACTTGAGGCTGTTCAGTTGGAACCACTGAAAAACAGCCCCAAGGCGATCCCGGATACTCTCCCCGTCAAAATCTCCTCCTCTCTTACATGAGAAGAGGAGCTGGGTGTCGTCCGCGTAGGATACGATCCGGGCCCCAAACGACTCCGCCAACGCCGCCAAAGGAGTCATAAAGATATTAAATAGGGTCGGGCTCAGAATCGAGCCCTGAGGGACCCCAACTCCCAAAGGCGGCATCGCGGCGGAATCTGGCGAGGCCCAGACCGTTTGCCGGCGGCCAGCTAGAAAGGAGGAAAACCAGCTGAACACCGTCCCCCTCAGACCTATCTCATAAAGTCTCACGAGAAGGCCGTCATGGGGGACGGTGTCGAAATCCGCCGACAAGTCCAACATCACCAGCATGGCTTTGCCCCCCGAGTCCAGAACACCTTTAACAGTCTCTGCAACCTCAAGGAGCGCAGTCTCTGTGCTGAGATGGGGACGAAAACCCGACTGGGTGGCATGCAGCATCTCGTTGGTCTCGAGAAAATTGGAGAGCACCGCCTGAACGTGCTTTTCCAAGATCTTCGTGAGAGCCGGCAGCAAAGAAATAGGCCTATAGCTGACAGGGGCCTTCGGGTCAAGTCCTGGTTTCTTAAGCAGCGGAATCACCATCGCCTGCTTCCAGACTGACGGGACCACTCCCTGGCTCAACGAAAGATTAAATAACGGATTCGCCAGCGGATTGATCACCTCTGCCAATTTCGCCAAGATTTTAGCCGAACATGGGTCCAAGGGCGAACCAGATTTAAGATTACCCATGAGGGCTAAAGAGGCAGAGGCAGAGATCGGAGGGAACACACCCAACGTCGGACCTGGCACAGCTAGCGGAGACAAAATGGCCTCAAAGTTAGTCGGGCCCATGGCCACTGCCGGTGGAAAAGAGTCTTGAATAAGTTGGATCTTGCTCGTGAAGAAATCAGCAAGATCCACAGCCCAGGAATCAGACGGCTTTTCACCCGAGGTGTTAGATCGGGGGGAGATAAATTCTCTCACAATGGAGAAAATCTCCTTACAGGAGTTGGCAGCGGCTTCTATTCTTCCTGCAAGATAGGCCTTTTTTTCCAGGCGAGATAGTGCAGGTGTCAGAACTGTAACAAGCCTCTAAAGTAGTTACTCTTGGTCTTCCACTTCTGCATAGACTGTAGAAGTCTCTCTTATTAAAATTAATGCAAAGGTAGAGTTAAGGGACAAACATGCAGCAGTTAACATCTCTTTATTTAAAAAATTACATGAGTATAAAAATAACTGCACTGTTACACAAATTACCATATTACAACACAGGTCACAAATGATCATGCAACACTAAGTTTAGCATTATACCACTGTATAAAGTGTTGCCATATGTCAAGTCGAGAAATTCTTTTTTTCAGCCTAACAAGGCCATAAAAGCACAATTAAAAAGAAGTACAACACAATTAATGCGGGTCAAATTCTCCATTAGTGAAATCCATGTGCATTAAAATGTTATTAGGAAATTCCTAAGGAAGTTTAAAAATGTATTAAATATTTTAAAAGTACACATTTTTGACACTTAAGATGTAATAAAATCAGATTTGTAAAATAATCAATCCCATGGTGGAGTAGGGTGATTTAATTGGGCGGACCCTAACTTTAATATAGCTCGGAGTGCGCACCACATTGAAAACAGATAGGGAGAAACTGAGAACACGAAAGGCATACTAGTATTATATTCTAATATCCTGAAAGCCTGCGCACAATGAGTTGTTCTGAGGTTTCGGCACAACTGCAGTAACCATCGGTGTCTCGCTTTCTTGTATGCCGGGCAAAAGAATAATACATGTTGGTCCGTCTCCGGTGTATTATTACATAACAGGCAGCCCTGGATTGAAGTGCCCCCCCCCCCTCAATTATTTCTAAAAACACATAGGGGAAGTGTACCATGCCTAAACTGCATATATGACATTTTAGCAAGGGCTGGCTGTATCTCATCGATAACAGGTTCTAACCTATATTGCAGTTTTAATTCTAAGAAGGTTACAGTCAATACACCAGTTGCGGAACTCCCCTGTGATAAGGTAAGATTGTATTCCTTGTAATTCTTTGACAGGGCCTTGCTATGTGTTGATGGGCAACTATCTTCAGCACTAGACCATGAATCACCCATTCCCATAGCCATTAGAGAGATTTTTTAATGGGCCAACCATGAAATTTTACTGGCACACTGTAAATTGACCACTACCCTGAATTCCTCTCTGCTATTCTGGGGTGCTCCATAGACGTCACCAGTACATTAAGGGTCCAAGGGCGACCTCCACAGCAATGGGGCCGACCCCAAGATCCATTTGATGTGGCATGAGCGGTGTACTTTTGGGGAGTCCTCGGAATTGTCTAGGAAAGGAATTCTCGATCTTAGAAAGGTCAGATGGCCGATGGCCTCACATTTCGGCCCAATACAAAACAGCCCCTCTAGCTTGTGCCTTATACATTTCCAACACCGGACCAATCATTTAGTGTGTGCACTTCCTCTGCATCTTTGCTAACCCTCCCATTGTCTTGGCCAACTTTAAAGTTTGCCTTCTTTATTTGTACACCCCACTTACTATTTTACAGTGAGTGATGAAAGATTATACTAGTGTGTGCTGAGGTGTATTTGATTGTCACATGGATGATGTCATCAGTGATGTCATTTGAGATGTCATCAGTGATGTCATCAGTGATGTCACTGACCATGTCATGAATGATGTAATATGTGACATCATCAGCAGTGGATTGCGGGCGCACGAGTTATAGTGAGTACAACTAACTATAACGGGGGAATTTCAATGGTTTTGTATGACTAAAATGTACAGCTAACTATAACTGTTGTAAAACCTATGGTTTTTTCAGTGAATTTCCAAGGTTTTTTAAATGCAAATTCCTAACTATAACATATGTCAAACGTATGGTTTTTTCAGTGAATATATATATAAACAAGACATAACATTCCTTTTTCATTTCAACAGCACACCCTGGATCTTTACTGCACAGCACAGAGCCTATTTGGGAACTGAGAGGCCTGACAGATATTCTGCCTAAGATTCTCTAGCAGTACATATCCTAAAGCCTAACTGACTTCAAGAATACATGTATTCCCATATTTTAAAACACATCAACTAAGCAAATTATTCACCCAGACTCATTTAAAATCAAGCTTGATTCACAGTGTGATCTTAGACACATGACCAGGATGTTACATGTAATCTACCATGTCTGTCTCTGCTTGCATTATGTGTGTCTGTGCTCATACCATCTCACCGTCCCTCTGCACCATCTTTACAGATTAAAGAAAAATGTGCAAATATAATTCTTTCTTTCACCCAGACACTCTCTGTGATCCTGGTCAAAATAATCTGAGAGTTATACTAGAGAAGTAGGTGCATTCTGTTAGTTGGGCCCTTCTGGGCATGTGTGAAGTGGAGTATGTTAAACATAGTTTGTCTCTAGACAGGCTACAAGGACAGTTAACAGCAAGGTAGGAGAGAGCACATGGGAAAGATAATGGCTGCCAGAAATACAAAATGGCTTCTAGCTCTTGCCAACAAATCTGTTTAATATTCAACACATGGGCTGTGTTCTCTGTCTTAAAGAAATGACTGTGAAAAATGCTTTTAGTAAAATGAACACTTTTAAAGATTTTCACCAGGATTTTACATGTAATCTACCATGTCTGTGTCTGCTTGCACTATCTGTGTCTGTGCTCATGCCATCTCACCATCTCCACTGGCAAACAACAGACCATATATATATAAGCAAGACATAACATTCCTTTTTCATTTCAACAGCACACCCTGGATCTTTATTGCACAGCACAGAGCCTATTTGGGAACTAAGAGGCCTGACAGACATGCTGCCTAAGATTCTCTAGCAGTATATATCCTAAAGCCTAACTGACTTCAAGAATACATGTATTCCCATATTTTAAAACACATCAACTAAGCAAATTATTCACCCAGGTTCATTTAAAATCAAGCTTGACTCACAGTGTGATCACAGACACATGACAGTATAGCTTGCAAATCAGTAAAACATTTTCTATGGCATTTCACCAGTATACCAAAAATGGTTACAAAACTACAAGGTGACAATCTGAAAATGCAAACAGTTGTAAAGAAGAAAAAGAGGGAAAAAGTAAAGAGAACGAATAAATGAAAAGGAATAACTGAGATGAAGTGAGGAAGTCAAGAAAGAGAGTTCATGGAAAGAAAGTGAGGAAGGAGAATAAGGAAAAAGTACTGAAAGTGAATGAAAAGCAGTAACAGTGAGGGATTACATATCAGAATGAGGGAAGAGGAGTAAGGAAAAAAAACATAATAAGAGAAAGTAAAAAGTAGTAAGTGAGAAGAAATCATTCATAGAAAGAGAGAGGAAAGAAAATGAAAAGTAGTGGAAAGAAAAGAAAACAGTGAAAGAGAAAAAATAAGGACAGTGACAGACTGTGAGGGAGTAAAACAGTTATAGTGACTAAGACATAATAAAAGGAGAAATGCAGTGAAAAAGAGTTAGAGGCTCACCTTTAAAAATGCATTTGAAGATTTAGAACAGTGGCAGTCACAAACAAGATTTTCTTATGCAGAATCTCTGAATAATGCTTCTGTCACTGCAGCCTCTGATTAATGGCACAGATTCCCTCTCATTTCAGACCCATATTCATGTACATAACCAATCAAATTTCTTCCCACCCAAATTCAAAATCAAACTAAAATTTCAATTGGTTCTACCTTTCAATATTTTCAAACTCACATAAACTTCAACCATCCTCTCTGCCCTCTGTGCCTGTTACCATGGTAACACCTCATACTGAACCTGGCTGAAGACACAGGTTAGAAGTTCAAATCTCAATGTTGCAAATAAAACCATCAAGGCTGTTTGACCTTCAAATACACCTGCTTATCCACTGCTTTGTTAGTTTCCATGTTTTTTTCTCAACCATTAGCATTTTTCCTTTTAGAAAAACATTAGCATGCACCCTAGTTTACAATCTTGAATTGTAAGAAACAACCAATCATGTCTAGTTTTTCAAGTGCACTGAATCTCAACCACTTTTTTTTCTAAACTCCTACTTTCAAACTGCCATTTCATTTCCACAACCCATCTGAGTACAACCACATCTGCCTAAAAGATGCTGAAAGTCTGGATAGTAGGACATAGCTATATTTTCTGGAGTGAAAGGTATGTAGCAAATAGATGCTTTCACAACCTTGATTTACCAAATGTGAATATTATGTGGATTGGCCAGAGAGGATTGAGAAGTCACCAATTGATGCCATTGGTAAAATGCTTTATGCATCTACCACACTCTGACCTCATAATTGTGCACTGTGGTGGCAATGACCTGGGCACTTTGACTGGGGTAGGTCTGGAAATGCTTTTAAAGGACAACTTTGGTCAATTGATGTCACATTTTCCACAAACTGCCTTTGTATA
Organism: Lissotriton helveticus; assembly: GCF_964261635.1. Lineage (NCBI taxonomy): Eukaryota > Metazoa > Chordata > Amphibia > Caudata > Salamandridae > Lissotriton > Lissotriton helveticus. Next base: position 523,957,731 of record NC_136063.1, read on the forward strand.
TTCAAATATATGCCAAAGACAAAAATGGAACTGGTCCAACCATTATTGCCCACAGATTGGGAAAGCAAGGAAAAATGTGAATAAGTCTGTTTCTGCTTTCCTCAGAGACTATGGCATGGGATCTATATACCACAACAACTTGCGTTACAACATGCAAGGCATCTATAGGAGAGATGGTGTACATTTTACAGATGAAGGGGAATAGAGTCTTCCTTTTGAATTTACGACTCTGCATCGGTACTTACTTGTAGGTTCCAAAAACACTTTATAAACACAACGGCTCTTTTTAGAGCCAACCAACATCTAAACTCTCAAAAAACGTTATTTAACTAAAAAATGTTTCTGTTTGTTTGTCGACGTGCGCGCACGGTGCGAGCACCTCGCGGTATTTTTTTCTGAAAAAAATATTTTTGGGGGCCGGTTGAAGTCATTCAGGAACCCCCTGAGAAATCCTAGGGGCTAGGGAGTCTCTACCTTGCCCCCTTCCCACGATCTCTACTATAGTTTTTCACACTCTTGTAAATCGAGGTACGCGACCGGGTGCACGCACCTCGCAACTTTTTAGAAAACAAAAAGTTTTTTGGGGCCTTGGGGGTCCTTAATGGACCCCCTGAGAAAACCTAGGGGGTCAGGGAGTCTCTACCTTGCCCCCTTTCCACGATCTCCACTATAGTTTTTCACACTCTTGTAAATCGAGGTATGCGACCGGTGCGCACACCTCGCAACTTTTTAGAAAAACAAACGTTTTGGGGGGCCTTGGGGGTCCTTAATGGACCCCCTGAGATAACCCCTTTCCATGTTCTGCCCCTTTGTTCTCTGCAATATGTTGACTCGCACTGACAAAATGGCGGTCAACACTTCCTGATTTCCTCCGAATTGCATGTGGACAGACGTCAAACAGCAAATCAGAAATCCGCTCGCGCACAGGGGTGCACGCACCCGTGCGTGCTTATAGATATATAATTGATTTCAACTTTAATTTTCTCAGCAACTACTGGAGGGATTTACACCATTTAAAGAAAAGCGTAATCTGCGAACCGGACTCTACCTTTTGGGCAAATTTCTAATAATTCCATTCAGGTGATTGGGCTGTAGCCGTGTCTAATCGCCCTATGGAAAATGACATGGGGAAAACACGTTTTGGGACCCCCCTTTTATCTCAGCCCCCACTTGACGAATCCCCCCCAATCTTTCAGGGAAGGAGCAGAGCAGAGCGGGCCATCTTCTTTGAGAAATTCGCAAAGATTTGTCCACCAGCGCCAAAGTTATTCCCAATAGAATGTTGCGGATATCCTACGGAAACTAGGTCCTAACTGTAACTACCTACCGGCGACCATATATATATAATGCATGTATATATATATATATATATATATATATATTACCTACTGGCGGTCGCCAGTAGGTATATATAGTTAGGATTTTTTCCCTATGGGATTTTTGAAAATTCTATGTCTAATAACTTTGGCGTTTGTGGACGGAATTGGCTGAAATTTTCAGGAAAATGGCACATTTTGTTTCTGAGCAGCCCCTGAAAATTTTGGGGGGGTTCGTCAAGGGGGGGCCGAGAAAAAAGGGGGGTCCCAAAACGCGTTTTTCCCATGTTAATTTCCATAGGGCGGTTGGCCTCACTTTTAGCCCGAACGGCTGAATGGATTTGCACGAAACTTGGCAAAATTGTAGGGACTGGTAGCCCGATGTGCCTTTTGTAGGTCTCAATATATGTGCTCCAGTGGATTTTGAGAAATTAACGTTTAAAAAAAGATATATATCTGTAACAGCGGACCGGGCAGCGGCCCAGGACGCGTACTTTTCGCGCAACGGAGCTTTGTGAAGCGAAGCTGATTGGTTCCCTGGCGTCTGTCAACATTCCAAACAGTCCGTAGCGGCCGCCATCTTGTCTCTCGGTAGGATCGAGAGACAAGAGGAGGCCAAAGCGAAGGGGCAAATGACCATAAGGGGGAATAGTAGATCCTCGCTGACCCCCTAGGTTTGATGTGGAGGTTTTAAAAGGGCCCCGCGGGGCAAAAAAAAAAAATAATAATAATAATCGAACGGCTGAATGGATTTGCACGAAACTTGGCAAAATTGTAGGGACTGGTAGCCCGATGTGCCTTTGCTAGGTCTCAATATATGTGCTTCAGTGGATTTTGAGAAATTAACGTTCAAAAAAAGATATATATCTGTAACAGCGCACCGCTTCGCGTACTTTTCGCGTTACGGAGCTTTGCGAAGCGAAGCTGATTGGCTCTCCGGTGTCTGTAAACATTCCAAACAGTACGTAGCGGCCGCCATCTTGTCTCTCGGTAGGATCGAGAGACAAGAGGAGGCCAAAGCGAAGGGGCAAATGACCATAAGGGGGCATAGTAGATCCTCGCTGACCCCCTAGGTTTGATGTGGAGGTTTTAAAAGGGCCCCGCGGGGCAAAAAAAAAAAATAATAATAATAATCGAACGGCTGAATGGATTTGCACGAAACTTGGTAAAATATTAGGGACTGGTAACCCGATGTGCCTTTGCTATGTCTCAATATATGTGCTTCAGTGCATTTTGAGAAATTAACGTTCAAAAACAAGATATATATCTGTAACAGCGCTCCGCTTCGCGGAGATAAAATTATATCTGTATTACCTAGCTGTTGCTAACACCAGTTAGCGACGGCTAGTAGGAGATAGCGACCATCTTGGGTCCCACTTTGCATGTGAGTGATATTTATCACTAATGACATGCAAAGTGGGCATGCCAAGATGTTAGCGACTGGAAACAGTCGCTAACATCGCTATCTCCTAGGGACTGGTAGCCCGATGTGCCTTTGCTATGTCTCAATATATGTGCTTCAGTGCATTTTGAGAAATTAACGTTCAAAAACAAGATATATATCTGTAACAGCGCTCCGCTTCGCGGAGATAAAATTATATCTGTATTACCTAGCTGTTGCTAACACCAGTTAGCGACGGCTAGTAGGAGATAGCGACCATCTTGGGTCCCACTTTGCATGTGAGTGATATTTATCACTAATGACATGCAAAGTGGGCATGCCAAGATGTTAGCGACTGGAAACAGTCGCTAACATCGCTATCTCCTATTATCAACTTTTGGAAATATTCGAGATAAGCGCGAATATCTCCAAAAAGTAACAGCTGCCCTGAGCAGTTCTTAGCCATGTTATCCAATGGGAGGTGGATAACATGGCTAAGAGCATTAGCTCGGTAATGCATGAATATCGCTGAGTTTTCAGCGATATTAATGCATTGCGGTCGTTTTTTATCGTATTTGCGATAAACCTTGATAATAGCAAGGTTTATCTGCGATAATTTCTGACGGTAAAAAAATCTTTGCAATGCATCGTTAGGGATAAATATCGCTTAACTTTGGTAATATGCCCCAACGTCTGTTAACGTTCGATTCGAAGAAAATCAGGAATTGTTGAAAAACATTGTGTGCGCCATCTTGTCTTTTTTCAAATGCCACACTTTTGTCGTGCACGGCAGCCATTTTAGATGCCTTGCCAAACCCACTCTGTGCACGCTGTCGATCCTTAGCATGGCTCCCCACCCTCGCAAGCATCTCACCCAGGCAGTGGTCACCCCCGCTCTCTGTCTTATGCATGGGTAATAAACCGCCCCCCATCTGCGCTGCTCTTCCCTGAGAATCACACCCTGTGCCCGCCCGACACCTCCCTTTCGCCCTATTCACTACCGCACCCTCTGACACTCCTTTTCCTCTGTGTCCGATTGTCCAGGCCGGTCCTAGGCTATCAGCTAGCCCTGCAGATGTAGTTTATGGCCACAGCTGTAAAGAATCACCCCTCTTCAAAGGAGTTATAGTAGATCAAGGCCCACACTCGATGAGATCCGTCACAGCAGAAGCGTTGCTATTATCTGAAAACCATCCTGTATTGTGATTGGGGAGGGGACCGAGCGTGAAGCGGAAGATTCCAGGGATGACTGTTTGTACATCAAAGTTTTTACAATTATGTGTCACATTAAAAATATATAGCACTCCGACAAAGTAGTAAGATTATAAAACTTTAATAATTTATAAATATATACAAGAAAACAAAAATAGTAATAACATATAAACATTTTTAGGGAAAAACAACGAAGTAGCGGTCGGCTGTGCGAATAGTCCCAACGCAGCACAACGTCCAGATTTCCGGCGTGGGGCGTTGCGGGGGGTGGGTCATCAGTAGCAAACTGTTGTGCGAATAGTTCCAAGGCAGCAGAACGCGCCGAAATCTAGATGACACGAAAGTGATGTCTAGTAAGTTGCCACCCAGCAAATAACGGCGTGGGGCGTCGCGGGGGGTGGGTCATCAGTAGCAAACTGTTGTGCGAATAGTTCCAAGGCAGCAGAACGATGGCACCAAGGTGATGTCCAGTAAGTTGCCGCACTGGTTTTGGTATCCTACAATGCTGCTCCGAATAACGGCGTGGGGCGCCCCGGGGGAGGCGGCGTGAACGGGCCTCTCCAGGTGGAGTCTCATCTGTTTTAGTGGGGCGCCCCTTTACCGTTTCAGTTGCCATTCCGTCCGCTTTTGGTCCACTGTGTCAAAATCCACCATTCAGCTGAGTTGCGCCCACTCTTGCGGTGCAGCGATAGGCGGCTGCCACAGGACTCTCAAAATGGCGGCAGGCTCTTTCCTTTTTGGGCGTGGTCCACTGACATGGCCCTGGGACACCTTGGAAATCGGACGCTTGTCTGCTAGGTCTTGGACCCCATTCTCGAAAGCGTCCCCTCCGCCTTGAGAATTCATCAAAAGTTTTGGGGGCCCCGACTCCTGCAGGCTTCTGGTGGGGAGCGGCTGCCATGATTGCTCGCGGAATGACCACGACGGAGCTACAAGATGGTGGTGCTCTCATGCTGACGCCAGTTTAGTCTGAAACATCCAGAAACAAGGTGGGGCTTTCATCGTTTGGGGGAAAAAAAAAGTTTTCATCCAATGAAAAGTGTTGTTTTTAGGTCATATGATCAAGCCTTCCATCATTAGGAAACCAAAAGTAAAATGAACCAATGAAAAGTTTTATAAACAAGTCACATGACCTGTTATGCGGCATAGGGTATAAAATGCGGAGAAAATACGTTGGCACGTGAGGCGGCGTCAGTAGCGGACCGATGTGCGAATAGGCCGAAGGCAATACAACGCGCCAAGATCCGGATGGCACCGAGGTGGTGTCCAGCAAGTTGCAGCACTGGTGTGGCCATCCTACAATGCTGAAAGTCGGCGTGGGGCGCCCCGTTGGCCTGTGAGTTTGCGTCAGTAGCGGACCGATGTGCGAATAGGCCGAAGGCAGCACAACGCGCCAAGATCCGGATGGCACCGAGGTGGTGTCTAGTAAGTTGTCGCACTTCTGTGGCCATCCTACAATGTTGAAAGTCGGCGTGGGGCGCCCCGTTGGCCTGTGAGATGGCGTCAGTAGCGGACCGATGTGCGAATGGGGCCAAAGGCAGCGCAACAATATTTTCTGACTGACACCACAAGGCGCTGAGATGCCAAGATCCGGATGGCACCGAGGTGATGTCTAAGTTGCGGACTGATGTGCGAATGGGGCCAAAGGCAGCGTAACAATATTTTTTGTATGGAAGATACCACTAGGCGTTGAGATGCCAAGATTCGGATGGCACTGAGGTGATGTCTAGCAAGTTGCTGTACTGGTGTGGTCATCCTACAATGCTGAAACTCGGCGTGGGTCGCCCCATTAGCCTGTGAGATGGCGTCAGTAGCGGACCGATGTGCGAATAGGCCGAAGGCAGCACAACGCGCCAAGATCCGGATGTCACCGTGGTGGTTTCATAGTTGAGAGGCACTTCATCTGCAGTGGGGCGCCGAGATCCGGATGGCACCGAGGTGATGTCTAGCAAGTTGCTGTACTGGTGTGGTCATCCTACAATGCTGAAACTCGGCGTGGGTCGCCCCATTAGCCTGTGAGATGGCGTCAGTAGCGGACCGATGTGCGAATAGGCCGAAGGCAGCACAACGCGCCAAGATCCGGATGTCACCGTGGTGGTTTCATAGTTGAGAGGCACTTCATCTGCAGTGGGGCGCCGAGATCCGGATGGCACCGAGGTGATGTCTAGCAAGTTGCTGTACTGGTGTGGTTATTCTACAATGCTGAAACTCGGCGTGGGGCGCCCCATTAGCCTGTGAGATGGCGTCAGTAGCAGACCGATGTGCGAATGGGGCCAAAGGCAGCTCAACAATATTTTCTGAAGAGAAGACACCAAAAGGTGCTGACATTCCAAGATCCGGATGGCACCGAGGTGGTGTCTAGCAAGCTATGCAGTTGAGTTGTGTGCGCACTTGCGGCGAATAGGTCGAAGGCAGCATAACAATGTTTTCTGAATAGGAGACACCACAAGGCGTTGAGATTCGGTTACCACCGAGGTGATGTCTAGCAAGTTGCCGCACTGGTGTGGCCATCCTACAATACTGCTCCGAATAACGGCGTGGGGTGCCCGAAGGGGGGGGGAGCCGGCGTGAATGGGCCTTCCTAGGTGGAGGCTCGTCTGCTGTAGTGGGGCGCCCCTTTACCGTTTCAGTTGCCATTCAGCTGAGTTTCGGCTGCTCTTGATGCTACAGCGACAGGCGGCTGCAAGAGGACTCTCAAAATGGCGGCCTGTTCTTTGGATTTGGGCCTGGTCCACTAAAATGGCCCTGGGACACCTTAGAACTCGGACGGTCGATTTTTTTTTCCTTTCCTGTACATGCAAAAAAAGGTAAATGCCCGGTACGTTACACGCTTCATCTGCCACGATGAACTCTCCAGAGGAACCGAAAAAAAATATAGTTGTGGTAACTATACCATGCATCGTCATATGGAGAGGTGGCACCAATTAATTATAGTGCTGCATAAAAGAGAGATTTGGAGGAGAACCCCTGACCTGCTAGTACATTCATCAAAGAAGTGGCACTGAGAGCTTCAGAGGCAAGGGAAACGGTCCCAAATATTTAGAAGAACTTTGGAAAGATTAAAATGACATGTTTAGATTGTGGCAAAATAATTTCATGTGGACAGATGAGTGTTACTCTAATAAATACAGCATATGAACATCATCATAGTCGATGGTTGGTAGAGACATTTTGACTATATCCTGGACCTGCCCGTCCTCGCCCAAAATGGCGCCGGAATAAATGGGACTCGTAACTCCTTGTTGTGTACTGGTTGCAGAACCTTGAAATCACGAGATACGTATGCAGTTTTGAAGCACATGGCGGGCGGGGACGAGAATTGATTGAATATTTCGACATCCCTATTGATATTAAGTTCTGATGTGTTATTGATTACTGTACTGTTGAAAGTTCGAATTAACGTCACCCATGGTACTTGCCCGCAAGTGTATATCTAGATAATTTTATTGTAACTGGCCCTGTCGTATTTTAATTATAAAATGTACGTCCACCGATTCCGTAACTGTTAGACACCTTAGTTCTTGCAACCTAATGGCCCGCCCGTTACGTTCCTCTACAGTGTAAATGTCTATTCATCATATACGATTACAGTTTGCTCTGTGGCAGGCCCACGTGGTTATAGGCTCGTATTTGTATAATGAAATTTTCACAATAAAGGTTTTTAAAAGAAAACATGGTAGTAGTATATACATTGGTAAAGTTTTTAATAATAGTGACTGTTTTAGAATCATTAAAAGGCAAGTGAAATAAAGCAGACCAATTACATGAAGGGTAAAAGGTATAATACGAAGGAACACAGTAAAGATAAATGGTCAAGGGCTGTTGTGTTTTCTATTCCTGCAACATAAAGTGATCGATAAGAATCTCATATTCAGGCGTATCGGCGACTAAGACAGCAGGTCGACCCTCTTTTGCTCAACGGCTCCGTCATGGGACGAAGAAACGCTCTTTTTCTCGAAAAAAGAATATATTTTACTTGCAGGACAGTTGTAAAATTTCCGGGAAAGTACATTAGCCTGGAACATTATAACATATATTTAAGAAAAAATAATGTTCGGAAGTAATGAAAAGCGTAATTTTTAGGTCATATGACCAAGCCTTTCATCATTACAATAAGAAAAGTAAAATGAACCAATGAAAAGTTTTATTAACAAGTCACATGACTTGTTATGCTTACGTTACGCGCTGCGCGCCCCGGATGACTTCCGGATGCGCTAACGCGGCGCGTCATATGACGCATTACGCGACAACGCAGGTACAGAATATAGTCAAAATGTCTCCACCAACCAGCGGTCGGAACACAACCCCTTTCAGCAGGCTAAATAGTTCTGTTAAATGACAACAGAAGGGACAGGCAACAAGAACCATCAGTCAAAGAGGGGAGGGCTAGTTCTTCTCTACCGGGTTACATTGGGGCGCTACCGGAACTGATCGAATTGGTAGTCTACAGTGTTTCTGGATGTTTCAGACTGAAGCTGGGGTTAGCATGAGAGCAGCACCATTTCGTAGCTCCGTCGTGGTCATTCCGCAACCAATCATGGCAGCCGTTCTTTATCGTTATTTTGGGCGGGGTGGGTGGCGGAGCCGAGCTGTTTTGCAGCCATCATTGTGTGGAGTTCAGTTCATCTCACTAGTTTTGTATTTGTCATGAGGGTTTGTTCCTAATGTTTCTATTTTAGCGAGGTCAAAAAGAGATCCCATTAGTGGCCTACTGATTTTGCTCGATTCCTTTTCTTTTTTTTTACACGATTTTTCGTTATCTGCAAAGACTAAACAGAGTATTGCGACTCTGTGTTTGTTTGTAAATAGAGAATGAACCAAAGAGAACTAATTCTAAAACAGTAAATACTTGGATAACAATCAATCAAATGGAGAGAGAAGCAGGCACGACGGATTACAATGGGGGCAAAGGCCTGCGTTAACTACCTTTCACTATCTGCAAAGAGAGAGTACTCCTAATAGAAATGAGGGGGGGGGGGCACCATTCAAAGCAGATCAGTGTGCATAAACACGAAAATGTTTTCACTTACCACGTACTTGACATTCGACAGCTTATGATATTTGCTATTAAAAAACCATTGAAATTCACTGAAAAAACCATAGGTTATAGACCATATATAGTTAGGAATTAGCATTTACAAAACCTTGAAAATTCACTGAAAAAACCATAGGTTATAGACCATATATAGTTAGGAATTAGCATTTAAAAAACTTTATTTTACTCACACAAAACCATTGAAATTCCATATATAGTTAGTTGCACTAACTATATATCGCGCACCCGCAATCCACTGCTGATCATGTCACATATTACATCATTCATGACATGGTCAGTGACATCACTGATGACATCACTGATGACAACATCCAGTGATTATGTGTTTCTGTAAAGTTTAAATATGTTTTACATATTGAAGAATGAGTGGATGTATAAGTGTCTGAATAAAGGTTTTAGTAGGTGCGTGATTGACTGTATGAGTGAGTGATTAAATGCGTCTTACTGAATGCACGGGTTAGTGACTAAACTGTCTAAAAGTGTGCATCAGTATGTCTGTTGTTGTGCAAGCTGCTGCACGTGTTAATCAGTAGCTATATAAGTAGCTATATGGGTTATTGATTGGTTGCACAAGTATTTGTATGGGAGACTGAGTGTGTGTATGGCTGGCTGGGAGGTGTGTGACTCTGTGCAGATCAATGTGTACTTGTATCAGTGATTCTATAAGAGAGTAACTATGTGTTAGTATATGTTTCAAAAATGTAAGGTGTTCTGTGTTTAACTGTATAGATGAGAAAATGGAAGTGTGATTGATTCTTTTCAGGACTAACTAGGTGTGTGAGTAACTCCATGGATGAGTGGCAGAGTGTGAGTGTCTGTATAGGTGTATGAGTGCATATGATAGTGTTGTAAAGATGAGTGATTGTATGTATGAATGATTGTATGAGTGAATGTGTGTGTAGACATAGGAATCAGTGAGTGCGTATGTAGTAACTAGTATTGGTGTGTCAATGGTTTCAAAAATGATACTCTCTATTTAACACTGGGTGTAACGGAGGTTATATTAGAGTGTGAGGAGATGCATTGTATTATCACATGAATGATATCATCAGTGATGTGATCATTGATGTCAAGTGAGATGTCATCAGTGATGTCATTTGAGATGTCATCAGTGATGTCATCAGTGATGTCACTGACCATGTCATGAATGATGTAATATGTGACATGATCAGCAGTGGATTGCGGGTGCGCGATATATAGTTAGTGCAACTAACTATATATGGAATTTCATCGGTTTTGTGTGAGTAAAATAAGGTTTTTTAAATGCTAATTCCTAACTATATATGGTCTATAACCTATGGTTTTTTCAGTGAATATATATATATATATATATATATATATACGGCTCCAATCGCTGAATCACCAACCAACGCAGCTCCTGAACGAAGAGTGCGTCGTCAAACAAGGACTGACTCGACCACGTCCTTAATTAATTCCACAATCCTCTACTCGAAAGTACAGGGAGACAACGCCATGTTCTGCTTTTTAGAAGATTTATTTACACAAGGCGGCTGCTGGGACGCGTTTCGCCTGTTCACCAGGCTTGTTCACCACAGTGAAAATAAAATTTGCCAAATTTAAAGCCCTTCAAAACCATGTCACGTGAATGAAACTACACTGACAGTGCTATGGAAAACAGACTCCTAGTTTCACGAGATGTTAATTCAATCTGCGGCTTAACATTCAGCGTGAATGCGTTATAATCAACACATTCATCATAAATACATTTATGCCAACCAAAGTATTTGTGAAATTGCAAGATACCATATCTGAATATATTATGGTTGACCAACATTTCAGTAAAGTGACATTGTGCAATTAGAATCCATGCTACAACTTATTATATAAAATCAATATCGAGCAAGTGCTCGAATACCCCATTCCGCTGTGTTTTTATTTATCGATTTATGCCGCTAAGTTTTTTGTGTGTAGCCCAAGTGGGCATTTCCGTTAAGCACCATACATTTCGTGTCTATCATTCTACTCTGAACTTTAAACATAAAAATTAAATGTGACCCTAAAATAAAAACAAAATTGTTTTAAAACTACTGCAAACATCGGAGAGGGATTTTTTACTGCTTATTAATTACAAATGTCTATGAATATCTTCTTCCATGTTAAGGCCTCCCGGGTATTTACTATTCAATTTGATTATGTACATTGACTCCAGTTTGCGCAACTTTTTCTCATAATTCCCACCTCTTACATTTTGCTTGACTGCATCTACTACAAAGTAAGACAATCCTGCAATGTTTCTCTGATGCTTTATATCGAAGTGTCTTGGGACAGGATATGTCTTATCTCCATTTTTTATGGCACGCAGATGCTGCAAGATTCTCATGTGTACAGGGAGGATAGTGCTGCCTACGTAGACAGCATGGTCAGTTTTGCAGTGAAAGTGTCCCTTGATTTTAAATTTCCTGCTTGAGAGATTTGAAGAGTAAGTAGAGGTGTTTTTGCCATGAAGGCATGCCTTACACTTATGGCACTTCATAAAACCCTCTTTTTTAGTAAGCCACAACTTCGCTGGTATTTTCGGAAGTGGAGCTTTCAAAGTATTGCTTACCATCATCTGCTTAAAGCACCTGGCTTTACGAAATGTCAATTGAGGTTTTGTAGTGACAATTTTCCCCAAAATTGGGTCACTTCGTATCAAGTGCCAATGTTTATTTAAAATACCTCTAACCTGGTTGTGTTCAGTGTTATAGGTAGTTATAATTCGGCAGGTATTCTCATGTTCATTCTCTTTTCTCTTTGCACTGTTGCTTTTTCCAAAAAGAATTTCCTCTCTCGGTCTTTTTTTTGCTTTAATGATTGCTGAGGTGACACAATCTGAGGTGTACCCCCTCGCTTTAAAGCGTTTGCTCAGATTACTGAGGGCATCATCACATGTGTTTTTATTGCTGCAATTGCGTATGGTTCGTAAACTCTCCCCATACGGGATACTGCGAATTAGGTTATGTGGATGGAAACTTTTGGCGTGCAACAACGTGTTGCCCGCTGTTGGCTTCCGATAGAGTGATGTTTCTAGTTTACCGTCCTGGATTTAGACCGTTAGGTCCAAACAATTGACCTCAATTTTACTTATATTGCTGGTAAACTTTAAATTTAACTCATTATGCTGCAAAGCCTTAATGAAGTTGACCAATTGTATCTCTGGGCCTTTCCATACAATGAAGAGGTCATCAATAAACCTACTCCAATGCATGATATTTGTCTGCCAAATGTCTGGGTACTGCTTACGGACAAACTGCTCCTCCCACCAGCCCATATGCAAATTATCAAAGCTGGGGGCATAGCAGGTGCCCATCGCAGTACCACAGACTTGATGGAATAATTCCCCATTGAAGAGGAAGTCATTATTTTGTAGACATATCGTAGTCATTTCCACAAGCATTTGTGTATGTGCCCAATATTTGACTGGTCTGCTACCTAAGAAGTAACTAACTGCATTGAGACCATCTCTATGTCGTATGCTGGTTTATAAGCTAGTTACATCGATGGTTGCTAGTAGGTAATCCTCTTCCCATGGAAGGTCATACACCCTTTTCAGAAAATCCCCAGTGTCTTGGATATATGAGGGCAGCGACTTAGTGAGTGGGCATAGGAATGAATCGATATATGCCCCTCCCCCTGCCCGCCTCCCTGCCCCACCGTAACTCCCTCCACGGCCCGCGGCTGATATATATATATATATATATATATATATATATATATATATATATATATATATATATATCATCTGTATTGCGCAGAGAACCTTGGTATATATTCCATATTTGGTCCCCATACACACATATGCACCAAATTTGGCACTCACTTGGCATACGCAGCTAAGTTCAGCATGCCAATTTATGTTCACTTCCATTTTGAGGAAAAAAGATAAAGAAGTTAAAAAGATGTGTTTTCCCAGTTTAGCACCCATAGAAACCGTTTTCTCACAGCCACAGTAACAACTGCTGAACTGCTTACACCAAAATGTACATGGAAATTGAACTTCATGCAGAAGGGTTAACAGTATTTTATATCTATCAGATAAAACCCCGTTTGTTGATTTGCTTATTATTTTTACACCACCTTTAAAAAATGCATGACATTTGGCAATCATCATATTGAGATTACTCTAGGTATGTTAAAATTCGTACAGATCTATCAAGGGGCAGTTACAAAGGGAAGCAAAAGAGTCCAATTTGCTACTAACAGTGGCACTGTGTGACAAACAAAATTTGGCATATGTTTGGATTGATTCGTTTTCTATTGGTATGTCAAATGTTGTAACAGTCTATCAATGTCTGGCACTTAACCACCCCTTAAAGGAGAGGCAATTAAAATATCAGTTGCTTATAACTTTAGCACTGTTTGATGAACCTGCATTAGTAATGAGAGACAGTTAGCAAGTAACACCCAGTCCAGGAATTTCAGGTTTCATGCAAATCCAAAGGAAGGTAGGAAAAATTAAAGAGTAGAATACAAAAAAAGTTACTTTACTAAGAACTTTGGCACCATTTGATGGCTTTGCATGACATTTAGCAGATATGTTGTATAGTTAGCCTACTCTTTGTTTATTTTTAACTTTCAAGTAGGTTCTTCAAGTGGGAGGGTGGTGGGACAAATAAACGTACATTTACTAATATACATGGCTCTGTTCGATGAATCTGCGCAAAATTGGGCAGATATTTTTCATGTTTAGCTTTATGTTGAGGGTGTCACGTTTTAAACACAACTGTCAAGGGGGAGTAAAAATACATGGGGCAACAAAAGTTTAGTTTGCTAATAACTTTGGTACTGTTGGATTATTGCTTACAAGAGTTCAACAATCCTTTGTATATATAAATGTGCGGTTGACATACCCATTAACATGTCTAACCATAGTGCGTGGAGCCTTATTTCTCAGATATTCTGCAAAGTTATTTGATAAACAGGCTCCTGCCAGCCAACAAAAATGGCTCTGGGCTACCAGGTAAAACGGTTGAGGGCAGTTTAAATGTTATGGATGGATTCCACTTCACCAGCTCTCTCCCATAAACACACAACGATCTTGGCAGGAAATAGGCTGGAACCTGCAACCCACGAGAAATACACTGGCGTATAAGAGCAGACCAGATTTTACCCAAAAATGGCCTCAATGGAGGATCTTGTCAAAAGACGCAAGGAAGCAATACATTTTTTAATTTTCTTTTAAAGATTACCTAGTTCCATCATGGCACAGAGTCAAGGCGAATTTACCAGCTCAGATACTTTGACCTTCAATAAAAATCGTTTTCTGAGTAAATTTGAACTAAATAAATGGTGGTAAGGGAATTCTTTGCAAAAATAGTGAGATGACGGGCAAATCAATAGGGGTTAATGCAAATAACAGCTTTATTTGAGTCCATGGAAGACCGCTTGAACAAATATGGACAAGAAATATAGTAGAGCAAACAACTTATTTTCAGAATAACAAAAATGTCTACACACCAGTTGAAGCTTAACCGTCGCCAAGAAATTTGACAGAGCTTGCTTTGACATCATAAAAGATAAGAATGTACATATAACAATAAAACACAATTTGAAACTGAGCTCTGAGATTGACTCCATAAAAATGAGTACATAGTCACTGAAAAATCCATGATGTCTTTTTAGAGGAGTTCAGAATCCTACAAAGTGGCAGAGAACTTAAAAAAAGGCAAATGGAGGAGAAAACAAAACAAGAAGAAGAAACGCAGAAGAAGGAGGGAAAAAAACCACAATCTCCATGGGAACAAGGGTGCAAAAACAGAAGAAACATTGAAGATGAACATTGACCAGCTAATAGTAATACATTTAGCAGAAAAACATTAAGGCCCTCATTATGATGTCGGTGGACCGCCACTGACAGGCTGTAGGTGGCAGACCGCCAACATCCAGGGCAATGGTCTGACCGCCGGATTAGGATAATGGTGGTCTGAGCGCAGTGGGTGGGGGAAAGACCACAGCATTCGACAGGCTCAATGATCCCAGTACTGCAGTGGTCAGACAGCAATCCCTACAATGAAGGCGGTGCCTGTGCAGGCACTGCCGTAGGGATTACAATGTTTATTTACGACAGCCTTTACATGGCGGTCCCACCACCATGGAAAGGCTGCTAGAAAGGGGCATTGGGGGCACCAGCAGGGACCTCGTACCTTGTCGGACACTGCTATGTGGCACATGTGGTGCCCCTCAAACATCCATGCACTGTGTGCCAGGCCCCACATGGTGCCTGGGACACGGTGCATGGATGCTTGCAAACATGCCTTTTATTCTGCTGCTTGTACTGCAGCCCTTTTCCAGGCCGAAGCACAAGCTGCAATAGTAAAAGGTGTGTTTCCAACGGCCTACATGGCGTTCTAATAATAATATGGCGGATGGAGCGACAGACTACATGTCAAGCGTTCTCCATTCCACAGCAATGGCAGTCGGGTGCTTGCCCGACCACTATCGTAGTGAGGCCCTATGTGAAATCGAAAGTAGACTACTGGGGTTAGGTCTTTCATTTGGCCCAGAAATACTTTTTATTTATGTTCAGAGTTGCATTGATGTGCTCCAATTTGCACACAAATTGGAACTATGTAAGGCCCATCCAATGAAAGACGATAGAGTCCAGCGTATAGTGCTACCGACCATAGATAATACAATTTTGAATCTGCTAATCTTGGATATAGCGTTACAAGACACATAATACAATTCAGGCCATGACACAGAGGATTCTGGTGTAGATGATCCACGGGGATCACTTAATTAGGATAAAAGAATATGAGGTCAGTAATAATTTCACATCTAACACCCATTTCAAAATTAAATCCAAAGTTGTACCATGAATACTAACAGATAACATTGATGTGTTTGGCGATTTCATAAACTGAGATTTTGCAAAATTATGTAACGAGAAAAAGCACATTAAATACAACCTGACACTACAAGAAAGGAAGCCCCTCTCATTACAAAATAGCAGCATTTCAAAACTTCAGACAAGGGAGGAAATGTGGTACCATTATCCAGATCAGCATACATTAATGAAGCGATGAGGCAGCTTAATGATAGTGAATGTTTTGCAATTACCAAACAGTATTATACTGACCTCCATGATAGATACAATGATGTGCTAATTGAATGGAAAGATCAGTTGATCTTAAAATATGAAGAATACCTGTTCATGAAAAACGATACCCTAACCACTCCCACTCTCTATTTACTGTAAAACATTCACAAAAGCCGACTTGAATCTCCCGCCAGACCCATAACCTTATCCAATGACATTCTTCTCGAAAATACCTTCATTTTTATCATTTTTTGTTTTCTTTTTTCGAAGGCCTCCCCTCACGGCAAAGGTAATTAGTTTTGCTACAATTTAAAAAAAATAGCAAGATTGGAAGAATAATACTTCCTCTGACCTGTTTAATACAATTTTGACTTTTCCTTACCATAATAGTAAAATCGGAATTGTAATAATATGTTGCACTGTTCAATATAAGCAATGCTCTCACTGCCATGCAGAGCCACTTTGGAGAGTTGTATCTGCCCGAAGGTTTCATAGCAATTCATTAAAGGGCTATAATTTCAAAGGAACGTGCACTAACAGTAATCTTTTCTCCATTACCACAGTTATATATGTGAAAACAAGTATTGCCCAACTCAGTAGGTCTAGCTTTAATTTGATAATGAATGCAACCTGCCTTTCTGCATGCCCGTATTTCCATGCCTTACCACTTGAAGCCTGACTTATTCGCTTTGCCAGTGCATACTTACTATATTCAGTTGGATTGTGCACCTTAAGCATGTGCGTGAAAGCATACATGTACCAATGTGTGTCACTCACACAAAATCCTTGACGAGAACCTTAAAAATGTCTGCTGCAATGAAAGGGCAAAATAAAAAAGATTTTTTTGTGGTATACCATGCTTGTGTGAGATAAAAACTGAGTGCAAAGTGGAGGAGTGTTGATACAATGTACATTTGAGAGGTAAAACAGTCCCTCGTTCATTGCAATTCAAGCACTTCATTCAAGGCAGAATAATACGCCAAATAGTCAATAGAAGGAGTTGAGAGAAATATATTTCTCTGGGCGCAGTCAAAACCCAGCCAATCCACATTGTATATAAAGAATTGTTAACAACATGTATTGCAAACCGATGCGCCAGACCTAAAACGGGCGCTTTGTGAACAGCCTGTCCTTAAAACTGAATTGTTATCCAGCACGTTGGACTTTCTGTCCAGCCTCAAGCCCTTGGCACCTTAGTCCAATGATGCTCCGTGAATTGAGCTGTTCTGTCTGCTTGCCTTGCTAGCAATGCTTTCTTAATCAACATGTAGTCATATGGAAATTGCAAATGCTAAGCAGGTTTCTCGGTGCATTTTACAGTGTATCGGAACGCTGCCTTCAGTGTACACGTTACAGTAGCTTTTTGAAGTAGCTTGGTCTGGGCTGTAACCGAAATTACTGATATTACTTCAGCTAGCTTGGCAGATTTGGAGACTTACAATTATTTTTACAGTGAGAGGACCTCATGAGCCTTTATAGTTCTGTATTTTATGTTTACCATTCCAGGGACTTTATATTGTCTTGTGATGAGTTGCAAATGGTCTACAGGGTACGATAGGCTTTGATTTGTAGCTGAAATCTTTTGCAGCGCATTGCTGATATGATCAAATATTAAGTTGCGCTATATATCGAGGACACTGTTTTTGACAGTTTGCTTTATGCTTTCCGTGGATTTTAGTGCTTTCTCCGGTATCCTTGTCGGAGACACCAGACATGTCCTGAATGGGAGACCATTTCCTGTAGATTCAGTGTTTCCAGATAATACTTTGAAGACCTGGGATCCTCACACTTCTGCAGAAAATTGTCAAATGTCACTGTAAACTCACATTTTATACACGGTGGTATATTTTATAATCTTTTACTGAATTTGTAGTGTGCTGAACCTCCTTTAAATGTGAGCAACAATACGCAAAAATCAAAGACCTCGATAATAGCGTAAAACATTTCACTTAGGGAATTGGAAAGTTGAAACAATTTCTTGATTTATCTAGCATTTTTTCAAGGCAGCCTAATGCATAGTTTCTGTCATCAGAAAGAGAGTAGCAACTATAAATGTTTTTCCAGACACAACAAATAACAGGCACTGGACAAGCTACCGTCGGTTTCCTTAACATGGTAAGAAATGGTTTTTTTCGTGATTTTGAATTAATTATTGACGTTGCTCCTATCTCGTGTACTCTTCTCACCCGTATGTGAGTACTTTTCTGTCCTATCCTTGTGTAATCTCATCACATATCGTCATGCATCATTACCCATCTAAAGGTGAACTTCCTCACCACACAATTCAAATGCCCAGGTGTAAGTGGAACCTTTTGTGTGAGGTTAACAAAAAGTATTTTGCAACTGTTTTCTTTTCACATATAAAAGTTCAGGCAACTATGATCTTACAACACATGGTATTTCATTGGCATGTGAATTCTTCTTTCTCCTTCAATATTGGTTTTAGGAAAACATGGAACGTTCACACATAGTGAAACCTGACTATGAAATTCCAAGCACCACTGTTACCAACAACGTTTGTATTTACTTACACACCTTTATAACTAGCATATTTCCTTTAATATCACCAAATGCAATAAAGAAACACTGATGCGCATCTCATAGCTTCCACAGTGGTCATGGTGAGTTACCATCTGGTGTACAAATGGATCTCTTCAATAGCATTATTCAGGGAACAGGGTGTTTGTGAAGCAAATTTGCCACACAGCACAGTGTATAGGCGAATCCTGGATCAAAACTTGCCAGTGGTTCAATATGACTCTTCAGGCCATAAATGTGTATAAACTAGCAGAGCAATGTACTTTAATGGGATCCGTAAAATATAGAGGGGTTATACAAATCTATACGCTGATCACTTTTTAGATGACAGGAGTGGTTATATGACAGAAGCACGCATGGCTAAACCACACATTCCTCAAAAACGCGGTTGCAACAACGAATGTGTCTTAACTACGCATTCCTTTACCACGCATACCTTTACCATGCATGCCTTTCAACAAATTTTGTTGTAAAGGCATGATTGCTAAGGGATATGAAGGGTGAATTATCACTACCCAAACCTCTCACTGCCCTAAGCCATGAAATCCTGTCCCCTAACTCACCCCTACCTTGAGCCAAAACCGACCCGCCCTGCCCTTAAAACTACCCCTTCCCCTGACCCGCCCTGAGACCTAAAACCCTGCTTTCTAACAAGAACTACCCCGACCATAGTTCCCCACCCTGAGCCCTAAAACTGACCCGCCCTGCCCATACCACTATCCAACCCCCCTCCCTTCCCTAAACCCTAAAATTATGTCCCTAACTTGGCCCCACTGAGCCCTAAAACCAACCCCGCCCTTAAAACTACCCCTCCCCTGCCCTGATGCCTAAAACTGACCCCGTCCACCCTGCCCATAAAACTACCCCTTCCCTCCCATCGACCAGAGGTCTAATACCCTGCCAACCCCAGCCCCCTGACCTGAGCCCTAAAACTGACCCGCCTTGCACTTACCTTTACCTGACCCCCCTCCCTGACCTTAGCCCTAAAAGCCTGCCCATTACCTCGCCCCCCCTGCCCTGAGCCCTAAAACTGAACCATCCTGCCCTTAATACTACCCTTCCCCCTGCCCTGAGGCCTAAAACCCTGCCTAAAACTACCCCAACCCCAGCCTCCCACCGTGAACCCTAAAAATGACCGGTCCTGTCCTTTAAACTATCCCGTCGTCTACCCCTGAGGCCAAAGCCCTGTCCCCTATTAAGGGGCGAGACGATTCTGAATAATAACTCAAGGCTGCTTACAATACTTAGGGGCCCATTAGGGTGGCGGGCGGATTGCCCCCGCCAGGCTGGCGGTAGCCACCGCCAGCCTGGCGGGGGCAATCCGCCCGCCATCCGCACCTAAATTCCCCCCGCCATATTAGGATGGCGGGGGGGACACGGCGGACGGAAAGACAGTCCAACGCTTTTCCGTCCCTGTCGCCTTGCGGCCTAGGCGGAAAAGGTTTAATATGGTGGCGGTGTCTATGAGACACCGCCAGCCATATTAGCATGGGCATGTACAAATGCCTTTCAGTAGCGGCAAAGCCGCCACAGAAAGGCATGCGGAGACACCCTGTGGGGGCCCGTTGCGGGCCCCCAGGGACTCCGGGGGAGTGAGGTGTGCACATGGGGGATACCTTTGGTACCCCCCAACATTACAAAGTACGACGTGGCAGGCACCGCGCGGTGCCTGTCACGTTGTGCTTTGTAATGCATTGCATTTATCTTCAGAATTGCGGCGGGCGGTGCTGAATGCACCGCCCGCCGCAATGCTGAAGATACAGGATGCGCCCACCACTGTGGCGGGCGCATCCTAATGCCCCCAACAGGACCCCTGCCCTTATGGCGGGCAGTCCCTAGACACGACAGGATGACTGGCGGACAAAGTCTGCCCGTCATCCTAATGGGCCCCTTAGTATCTACTACATAGAAACTTTGCTCTGTTGGAATTTTTTTCTGCAGAACCACACAATATCTGGGGAAAATACTGGACACATTCCATCAACTGTTATCTGCACACAAAGGTACTATGAGATTAGATTTATAATGTGTTCAATACCGCTACACACCTATGATGCATTAGAAGCACAAGCTTTTTGTAAAAACTTACACCCATTAGTCAGATTCAGACTGTACAAAATGAGGTAGAAAAGTAATATAAAAGCTACCCTCCACTATAAAGCAAAGTATCTCACTCATTGGAAGATCTCATCAGGGATGTCATCAATTATGTCATTTAAGATGTCATCAGTAATGCCATAAATGATTTCATCTATCATATCATAAATGATGTAATATGTGAGGTGAATCTCTGACAAAATATAGTTTACAAAAATATCTACCTACAAAAATATCGCAACAAAAATATCGATTACAAAAATATTGACATGCTCTCTCTAACAAGGTAAGTAAAAAAATTTAGAAAAAAAATATCGATGCCTAAAATATCGTTATTAAAAAAATAGTGTTTATTTTAAATAAAAAAGTAATATAAATAAAATAATACTTATAAATGTAATAAACATAGTTAAAAATATGTTATAATATTTAAAATTAATAAATAATACATAATTTAATAAAATAATAAATTAATAATATAAATATAATACATAGTATATACTTCCTTGATACTAACTTTTAAAAATAATTGTAATAAATTATAAATAAATACAAATATTATACATTACAAATAAATGTATACACATAAAATAATAATACAAATAAAAATTAATAAAAATGTAAAAGAAATTTAAAAAAGTAAGTAAATGTTGGATAGCGTAGGGGTAAAAATTACTATTCCCACTCCAGAGAGTGCAACAGTAGGGAAAGTGTTGGACAGCGTATGAGTAAAAATTTCTATTCCCACTCCAGAGAGTGCAACAGTAGGGAAAGTGTTGGATAGCGTAGGGGTAAAAATTACTATTCCCACTCCAGAGAGTGCAACAGTAGGGAAACTGTTGGATAGCGTAGGGGTCAAAATTACTATTCCCACTCCAGAGAGTGCAACAGTAGGGAAAGTGTTGGATAGCGTAGGGGTAAAAATTACTATTCCCACTCCAGAGAGTGCAACAGTAGGGAAAGTGTTGGATAGCGTAGGAGTAAAAATTACTATTCCCACTCCAGAGAGTGCAACAGTAAGGAAAGTGTTTGAGAGCGTAGGGGTAAAAATTACTATTCCCACTCCAGAGAGTGCAACAGTAGGGAAAGTGTTGGATAGTGTAAGGATAAAATGTACTATTCCCACTCCAGAGAGTGCAACAGTAGGGAAAGTGTTGGACAGCGTATGAGTAAAAATTACTATTCCCACTCCAGAGAATGCAACAGTAGGGAAAGTGTTGGATAGCGTAGAGGTAAAAATTACTATTCCCACTCCAGAGAGTGCAACAGTAGGGAAACTGTTGGATAGCGTAGGGGTAAAAATTACTATTCCCACTCCAGAGCGTGCAACAGTAGGGAAAGTGTTGGATAGCGTAGGGGTAAAAATTACTATTCCCACTCCAGAGAGTGCAACAGTAGGGAAAGTGTTGGATAGCGTAGGAGTAAAAATTACTATTCCCACTCCAGAGAGTGCAACAATAAGGAAAGTGTTGGAGAGCGTAGGGGTAAAAATTACTATTCCCACTCCAGAGAGTGCAACAGTAGAGAAAGTGTTGGATAGTGTAAGGATAAAATGTACTATTCCCACTCCAGAGAGTGCAACAGTAGGGGAAGTGTTGGATAGCGTAGGTGTAAAAATTACTATTCCCACTCCAGAGAGTGCAACAGTAGGGAAAGTGTTGGATAGCGTAGGGGTAAACATTACTATTCCCACTCCAGAGAGTGCAACAGTAGGGAAACTGTTGGATAGCGTAGGGGTAAAAATTACTATTCCCACTCCAGAGAGTGCAACAGTAAGGAAAGTGTTGGAGAGCGTAGGGGTAAAAATTACTATTCCCACTCCAGAGAGTGCAACAGTAGGGAAAGTGTTGGATAGCGTAGGGGTAAAAATTACTATTCCAACTCCAGAGAGTGCAACAGTAGGGAAAGTGTTGGATAGCGTAGGGGTAAAAATTACTATTCCCACTCCAGAGAGTGCAACAGTAGGGAAAGTGTTGGATAGCGTAGGAGTAAAAATTACTAATCCCACTCCAGAGAGTGCAACAGTAAGGAAAGTGTTGGAGAGCGTAGGGGTAAAAATTACTATTCCCACTCCAGAGAGTGCAACAGTAGGGAAAGTGTTGGATAGCGTAGGAGTAAAAATTACTATTCCCACTCCAGAGAGTGCAACAGTAAGGAAAGTGTTTGAGAGCGTAGGGGTAAAAATTACTATTCCCACTCCAGAGAGTGCAACAGTAGGGAAAGTGTTGGATAGTGTAAGGATAAAATGTACTATTCCCACTCCAGAGAGTGCAACAGTAGGGAAAGTGTTGGACAGCGTATGAGTAAAAATTACTATTCCCACTCCAGAGAATGCAACAGTAGGGAAAGTGTTGGATAGCGTAGAGGTAAAAATTACTATTCCCACTCCAGAGAGTGCAACAGTAGGGAAACTGTTGGATAGCGTAAGGGTAAAAATTACTATTCCCACTCCAGAGCGTGCAACAGTAGGGAAAGTGTTGGATAGCGTAGGGGTAAAAATTACTATTCCCACTCCAGAGAGTGCAACAGTAGGGAAAGTGTTGGATAGCGTAGGAGTAAAAATTACTATTCCCACTCCAGAGAGTGCAACAATAAGGAAAGTGTTGGAGAGCGTAGGGTTAAAATTACTATTCCCACTCCAGAGAGTGCAACAGTAGAGAAAGTGTTGGATAGTGTAAGGATAAAATGTACTATTCCCACTCCAGAGAGTGCAACAGTAGGGGAAGTGTTGGATAGCGTAGGTGTAAAAATTACTATTCCCACTCCAGAGAGTGCAACAGTAGGGAAAGTGTTGGATAGCGTAGGGGTAAACATTACTATTCCCACTCCAGAGAGTGCAACAGTAGGGAAACTGTTGGATAGCGTAGGGGTAAAAATTACTATTCCCACTCCAGAGAGTGCAACAGTAAGGAAAGTGTTGGAGAGCGTAGGGGTAAAAATTACTATTCCCACTCCAGAGAGTGCAACAGTAGGGAAAGTGTTGGATAGCGTAGGGGTAAAAATTACTATTCCAACTCCAGAGAGTGCAACAGTAGGGAAAGTGTTGGATAGCGTAGGGGTAAAAATTACTATTCCCACTCCAGAGAGTGCAACAGTAGGGAAAGTGTTGGATAGCGTAGGAGTAAAAATTACTAATCCCACTCCAGAGAGTGCAACAGTAAGGAAAGTGTTGGAGAGCGTAGGGGTAAAAATTACTATTCCCACTCCAGAGAGTGCAACAGTAGGGAAAGTGTTGGATAGTGTAAGGATAAATGTACTATTCCCACTCCAGAGAGTGCAACAGTAGGGGAAGTGTTGGATAGCGTAGGTGTAAAAATTACTATTCCCACTCCAGAGAGTGCAACAGTAGGGAAAGTGTTGGATAGCGTAGGGGTAAACATTACTATTCCCACTCCAGAGAGTGCAACAGTAGGGAAACTGTTGGATAGCGTAGGGGTATAAATTACTATTCCCACTCCAAAGAGTGCAACAGTAGGGAAAGTGTTGGATAGCGTAGGAGTAAAAATTACTATTCCCACTCCAGAGAGTGCAACAGTAAGGAAAGTGTTGGAGAGCGTAGGGGTAAAAATTACTATTCCCACTCCAGAGAGTGCAACAGTAGGGAAAGTGTTGGATAGCGTAGGGGTAAAAATTACTATTCCAACTCCAGAAAGTGCAACAGTAGGGAAAGTATTGGATAGCGTAGAAGGTAAAAATAGCATACTTATAAATAAATTAATAATTTAAAATAATACAAACATTTATTATGAAATAAATATAAAGTATTTACAAATGCCAATACATAAATATTAAAAACATGATTAGCAATAAATAAATAAGTAAACATAAATTAATAATAAATACCAATTAATAACAATAAATTACAAATTAATAATTAATTAACAATAATATAATTAACAAAACAATTAATTAAAATAAATCATTACTTAATTACATTTAAATTACTTCCCACCCTATTCCCTATAAACCCATAACCCGCTAAAGAACATAAGTATCAATTAATCAATTAATTAAAATTAATTACCAATCAATAAAAATTAATTACCAATTCATTAAAATTAATTTATATTTCCTAAAAATTAATAATTAATTTAGTATAATTAAATTACTTCCCACCCTATTCCCCAATAAACCCATAACCCGCTACAGAACATAATTATCAATTAATCATTTAATTAAAATGAATTACCAATTATTAAAAATGAATTACCAATTAATTAAAATTAATTTATGATTCATAATAATTCATAATTAATTTACTATAATTAAATTACTTCCCACCCTATTCCCCTATAAATCCAGAACCCGCTACAATACTAAAATACAAAATGTACTTAAATTACATAAATAAAAATTAAATACATAATTAATACATACTATTATACATAAAAATCATACAAAAATCGATATTAGTAACATCAATATTACTAACATCGATATTAGTAACATCAATATTAGTAACATAGATATTGCTAACATCGATATTAAAAATATCGATATAACTTACCTTCTATATTATGTCCCTTCGATATTTAAAGATCAACAGTATTGTATGCCGATATTTAAAACTCGCTATTTTGTCTGCCTACCATTTGAGGTCATAAGCAGTGCTTAAGAGGAGTGCAAGTTATGGTTAGATCTGCTAACTGTACTATTATGTTACTTTAACCTCTGTTTTTTTCAGAGATATAAATAGATAAATAGGTGAAAGCTTGTGTAATTAAGGACTATGTGTATGTGTGTGTGTGTGTGGGGGGGTATATGTGAAGTAATACCTCACGATCTATCATTTGGATTATGGACACTGTAATCTGAACTACAAAGTGAGTGATAAATGTCAGTATGCTCAAAGTAATCAAGAAATATTTCTTCCCTCTCTTATATGCACACAAGGTACTCTACAGTAGACCTAAAAAATATTTAGACTTCTCAAAGCGTTCTTTTCTTAGGTTACTATTTCTTTACCACGCTGCTTGAAACAATGTTAGATAAGGCTAGTGTTTGGCCTAACATGCTGCCATGAGAAACTTTAATAAATACTGCTTCATAACCAGAGACCCCTAGTGAGAAAGTGGACTATTAGTTGAGGTGGATGGTAGTCCACTATGAAAAGCAATGGCACTATTCTTGTTGGGTCCAGTTAAGGTTTCAGTAATTTACACCTGAACTCAAACCATGGGGGCACAGAGCACACAGGCTTAATTTAGGAAAATGTGGAAAGCATTTAAAACAATCAATACCCTAAAAAAAGGTATAAATCAAAACACCATAAACATTCTATTCCAATTTAAAATAATAGAGAATATTTGAATTATCAAGGTGACTCAAAGACAACAAAAATACAATAGGAGGAACTGGAGATATGAATTTTTAACATTTGAAAAAAAACAGCACCAATAAGTACAAAGATCAAACAGCTGGCAACTGGTCTCACTATGGGGAACAAAGTCAAACGTTGAAGCCAACAATGGTCATATGCTGGTTGGAGAAAGAGACGGCTCGTTCTGGTCAAAGAGTTATATTTTTTCTTAGAAACAGCTCTTGGATGTCAATGGTTTAAAGATGGGTTCCGGGGCATCAAAGGCAGCAGGCTAAAGCAGAAGCAGGACTTAACAGTGACTGCTTGCAGGAGGGCAGAATTCCAAGGTTGTCCTCAATTAAGGAAGGAAGGCTCAAAGTGGGAGAAATTTGAGTTGCCGAGCAAAGAGCATAGTCGGAGCAACAGTGTTGTCAGGCCCTCAGACAATGCACCCTCAGCAGAGTGGCTAGCAGGTTAGTCCTGGATATTTTATAGTTCTTCTGGCAAAAAGTTTGTTGTAAGTTCTAATTCCCAAGTATTAGGGTTAGGCAGGAGTGGTACACTCTGGCAGCAGCCAAGGGTTCCAGAGTCTCAGGAAGTGTACATGGGGATCAGGGCTAACTCCAACAGCAGGGTCTAGGGCAGGCTCAGTGGGAAACTGGTCAACTCAACTCTTCCAGGAAAGTGGGCTTCTGGCAGCTTTTTTGTCCCTGTAGCTTAGGCGAGAATAACATTATTTCATTGTAATATTAGCTCCCAATGCTGTGCTATGGAACAGCTAACCCTGCTACAGCCAAGATTGCATTTGAGGCACTGTCCCTGTAAGGACCTTTTATAGAAATCTTTTATATGTCTTACTTTTAAATACCATGCACCCTTCTTTATTGGGCATTGAGGCTTAAATAGGGGTGATTTATTAATATTTTAAAGGAGGGTTTAGGTCTGTCAAAAGGAGTTCTTTTGGCAGGTCGAAATTGTAATTTAAATCTGCACAGCCAGGTAATTGGTGGCAGGCCCGAGGTCTTGTTTGCATTTTCAATTTAGCGATGGCACAATATGTGCTGCAGCCCACTAGTAACATTTAACCTACAGGCCCTGGTTAGACTTTTTTACCATACACTAGGAACTTATAGATAAGTTAAACATGCTAATTAGAAATGTAGTCAATTTCAGAGAGCTTTAAAGGTCAGAGCTCCTGTATTTTGACCTGGTTAGCAGAGTCGAAGGCCCCCTAGCAACTCAATAAATGGAATTATTTTGGGGTGTATTGATAATTTCAAAATTCCTGTGATCTGTGACTCACAGGTGCAGTACCTCACATACTCACAGATTATTGTTAAATGTTTCTATTTGTTGGTAAGCAGAGGTCTATTGCCTACTTTTTAAGTAGTTGGTAAAGAACAACCTAAATCTTATCAAAAAGCGCACGCCTCAGGAATACATGGTCATTTCTACAAATAAGAACCTGCAGCACGAATATCTTGAACAAAGAATTAAGCTATTTCCACTGTATGAGTCTAGATTTAGCTGTTCCACTTCTGAAATGTTATCAGGTAAATGTGTTTTATGTGGTGGTCATATTCAATTGTACTTGCATATTTTCGGTTTTGTGTTCTAGATTATTACATGAAGGGCATATGCTCTGAAAACAATGGTTTTAGAATGTGGGGTTCATACGATCATTAGAGCATTGATGACTAGATGGAAGAAATCAAGACTCATGATCACAACTTTCCTAATTTACTAAGAATTTTTACTCAGTTACTCAAGAGTGAATTATTAATATTTTAAATGTATACCATTACCGTGGCAGAGCTACTTGCCTTAAGGTTAGTCATGCATCCACTCACAGACCTATGCAAGTATTCACACACCCACTCACAGAGCCATGCAGGCACTCTCAGACCAATTCACAGACCCACATACACACTCACACACCCACTCACATTACCTATGCAGGCACTGACACACCCACTCACAAACCCATGTAGGCACTCACAGACTCATTCATATACCCATGTGGGTACTCATTGACCCACAGAAGCACTCATATACCTACTTACAGTTCTATACTGGCACGTTCACACCTACTCAGAGTCCCATACAGGCAGTCACAAACATACTCACAGACCCATGCAGCCACTTATAGACCCATTCATACACCCACTCAGGAACTCGCACACCCACTGACAGACCCACACACACAGTCTCACCCCAATCACAGACCCACAGAGTCACTCACACGCCCACTTACAGACCCATGCAGGCACTGCCAGAAACCATTTATAGACCAATACAAACACTCAGAGATCCAGTCACAGACCCATGCAGGTACTCACACACCCATTTACAGATCCATACAGGCATGTAGAGACATACTCACACACCCACACAAGCACTCAAACACCCACTTACAGACACACATAACCACTCATACACTCACTCACAGACCCACACATGCACTCTCATACCCACTGACAGATCAACAAAGTTACTCATAGATCCACTGCCAGAGCCATGCAGGCACTCACACACTCACTCAGAAATCCGTAAAGGCACTGACAAACCAACTCACACACCAACTCAGGTACTTATTCACCCACTCATAGACCTATGCAGATACGCACACACCCACTCACAGACTCATGCATCCACTTACAATCCACTTACAGACCCACAGAGGCCCACTTGCACCCACTCACAGACCCACAGAAGCACCCACACACCCACTCACAGTTCTATGCTGGCACTTTCACACCCATGCAGAGTCTCACACAAGCCCTCAAACACCTACTCAAAGACCCATGCAGGTATTCACACACCCACTCACAGACCCTCTCATCCTCTCACACACCCACTCACAGACCTATGCAGGCACTCATATGCCCATGGTTTTACTCACCTACTCCCAGACACATCCATCCACTCACACACTCACTTACAGACCTACACAGACCTCAAACATGCACTCACAGAGCTATGCAGCCAATAACAGACTGTCACGACCGTATGCAGGTTGCAGGTTATACACAGACACAGCACGGGGTATGACAGAACAGGTGAAAATATGAGTGTATAGGGACTACATCTCCCAGAATACCTGGGGAGAAGCAAACAATGTCGGCACCAATCACAAGACTATATAAGCTCCGCCTTCACATAATCAGGTGCTTTTCAAACTTTATTCGAATCAGCTTCAGTGAGACCTTGACAGTTGTCCGTGCAGGAGCGCATTCTTAGATGACTGCCACTTGATAACACCCATGCTGGGGCGCATTACTTATTTAGAAGTGTTTGTTCTCGCCCTTTCAGCATTCTAAGTGCTTTGCGGGCACATGCGCTGATGTGCGTTCATCGTGCAAGTGGTTGGGAGGATCTACCTTCGCTGCTCCTAAATTTCGTTCCAACCACGCTTGAACGCACATAATCTGTGTCGGCGCTGGTGCGCGTTCAGCGAGCAAGCCATTGGAAGGCTCTAATTTTGCTGTTCTTGAGTTCTGTTCCCACCACGCTGGAGCACATTTAATCTAAGTCGCAGCTGGTGCGCTGATATTCTGTGACTGCATATTGTTTTTTCTTCTTCCCAGGGCCCTCAAAGATCATTGGAGGTCGCGCTGGATCGCTGCCCCTTTTCCTTTTTTGCCACTCAATATTGTGGCAGAAGGGTGGGGTTTTCAAAGCCACGAATTAAGGAATAGCGATAGGAGTGCATGTTCTTTCAATTGAACAGAACAGAAGAGCATTCTATATTTCATTTACCAAGCCAGATAAGTACCTTGTAAGATGCAGAGTTCTTTTGACTTTTTTTTTCAACTAAAGAGCTTTGGAATAAGACTTGTGTGTTTTCCAGCAAGGAGTGTTGTCTCCTTACCACATATTATTGTGAGCCTGTTTATTTTCTTTTGGTAATTTTTGTATTTTCTGTTTTGACATAAGGATGTGAAAATGTGGAAGTAAGTTCTCTCACATACGTAAATAATTGTATTAAGTTTACAGGCATGTGCAGTTTTGTACAATCTGTCTTTCTTTTGTCTGACTACAGGAAACACGGGGCAAGACAGCTTGAGTAGAGGGAATGGGAATAGGATTGAAATTCTACATCCTGAGGAAGGTCTCTAATCTTGTGTTTACCACAGCCAAAACTTTATTGTTTCTTTTGTCCCTTTCTTTTCCCTTTCCCCAAAATGGTGTTTCCTGTTTGAGTGATATCTATGTATATACTCTCAGGAGGTTCCATGTCCTGAGGATAGGGTTGAATAGCTCCATACATCGCCCCCGCTGTACTCAGGACCTAAGGTTAGTGACCTATCAGTCTGTACCTGACACAGACCCACTGATAGGGCCACACAGAAACTCACACACCCACTGACACATCCACAAAGCCACTCATGCACCCATGTACAGACTCAGACGGAGACTTAGATACCCACTCGCGGACCCACCCAGATACTTGCAGACCCACTCAGAGACTCACTCAAACACCCACTCACAGACCCACACAGACACACACACCAACTCATAGACCCACTCACTTGCACACCCACGCAGAGGCTTCCTCATACACCCACTTACAGACCCACGCTGGCAGGGCCAGCTTTCGCACTGGTGGAGCCCAGTGCATCAATCACTGTTGGTGCCCTCCAAGCCCCATGCTGCCTCGGATTCTCTCACTACTACCGAGCAAAAGTGCCCCTCATCTCTCCAATCAAAAGATATTCATAAACAGAGGGTCCCCCTCCTCCCAAGTCAGGGCCCCCCATCACAGGGCAGCTCCCAGTGCGGCTGCACTGGTGGTACTGCCCTAAAGCCGGCCCTGCACACGGGCACTCTCACACTCACTCACAGAATCACACAGACAGTCATGGACCCATTGAGACAGCCGCACAGGCAGTCATACATCCACTCAGATATTGATGCAGGCACTAACAAATCCACTCAAAGATCCATGTAGGCACTCAGAAACCCATTCAAGATACATGCAGATAATCACACAACCACTCATAAACCTATGCAGGCACTCGGATACCCACTCACTGACCCATGCATCCACTTATACTCCTAATTACAGACATTCACAGTTGCTTGCATACCCACTCTCACACCTATGCAGGCACTTACAGACCCAATCACATACAGACATACCCACTCACACACCCATACAGACACTCACACATCCACTCATAGAGCCACACTGCCAGTCACACTCCCATATAGTCACTCATGCACCCATTCACAGACCAATAATTCACTCATACACCCACTCACTGACCTCTACAGCTGCTCACAAATCCTCTCTCAAAGGTAACAAGATAAAATCAGGAAACAAAATTAAAAAAAACCTTAGAAATTCACTAAAAAAACAAAAGTTACAGGAACGTTAAAGCTGCCCTCAGATTTCATTGTCACTGACAATGGCATGAGTGAAGTAATATGTAGGCCTGGGTGTTGAACTCCGCTCTGTTTGCGGAGTTTGCAGAGTTTTCCGCACTCTGCACTCTGCGGAGCTCACAGAGTGCAAAAAACCCTGTTTCGCGTAGTGCAGCAGAGTTTTTTCCCCGCTTGCGAATGGTAAGTTTGCAAGCGTGAGCTACAGCTCGGGTGGAATTTCTACCTGAGCTGCAGAAATACCAGCGTGAAGAGCATTTCGCACAACACTCCACCACTTGTGGAACTTCGTGGAGTTTTTTTTTGGAACTTCGCAGAGTTTTGCTGAGCGGAACTTCGCGAACTACGCCCATGCTTAGTAATATATTAGGTTATAGGTAGGGGTGGGAGGAATTTGCATATTCGCGCTACGCAAAGCTCCGCAAAATGGTAAAAAATCTCAGGGGGCATGCAAAAGTTCTGCGAACATGCGGAATTGCTTGTTCTGTCCATTCTCTGTGCTTTTTTCCTGTTCATGAATGCTGTTTGTGTGCTCGGGGAGATATATCTCATGAACACGCATTTTGAATGCATGAACAAGCAAAAAATCCCGCAAAGCCACAGATCGCGGAATTTTGGGCAATTCCACGTTCTCTGGGGAACGCGAAATTACCCAAATTCCGCGAGTGGAATGGAATTTACTGCCCAGGCCTAGTCATAATCAGTGCATTGCGGGGGCAAAAGTTATAGTTAGCTGAGGTAACTATAAATGTTGAATTTCTATGGAGTTGTGTCTGTGAAATCTGAGTCTAACAATAACGTCCCTGTAACTATATATATAGATATGCAAATATGCACTTTATCCATACATGAATTAGGTGTGCCAATGGCCTCTATCTTTTATTCATTTGTTGTTAACTATGATGATTAATACTTGAGAACTTTGATGATGTTAATTTTTTTGCACTTGCACTTTATTTGATTTGCACTTTTCTCCCTGACTTTCTATGCTATAATAAATTACATCTATATTGCATTTCTATATGTATTCTGGATTTTTGCTATGCACTTTAACTTGTGATATACTGTGGACAAGCCAATGTTTAACCATTAGGTTTTAAATATGTAATATTGCTTATTTACATTTGCAATCTTTTTTGGCTTTTTATACACTTTGTATTGTATTAATCCGTGATTTAGAAACTCTGTGAGTTTTAAACACCAAGTTGGTTGTTTATTACCAGTGAGTATGTGAAGTATGTCTTCTAGCTCTATTGTGCAAAGGCAGTGTCTCCACTTACTTCACCTGGTTAGTATTTAATGACGCCTTGAGGTCCAGCACGCTTTGTGATCAATACCGTGGCAACGCGGTCGAACCTGCCTTTGTATTTTGATTTGATGCCATTAATACTGGAATAAATCACATAAATTTCAACATGCATGCAGTGGTATATATATATGTATATATATATATATATGTATATATA
Source organism: Lissotriton helveticus (assembly GCF_964261635.1). Classification (NCBI taxonomy): domain Eukaryota; kingdom Metazoa; phylum Chordata; class Amphibia; order Caudata; family Salamandridae; genus Lissotriton; species Lissotriton helveticus. The sequence goes on from NC_136063.1 coordinate 523,990,520, forward strand.
TATATATATATATATATATATATATATATATATATATATATATATATATATATATATATATATATATATATATATATATATATATATATATATATATATATATACATATATATATATTACCTACTGGCGGTCGCCAGTAGGTAGTTATAGTTAGGATTGTTTTCCATAGGGAAATCGCAACATTCTATTGGGAATAACTTTGGCGCCGGTTGAGGAATCTTCCTGAAATTTTCCTCAAATTTGCCTCGCCGCTCTCCGCTCCTTCCCTGAAAGAGTGGGGGGGATTCGTCAATCGGGGGCTGGGATAAAAGGGGTGTCCCAAAATGTGTTTTCCCTATGTTAATTTCCATAGGGCGGTTGAACTCACTTTTAGCTCGAACGGCTGAATGGATTTTCACCAAACTTGGCAAAATTGTAGGGACTGGTAGCCCGATGTGCCTTTGCTATGTCTCAAGATATGTGCTCCAGAGGATTTTGAGTAATTTGGGTTTAAAAAATATTTATATCTATAGCCGCGCCCCGGTACGCGTTCCGGGGAGCGCACCGGGCGCGCTACGCGACTTGCGCACGGAAAGCTGATTGGCTCTCGGGTGTCTGTAAACATTCGAAACAGTCCGCAGCGGCCGCCATCTTGTGTCTCGGTAGGATCGAGACACAAGAGGTGGCAAAAAACAAAGGGGGAAATGACCAAAAGGGAGCAGGGTACACCCCCCTGACCCCCTAGGTTTGATGTGGGGGCCATAAAAGGGTCCCGCGGGACAAAAAAATAAAATATTTTTTTTTCGATTTTTGCGGGGGGAACGCCCGGTACGCGCCCCGGGGAGTGTACCGGTACGCGTACCCTGCAGAAAAAAGATTGACAGAGATTCTTTAAAAATATAGGTTTATTTTTATAAATTAAAGGTAGTTCTAAAAAGAACAGTTTTTTTATTCTTTTTGTTGTTTTATATTTTTTTATTGTTTTTTGGAACACTTTTTATTTTTTTGGGCTTTTCTGAAGTTTTATATTTTTTTTGTATTTTTTAAGGGGAGAAACAAAAAATAGGGAATTCTAAAGGGCTCAACAGGAGCAAAAAAAAAGGCGGAAAAAATCAATGTTTCCTTGGGCACTTGTGGTTATCCCAAGCAAGGTTAATAAGTGTGATGCTTTGCTCTCCATAGCATATTGTTTGTCCACAAAAAATACAAACCATTTTAAAATTGGAAAACTTTGTTTGTATGGTGGAGCATATCTCCCTAACTTCCGGTCCCGATGGGGTGGGAACATTAGTTTGGGAGGTGCTGGCAAAAGATTGGACAGGGTTTCTGGCCAGTTCCCTAACCTCTGCCCTAGCATAGATATTTGGATGCCTGCGTAGCACATGCCTGATCATGGTGTGGTTGCCAAAGGAGTACTTTTTGTTGGGATTCCCCCTTGACAGCTCCTGATGACATATTAAGCAGGTTGCCTTAGGCGCATTTACTTTTTTCTTGACATTGGGGATTGAAAAAAACTGCCAGATGATGTGCTCTTTAGGTTTGTAGGTAATATTGTCCTCTCGGACGAATCTCCTCTCCTCGTCCTCCTCATCCTCCTCCTCCTCTTGATCTCCACCACTGTGAAGTTGTGGTGGTCCTTGTGGTGGTGGTGGTGGTGGTGGTGGTGGTGGTGGTGGACCAGAAGCTCCAGCAGCTGCAGCTAATGTAGCCATTTTCTACTGAAATAACTGCAGGTCTTCCTCTCTCAAAGCACAAAGGTAGAATGATCAAAAAAGGTGGGGTCTTTTATCATTTGGAAAAGAAAACTGTTCTGAACCAATGAAAAGTGTTATTTTTAGGTCACATGACCTGGCCTTACATCATTAGGAAACCAAAAGTGAAATGAACCAATAAAAAGTTTTATTTTCAGGTCACATGACCCGACGGGGCACGTAGCGTAAGCGCAGCAGGACGTTGCGCGATCGTATGCGCTCGAGTTCTTCCGGGTGCGTTGACGCATCACGCGGTTACGCGAAACGTCACAATGTTGTTTTCGTTCGCAAGAATAGCGCTAACGGGACGCTCACCGGTATGCGCCCCGGCGCGTGCCAATGCATTGCGCTTACCCGTGCGTTCACCGGTACGCGCCCCGGGAGCGCTCCGGGGCCAAAAATATATATATATTTTTTTTAAAACTAAAATTGACATTTTATAGCTATAGAGATTTGCTATTAAAAAACCTTTGAAATTCACTGAAAAAACCATAGGGTTCACACCAGTTATAGTTAGCTGGAAATTTTACTCGCATAAAACCATTGAAATTCCCACGTTATAGTTAGTTGGACTCACTATAACTTGCGCGTGCAATGCACTGTTGATGACGTCACATATTACATCACTCATGACATGGTCAGTGACATCACTCATGACATCACTGATGACACCATCCTTGTGACAGAGTGACAGACCTCCTTTCACTGTAATGTAACCCTTGAAACACATATTCAAAAATAGAAACTAAAATTTTCAAAAAAATGGAGATACCCATACCAGTTACAACAACCAATTCAATAATTCCACCATCTATATACACATCCACTCATTCACCAACAGTTCTATATAGTCACTCATACATATACTCACTCATCATATGTAGTGATACACCTATACATCCTGTTACACACCGACAGTCATCCAAAAGATACTCTCACACATACTCACACATGCAAATAAACTATTAAACATCCATTTATTTGCATATACAGCTATACACACACTACCACTTTACTTCTAAGGAAACTTACACATACTTAGTCTCTTAAACAATCACTTATAGAAACACATACTAATTTAAACAGGAACTCTTACAATCCCTCACTCTCACATATACTCACTTATATACATCAATATTCACATATACTAGATTAAAACATATGTAGTTACTGATAAAGACACTAGTGAGACAGTCATTCACTCACTAACACACACATATACACACTCATCCACCCATACAGTCCTGCACATATGCTGTCTTCAAAACACATACAAAGTGAGAGTCAGTCATTCATGCATGTATGTGCTAAGTAATACCCCCACCAAACCATAAAAAAACACGCATACTGATACTAAAAAAACATCTAATAACCCATATACATACACATGTAGCTACTCACCAACCCATGCAGCCACTTACACACAAAGTGAAACACTAATACATATATTTAAATATTTACACATTACTCTCTAATATATATATATATTCACTAAGATACACTTAATAAACCAGTTAACAAATCACTTTATTTAAAAGAAAACATCCAGGTAAACACTTATTTAAACATTTATTCTTCCATCAACTTTTACATATACATTTATAACACATATTTTTTTTTTTAAATACACACATTCACTGTAATGCTGTGCATACGTTCAATCAGTAACTTATAGAGTCAGTCATGCATCTACTAAATAATCCTTTCAGGCATTTGTACTTCCACTCATTCTTCAATAGACTTTGGCATAGATCTATATGAAAAATATTTAAACTTTACAGAAGCACACATTCACTGCATGATGTCATCAGTGATGTCATTTGAGATGTCATCAGTGATGTCATGAGTGATGTCACTGACCATGTCATGAGTGATGTAATATGTGACGTCATCAGCAGTGCATTGCGGGCGCACGAGTTACAGTTAGCTCAACTAACTAAAACATGTGAATTTCTCTTTAATATGAGTCAAATGTCCAACTAACTATAACGTCTCTGAAACCTATGGTTTTTTCAGTGAATTTCTAAGGTTATTTAAATGCTAATTTCTAACTATAACGTCCCTGAAACCTGTTTTTGAAATTTAAAAATGAATCAAAAGGAAGTTTGGAAAAGTATGAATGGAGGATACAAGATAGGAAAGCTACAAAGCTCGTGTGTGACCGCTTAGATTAGAGGAATGGGCAAATGTATACTTTTGCCAAGTGCTTTGATATATTCAGGAGGCAAAAAATCCAAGACACCAACAACTTCCAACAGGAATACTCACAAAGGTGACATGGGCTCTGATACAGGATCTTAAGTAGAGCAGGAGGACGTAGCAAGGAATGAAGGAGGAGTAACTCACTTCACGTTAGCAGATGAATTATGTTTTTTACAATTTGACCAGAGAACGGGTCACCGAACCACAAAGGGGCGAGGAAGACCCAGAGGAAAAGGAAACAGAGGAGGGAGGCCCAAGGACAAAGGAAAAACACATGAAAAAATATTGGGTTGATCAATATTGGTCGAGTTTGAAACATACAATCAAGGAATGAAAGAAAACAAAACAGTGATCAATTTGAGTCAGATCCAGTTGTCTAAGTAAGAAAACCTAATTTCGGAACTAGGACTATCATACTGTCATAGCATACATTTTAAGTATGCCCAATTTGGAATGGACCTACAACAAAACAAAAGCAAACTAAAATTGACCGAAATCATAAAATGATGGAAAAGACTGTGTTAACAATCCCTGAAATAGAGATATCCCAAAAAAACTTGCACTCCAACTTTTCTGTTTTGGATTTGGTAATGGTAGAGGATCTATGGACATTCCAAAAAGAAAGTGAAACTATACAAGACTTACAAGGGCTACCGGACATTGGAAATTTGCAGCTGGATAGTTTAAATCTAGCAACTGGATGTATCACTCCATTTCTACTAAAATCGAGGTACATCAATCAATAAATCAGGGGTTTGTAAAGCACAGCTACTCACCCGAAAGGGTCTCGAAGGTGCTGAGGGGAGTCAAAGGGGGTGCGCAGCTCCAGGATGTTCACGGTGATTCGTCAAGGAGGTGGAAAGGGAGGTTGTTCCATGCCTTGGCCATGAGGAAGGAAAAGGAACATCCTACTGTTCTGATGTTCTTGATGTGTGGTACCATCAGAAGAGAGAGCTGGGATCTCTGGGGTGTGTGGGATGAGAGGCAGTGGTTCATGTAGGTGGGTCCAGTGTTGTAGAGGTCTTGGTGGGCTTGGGTGAGAAGGTTGAAGGTGTTTCACTTCACAGTGGGGAGCCAGTGTAGTGTCTGTAGGTGTTGTCTGATGTGGCATTGGTGTTATAGACTGAGGACTAGTCTAGCGGCGGCATTCTGAATGCTCTGGAGTTTGCGAGTGAGGTTCTTGTTGATCCTGGCGTAGAGTGCGCTGCCATAGTCCAGTCTGCTGCTGATGAGGGAGTGGGTGACGGTTTTCCTGTGTTCAAGGGGAATCTAGTTAAAAAATTTTGGGAGTAGGCGGAGGGTTTGGTCGCATGATAGGTGATAGCGTTGATCTGGCGGTCCATTTTGAATTTAGAGTCCTTATAAATCCAAGGTTGCGTGCGTGATCCATGGGGGAGGGAGGGTTCCCGAGGGTCAGGGGGCCCCAGGTGTTGTTCCAGGCATCAAGGTGTTTGCCCATGATGAGTACTTTGGTTTTGTCTATGTTGAGTTGCAGGCAGCTGTTCTTCATCCACCTGGCGACTGCTTCCATTCCTTCTTGAAAGTTGTATTTGGAGATGTTGGATAGGTAGAGGATGAGTTGGGGTCATCTCCGTGAAGATACGATGTTGAGTCCGTGTGATCTGACAATGGATGTGAGCGGGCCATGTACATGTTGAAAAGGGTGGGGCTGATGGAGGATCCTTGGGGGACTCTGCAGGTGGTGAGTGTGGGTTTCAAGAGGAAAGAAGGGAGTTTGACCCGGGGCATTCTGCCGGTGAGGTATGAGCAGATTCAGTCGAGGGCCTTGATCCAGATTCCTTCTTCTTGGAGTCTGCAGACTAGGGTGTGGAGTGAGACTGTGTGTTGAACGCAGCAAAAAGGTCCAGGAGGATGAGGGCCACAGTCTCTCCTCTATCGAATAGGGAACGGATGTCATCTGTCGCGGCGCGCAGTGTGGTTTCAATGCTATGATTCTTCCTGAAGCCTGAGTGAGATGAGTCGAGGATGTTGTTTTCTTCTATGAAGGAGTCGAGTTGACTGTTGACTGTGTTCTATGACTTTTACTATATACAGGAGTAAGGAGATTGGTCTGAAGTTCTTGAGGTTGTTGGGATCCGCCGAATGATTTTTCAGGGGAGGGTTGAACTTGGCGTGTTTCCAGTTGTCGGAGAAAGAGGCAGTCTCGAAGGAGCGGTTGATGATTCGTCGAAGCTCGGGGCGATGATGTATGTGGCTCTGTGGTACATGTGGTGGGGGCAGAGGTCAATGGGGGCCCCGGAGTAGGTTGTCTTCATAGTCTTCAGTGTGTCTTCGATGCTGAGGGTGATCCAGCTTTCCATTGTCAGTTGTGTGGTGTAGGAAACAGAGGCTGTGGGCTCCTCATGAAGGTTATTGTCATCAAAGTTGTCATTGATGGTCTTGATTTTGTGATGGACGAAGGCACCGAGTCTGTCGCAGAGGTCCTAGGAGGGTGGGATGTTGGTAGTTTCAGTGTTGGGGTGGGCAAACTCTTTAATGATGCTGAAGAGTTCTTTGCTCTTGTGAGCATTCGAGGAGATTATGTGCTGGAGTGCTTTCTTCCTTGAGTATCTGATGAGTTTGTGCTAGGCGATGGTGGCTGCTTTGAAGTTGTTGAGGTCTGCTGTGGTTTTGGTGTTCCTCCAAAGCTTCTCGAGGTGTCTGCAGGTTTGTCTAGATCTTCGGAGTTTGGTGGAAAACCAGCTGTTTTTCTTTGTGTGTGGGTTGGAAGCAGCCGCGGTCTGTGCAGGTAACAGCAGTGGGTCCGTGTAAGGGGGGATTTCGAGGGATGATGCAGAGGCAAAATTAAATTAATAATTAATTTTTCCCTCAGCATTGTCCTTCGAAATTCCCCCTTATCTGGCCCCACTGTTGTTATCTCCATAGACCGCGGCTGGTTGGAAGTTTTCTTGAGGTGGCGATTGTGTTGGTGCAGTAGGTGATCCGATTGTGTAGGGTTCGGACGGCAGTGGTAGGGTTGTCGTCTGTGGCAGTGGGAGTGGAGCTGTTGAGGAAGGAGGTGAGCTGGTCATCGGAGATCTTGCTCAACTTCTAGAGCTGAAACTGGTGTGGACATTGGCGAGAAATGTTTGTTTTGATGGTGAAGTGGACGCAGCGGTGGTCCGTCGATGGGAACTCGGAAGTGTGGCCGAAGGTGATGGATTTTTCTTCTGTGAAGATGGGGTCAAGGGTGTGTCCTGCTGACTGCATTGGTTCTGGTACAATCTGTTTGAGTCCGATGTTGTGGAGGTTGTCAAGGAGGGAGGTAGAGTTGAAGTCTTGACGGTTGTCGAGGTGGAAGTTGAGATCTCCGAGCAAGGTGTAGTTGGTGGAGGTGATGGCTTGCAGGGGATGATGTCGGTGATGGAGTTGGAGAAATTTGTGCAGGGTTCATCGGGTTCTGTAGATGAGAGTGCCTCGGAGGGTGATGGACTGGTTGGTTTATATCTTGAAGTGTATCTTTCCATCAGGTCTGTGAACCTGTTGGTGTAGGTGCTTGGATGGAGGTTGGACTTGTGAGCGATTGTGATGCCTCCTCCAGGGCGGTTGGGGCGATCCCTCAAATTTCAAATGATAACTTGAATATCTTTGCAGAGAATGTGATAAGAGATTTGAGACACCTGTATCAGATATCTTCAAATAGAAAAAAGCACAGGCTATAAGAGAGCAAACGTTATTTGAAATGATCAATACAATCAAGAATATACCTGAAGTGGCAGTGAAACCCTTGGACAAAGGGGGGAATATTGTTATATGGGTTAAGCAGTTATACAGAATGGAAGTGCTGAACCAGTTAAATAACACTGAATGGTATAAACGTATAACAATTGAAGAATACGAGGATGTAAAGGAAAGCTTTATTCATAAAGGGAAAACTGAAAAATCAAGATCTTTTCAGCTGGGATGAGCACTGCTTTTAAAACAAGATAATCCAGTATTACCAGTATTCTGTATGATCCCCAAATACATAAAGATTTGAACAGGCCAATGGGCAGACCTATACTCTCTGCCCAGAACTGTGTATTTGAAAATGTATCTAAGTATAATAATTATTTTTTAAATCCCATTGCAACTACCCTCTCATCATATATAAAAGATTCAGTCGACTTTTTAAAACATATTTATAATGTTAAATGGGAAGATAATATACCTTTTATGACTCTAGATGTGTCTACTACATCATGACGGATTGAGGGCAACACAACATTTCTTACTCATGAGACCTATTGGATTTGCCAAACATAACACAATATTATTAGACATGGTGCATTGATATTTAACAAGAAACTGATTTTTGATGACAAACTGTTTCAACAAGAACCGGAAATGGCCATGGACACCTGCTCCACACCCAGTTATGCAAATTTGCATTTAGGATGGTGGAAGGAGTAGGTGCTTGGGGCAACAATGGATCATTGGTCAGAGAATATCACAATGAGGTTGAGATTTATTGAGGACTTTTTTGTACTGTGGCAGAGTACAGAGGCAGAGGCATACTTTTTCCATTCCGAGTTGAACATTAATGATCTCAACTTGAAATTTACGGGTCAGAAGACTAAGACTTCTATTGAATTCCTAGACATTTGGATCTGGTTAGGGGAGGAAAGACTAGAAACCACTATATTTAGAAAGCAGATGGCAGGAAATACTGTTCTCCATGCAGGTAGCGCACACCATGCCCTACTGATAAAAAGTATCCCATTTGGTGAATTTTATTGAGCAAAAAGTGCATGCAGTATATTAGAGGAATATGATAAAGTTAAGAGAGAGATGAAGGAAGGCTTTATGCAGAGAGGATACTCTCATCCCATACTAGAAGCGGCCTCAAGGAAATCAAGGGGATTGAATAGGGAAGGTGCTCTATTTAACCCTTCAAAATAGAGGGAAGGAAAGAACAGTCCAAAAAAAGAAATTCTCTCAGATCCATCACTACATTCAACACAGAACACACAAACGTCCGTCAGTTGTTGTGTAAACACTGGCACTTAGTGAAGGAAGACCCGATCATCTGCCCTTTGGTGACAAAGCAACTGCAGATCACATATAATAAATGAAGACCCCTGGGAGATTATCTAGTTAAAAGCGAATTCACTGTAGGATCTTCTAACAGGACATGGCTTAGACCAAGGGAAGGCTTCAGAAAATGCTCAAAATGTAAAGCTTGTAAAAATGGTCAGAATATAACTACACTAACAACAGTTTTCAACAGGACCATCAAAGTGAAGGGTAATCTAACATGCAGATCAAGCATTGTTGTGTATATCTTGCAATAATACCATGAAAAAACAATATAAGTAGAGAGTACCATGTTGCCTGTAAATCAAAGAATTTTACAGCTTATGCGAGTGATTGTTAACAATGATCGCAGTTATCCAATAGGCAGACACTTTAAGAAACACCATCGTAGCAATCTCATAAAAGAGATATAGTTGCATTGCACAAGCACCAAAGAAAAAAGCGGAGGGGATAGGGAAAAGGAGATAAGGAAATAGTAAACTTTCTTCATCCTGGAATTAGAGAGTAAAGAGCCAAATGGCTTTAATATCGATGAAGAAATGTATACCTACTTAAATTAAAGTTATCCTGCATAGCAAACACTCCACAGAGGGAGCTGTATAAAGAAATTATGTTTAAGAAAAACATTTTTTCTTTTTCTACACAATTTAGAATGTTAAAATTGGCGAAATTTTCATCAATTTTTTAACACATTGGATAGGAAACCCACTAGCAGCTCTAGCTTTATTTAATGGAGTACTCTAGAGATTCATTGAGTACTTGCGATCAAATGTGATATTTTCAAAAAACCTTCCCCAAGAATATTGGTTTACCAGTTTCAAGAAAAGTAATGAAATGAAACAGGAATGTTCATATTTTAGGTTGTATTAAACACAGAATTTAAGATAAATATGGTAATTTTTAATGGAAATGTTGGATATACAAAAATTCTTTAAATAAGAAGCATATTGTTTGACTGTCTCCAGCAGTTGTACGAGATGGCACCCTCTGAACACTACAGATATATACAGATCAGACATGCCCTAATGTCAGCAATTCCCTCTGGTCCAGATGTTTCGGAGGCATCGCCTTTAGAGGATAGACTGTTAACGGAATTTATGCAAAAGAAGGCTACGTCTTTCACGTATCGGAAATTAGTAAATAATTTACCCGATCCCACGGGCCAGCTTAACACCAAATGGATACAAGACGTGGGGGACATGGATATGTCTGAGTGGCAGGAGGCATTGGCATCTCTGAGGGAGGCAGGAATACCCTCGCGCCTTAGACTTGTACAATTAAAAATTCTACTTCGTTCATATTACACTAGAATAGTGTTACACAAGATGCATCAAATAGACCACCCCTTTTGTCTTTGGCGATGTGGAGATGACGGGACGTTTTACCACACAATGTGGGACTGCCCCAAACTAATGCTATATTGGATCCAGGTGATGCGCACTATGTCGCAGGTACAAGGAGTTTCACTAATGCCTGATCCACGTAGATGGTTGCTAAATGTGTGGAAACCCAATGACCTAACACACCATGGGCAGACTTGGGTTATATTTGGGATCTTGATTGCCAAGAGAAACATAGCACAGAAATGGGGCGCAGTGGAGGTGCCCTCCCTATCAGCTTGGAGCTATAACATGGATGAGGCGATGATAACTGAACGGGCAGTGTTTGTTAATAGGGGGTGTCCCCGGAAAGTGGTCTAAGATCTGGGGAGCTTGGAATGACTATAGAGGAAGTGTCTGTGATCCACCTGCACTCAATGAAAGTGATGGCTCGGATGAAAATGAGGACTGATGGGAGGTGGGGATGGGGGGGACTGAGAGGGAAGTGTCGGACAATCGAAGGGACAGAACTACTATGCAAATTTGTAGAAATGTATTGTACTGTTTTTAAAAATGCTATGAACATGCCGTGTATACATGTGTTACGACTTGCTAATGATATGAAAACAATAAAAATGTATAAAAAAAAAATAAGAAGCATTTTAACACCAACCAATGTAGTTACATAAAAATGTTTAAAAAAAATTAAGAACACTTCTTTTTTTTTAAATGGAACGGGGTTCAGAGGAAGAAACGTTTGGAGCAATGATGGAAATACAGCAGTTGAAACCAGTTGTAAATTGTTTACTAGCACTATGCCCTTTAGAAAATGTCACTTTATTATTTGTTTTTAAAAATAATTGAATCATTACGTGCATATACTGTACTAGGTACTGGATAAGAAGCAAGGATAATACCTAAAATGTTTTTTATCAGATCTTCTAATTATTAAGGTAGGCTTATGTTGGGGAACTATCCCAAAAAGACGTTTTGACTGGTAAAGTATCTATGCTCATTAAAAGAATGACATCATTTATTGATGCAATCATTCATGGACAAAAAAATGTCATTATTTATAAATGTTCTTGGGAGATAAAATAAATGAAAAGAGAGAAAGAGGAAATACATATTATCAAAAAAGCCACATTGTATTGTAGAATGAAGGCATTGCATGTTATAATATGACTCTGATTTATCTTGTAACAGTGTATGGTCTTGTCATATTTTTCCCTTCTTCTGTTTCTATAGTTGAGAAGAGACACATATAATTAATTGAAACCATGGTGATCATGAAAAAAGCTGAGCCTAGCAGCCGAAATGCGTCGATGATTTTGTTGTTGCCTTGAATAATGATTGGTGAATTTTAAAGGAGTGCCAACATCGTTCTTGAGGGGGAACGTTCTAGCAGAATACATACATATATATATATATATATATATATATACATATATATATATATATATATATATATATATATATATATATATATATAATCGACAGTAATGCTGAATCGCGTTATAGCTGATTAAATAAAGCACAAGAAAAAGGAAAATTGCAAATGAGTCATATCTTTGGTGTGGGCGCCCAATCCCTATCGAGGGAATTGGAACTGGAGTAAATGTCAAGAGGCTGGTGGTCGGAGGGCGGCCACACCACACATCCTCGCTCAGTAGCTTCTCAGAGTCCGGCAGCATGGTAGAGATATCAGCATACCCCAAAACGGAGAAACAACTTAATTAAATGCATCTTGTTTCTTTAAAACAAAATATATAATCATATACTGAAATTAACACGTTAACTGCGGCGTAAAATCCACCGCAGTGCGGGCATTTCCATGCTTGGGTAGGGCTGCTTCAGCCAACGGACGTGCGCAGCACTACGGAGGTAGTGCTCGGGATGGCCGTTGGCCGACGCAAGCAGCAAAAGGGTTAATTAATTCTGACATTTTAAATCCACATACTTTTGTTTTCATAATTTTCCTCATTTGCTATTACTGTTCATTACATGTTATATCCACTTCGATGAGGACTATTATTGTTCTACAGCCTAAAGTTCAAGTGCAAGTTCACACTGTGAAAATATTATAGACCTTGTTAATTAGATTTCTCACGTATCAAACACTCTTATAAATGCTTCCACGCCTTTGGCCACACAAAATCAATCATGTATATGAATGTAAACTAAACTACCAACCAGAAAGAGCAAGCTAAATAATATGTCCTACAAATCTTTTATTTTTATTTTGAGATTCCTAAATAAACTTTTGTTACAGTTGTTTTCAGTTGTTGTCCACTACATACCATGCACTATTTTGGATAAGGTCTTCAAATGTTCAACAGCATAAAATGCAAATGCAAATATTCAGGCCACACATTATAAATCATGTGCATTAGTGCATGCTTGTACTGTCAGAACGTAAAAGTGCAAATACAATTCATCTCTTACATATCTCCATGATGTTCATTAAGTGATAATACATTTTCTTTTTCTCAGTGGAAAAATGCTAGTGCATGTTCCACTTCAACCATTGTATACATCCCCAAATTATGAGTTAAATCACTAATACAGTTATAATTCATTCCTGGACCTGGAACTTATTGTTTAGCCAAATTCTCTCTTGGAGATTGAATAAACGTGCTTGTATGTTTAACTACTTCATAAATTGATAGTTTTTACAGAATCTTTCAAGTACATTACATTACTTTAATTATGGATTATTTGCCTTATCAATGTCTGTGCTCTTACTACAAGGTTCTATCATCAAATATTAAACTTAGTCAATTGCAAAATATGTAGGGTCATTTATATTGCTCCCATGCACTTCATAAACATGCCTTGCCACCGGGTAGTTTTTGTCATTGTTCTTAACTGCCCCCACATGTTGTAAAATTCGCACGTGCACCATAGAAATTGTACTGCCTACAGGATTTAGGACAAGTGCACTGCAGCATATAAACAACATAATCACTTTTACAGTTGAGGAACGTTCTTATGTTCCACGGGCTTTTTAATAGGGGTGATGTAACTTGTTTCATGTTTCACCCTATTTTGCATGCCTTGCACGTTGAACATTTGAAAAAGCCTGTGCTTGGCCCTCAACTGTCCTTCCGTTCCACTTATTTCTGGGCTACTGTTAACAATGTCCTGCCTCAGGGACCTTGATTTCCTGAAAGTGATTAATGGCTACGGGAGACAAGACCATTCAATACCGGGTCCCTTTTCCCCAGGTGCCAATGTCTACTCAGACAGTCTCTCACCCTGCTGTGGTAGGCATTGTAACCGGTAATCATCCCTGTTTCTTATCTTTAGTCTTCCTCTCATCCCTAGCATTTTCAGTGAGGTGCAATAATGTTGTTCTATGAATAAGACTCACTTTGACTAAGCTTGATTAAGTACCTGAGATTCATAGCCCCCCTGCACAAAGCTAGTAGTGAGGTACTTTTGTACTAAGTCAAGGGTGGATGTTTCACTGCAATTCCTCTTTTTCCTGAGGTGTTCTGCATATGGAATGCTGTTTTTGAGTTTCTAGAGGTGGGAGCTCCTGGCATGTAAAATTGAGTGCCCAGCAGTAGGTTTCCTGTAAGTGCGTGGGTGTAGTGAATTGCCCTTAACATAGACCTCTAATTCTAGAAAGCAAACCTGTGTGCTGCTAATCGTGACAGTAAAGGACACGTTTAACGAATTGTTGTTCAGTTGTTGTACAAACTGCTCTGCAGTTTCTCTTGTTCCTTCCCACCCAGAAAGAGATCAACTATGAATCTCGTCCACAGGATAATATTGTTTTCCCACTCCTCAGCATGTTGTGCCCGGGGCACCTGCTCCTCCCACCAGCCCATATGCAAGTTTGCATAGCTGGGATCGAAGCAGGTGCCCATGGCAGTTCCCCTCACCTGTCTGTATGTGTCTGTGTCATACATAAAAAGATTATTTTTGAGGGATAGTCTTATTTTTATAGAAACAAGATGCATTTAATTAAGTTAATTGAGTTGTTTCTCCATTTTGAGATATGTTGAAAAATTGCTGAAAATCCCCTGTAGAAATAGTAAATGTGAGTCTGTTTTCAGTTGTGACTGTTGCAGAGAATCATGTGACCGGAGGTTCTGGGGTTTTAAATATGATGTTCAGATAACGCTCCATGTGTGACCGAGGCAGTATTGCTGAAATGTGTTACACCGTATTAAATAAAGTGCAAGAAAAAGGACAAATATATATATATATATATATATATATATATATATATATATATATATATATATATATATATATATATATATATATATATATATATATATATATATATATACCTAATATATATACTTACCATTTTGTAGTAAAGGCTTTGCATGCCGATTCTTGCGTTGTAAATGGCAAAGGCTGTTTCCTGTTGCGCTGCCTCAGTCACCATGCGTTCTAGTGACTCCGGTCACCATCAGTACCCGTGTCTCCGAGTCAACATTAATAGCACTGCCTGGGGAGACACTATCAGTATGAGGCTTCACAGCCATCATAAGTACTGTCTCCACTCATCACCAGTTACAGTACTGGCATTCATCATCAGTACGAGTTCCTACAGTCGCTACCAATCTTACTGCTTCCAAGTCACCATCAGTAGCTCTGTCTCCAGTCATCATCAGATCCAATGCCCCCAGTCATTAGTTGGCTCACATATTTTGAGCTTGTTTTGGGGGCAGAATCCCAGGAACATTACTAGAAGAAGGCGGGTATGCTCACTTCAGTTGTCCAACGCTTTCAAAGTTCTCGAGTCACCATGGGTGTATACCATATTGCACATATGATGGTGGAGATGCTACTACCTGTTTTTGAATCACCATATGGAAACTAAAAATGAAATGCATTGGGCACTGGAAGTGTGCACACAGGCAAATATCTCACTGTCATGCTCAAACTAAAATCTCTTTTTTATCATACCACTAAAGAGAGAGAGAGACTGAAAGAGTAGCTTTATTTTACTCAGACATTGAGAATAGCTAAAGTGCATAGTATTTTATAATAGTGGGTATTTGCATTAATGAACTATTAGCAACTTTGAGGTCCTTTCAGAAAAGTATGTAAAGGAAATAGTATAGTAGGAATACCTTTTACATACTGTTACATGCATTTGTCAATCAACCCTGTAACAGTTAGTTCCATATTAGTAAAAGTTTAAAGAGAGCACAGTCCTTTCTATTTGTACTAATAGTGTACTGAACATTCCTATTTTGGATGTGTTGGGGCCAATTCATAAAGGCACATGTCAATACGTAAAAGAAGCGTACAGCAGTACTACTTGAACCAATATACAAAATTCCTTTGTTAAAAATCCCTAGTGTGTATATTCTCGAACATTTTCATACTGATTAGGGGTTATCCATTTTGATATAGAGAATGCCTTTCAATCAATCAATACATCAATTAGACCATTTGTAGAGTGCACTACTTACCCGAGAGGGTTTCAAGGTGCTGGAGGGAGGGATGCTGCTACTGCTCGAAGAGCCAAGTCTTGAGGAGTCTTCTGAAGGTCAGCAGGTCTTGGTTCTGCCGTAGGGGTATTGGGAGGGTGTTCCAGGTCTTGGCGGCGAGGTGGGAGAACAATCGCCACTGGAGGTCACTCTTGAGATGCGGGAGACTGTGGCAAGGGTGAGGTCGGTGGAGCGAAGCTGGCGGTTGGGGGTGTAGAAGCTGAGTTGTTTGTTGAGGTATACTGGTCCGGTGTTGTGGAGTGCCCTGTGTGCGTGGATGAGGAGCTTGAAGGTGATCCTCTTGTTGACGGGGAGCCAGTGCAAGTCTCTCAGGTAGGGTGTGATATGACTGCGGTGAGGGATGTTGAGGATCAGGCATGCAGAGGCGTTCTGAATGCGTTGAAGTCATTTCAGGAGTTTGGCTGAGGCTCCGGCGTAGAAGGCGTTTCCGTAGTTCAAACTGCTGCTGAGAGGGCATGAGTGACTGTTCTATAGGTGGATCCCCACCAAAATGAGAAGATTTTACAGAGCATGCGGAGGGTGTTGAAGCAGGAGAATGAGACGGCATTGACCTGATTTGTCATGGCGACGGTGGAGTCATGGATGAACCCTAGGTTGCGTGCGTGGTCGGTAGGTGTTGGAGCTGTTCCCAGTGCGGTCAGGCACCAGGAGTCATCCCAGGCCATGGGGGTGGATCCGAGGATGAGGACTTCCATCTTGTCCGAGTTTAGCTTCAGCCGGCTGTTCTTCATCCATTCAGCGACGGCTTTCATTTCTTCGTGGAGCTTGGTTTTGAAGGTGTGAGGGTCCTTGATGAGGGAGAGGATCTGCTGGGTGTCGTCGGCTTAGGAGATGTTGAGGTCATGCAGTCGGGCGACGTGGGTGTGCGGTACCATGTAGATGTTAAACAGTGTTGGGCTGAGGGATGAGCCCTGGGGTACGCTGCAGATGATCTCAGTGGCTTCAGAGCGAAAATGGGGGAGGCGGATGCTCTGGGTTCTCCCAGAGAGGAAGGAGGTGGTCCAGTCTAGGGCCCTCTCTTGGATCCCAGCGTCGCTGATCGTGTTAATCCTTCCAACAAGTTTTAACTCACAAAGCAAACATTAACAAATGTAGTCTTCAGAAATGGCCAGGTTGGCAACCAACCCTTAAGTGTTTTGTTAAATCTTCTACACAGACATGATTAATTATGATCAATTCTTTGTCTTCAACATTGATTGTGGTGCTTTGGGTCCTTTATTTGCTGGTATCATTCATATTAAGCCTGTCAGTGTGGTGAGAATTACAGAAACAAATAAGCCATATGATCATAGGTTAATTGGCTAGCGAATGTCACTAGATGAATCTGGTGTAACTAAAGCATTGTTTATATGAGGACATAGGGTAGCAATATTTTAATGCAATGTATTTTGTGTCTCTCCTGACACTTCTCACCTTTTTTGAAACTTTTGTGATGCTCTGGGCCCTCTCTTTGCATTGATTTCCCTATCTCCAGGGTATTATTCGTAGGACATTTGTGACTTATTATAACAACATTAAAGAGGAGCTGAAGGATCAAAGCAAAGGTCCATGATACCCCCCTCCCAACTGACTCTACCCACTAGAGCTACAGATATTAGACACCTCAGCAACTACAGGAGCAGTGCAACTGGGGATTTTGAGTGGAGACTGTAGGTCCCCCTAGAAATTAGGAATTACTAGATACAAAGTAATTCCAGTCCAGGTCCCCCTGGTAATACTTCACTTATCCTCATTATTTCACCCATAGACTCCCCTTGGTTTAACAGGTGAAATGCTACAGATCAGGCAAGAAGCTGCACAAGTTTGGCCTGTAACTCGCATTACCACCTTAATTGGGATTGCCAAGGAGCTTTAATTGGACCCATAAGATACTCATTCTAAAACTAGATCTCTGTCTGTCTATCTCTCTCTTTCTATATATATATATATATATGTGACCAAGGCCTTTTGGAGGCCGAAACGTTATGTTTGACGAAGGTGCCGATTAAATTCTTCTCACCTGAACTTTGGGTCTCGTGTTCCTTGCTGCAGCAGCGTCCAGGAGTTTTTGGAAGTGCCCTCCAGTTTTGAGCGTTTTCGTAATATATATATATATATATATATATACATATATATATATATATATATATATATATATATATATATATATATATATATATATAGAGAGAGATATCCCCTCTGGCCTCTGTCCGTTCTTTTCTGGAAGGGAGTTATATCATATATATATATATATTACCTACTGGCGATAGCCAGTAGGTATATATAGTTAGGATTTTTTTCCTATGGGATTTTTGAAAATTCTATGTCGAATAACTTTGGCGTTTGAGGACAGAATTGGCTGAAATTTTCAGGAAAATGGAACATTTTGTTTCTGAGCAGCCCCTGAAAATTTGGGGGGGTTTCGTCAAGGGGGGGCCGAGAAAAAAGGGGGGTCCCAAAACATGTTTTTCCCATGCAATTTTCCATAGGGCGGTTGGCCTCACTTTTAGCCTGAACGGCTGAATGGATTTACACCAAACTTGGCAAAATTGTAGGGACTGGTAGCCCCATGTGCCTTTGCTATGTCTCAAGATATAGGCTCGAGTGGTTTTTTACGAAAATTAACTTTGAAAAATATATATTGGGCTACATTGGGCTATATATATGTTGGAGCCCAAATGTAGCCCAATGTAGCCCAATGTAGCCCAATGTAGCCCAAAGATGGCCACCAGAGACAAAAAAAAACAAATGTAGCCCAAATATCAGCCAGATGTAGCCCAACTATAGCCCAATGACAGAATGTCCCAGAGTGTTCTAAAGAACAACTAGAGTGCTAACAGTCCTACTTATTACAAAGGTATGGCACACCTGAAGCCATCTTGATTGGAATAAAGTGGTAACTCTTAAAACATTTAATTTAAAAAGGAACAAAATGAGGGGGTTCATTTTGCCATAGAAAGTATGATTAGCGAATATATGACGAAATCCCGCATACCATCAGTCCGCAAAAAAAATCCCGCATGTACTATTAGGCCGCAAATTAAAATAACGAAAACTTTTAGAATGAATATGCCTTTAGCATACACTAAACAACTAAACTACCCTAAACCCTAAAACACTACCCCCAGCATGACCCTACACTACACAAACAGTACAACACTACCCTAAACCCTAAAACACTACCCCCAGCATGACCCTACACTACACAAACACTACAACACTACCCTAAACCCTAAAACACTACCCCCAGCATGACCATACACTACGCAAACACTACAACACAACCCTAAACCCTAAAACACTACACCCCAGCATGACCCTACACTACGCAAACACTACAACACTACCCTAAACCCTAAAACACTACCCCCAGCATGACCCTACACTACACAAACACAACAACACAACCCTAAACCCTAAAACAATAC
This sequence comes from Lissotriton helveticus, assembly GCF_964261635.1. NCBI lineage: Eukaryota > Metazoa > Chordata > Amphibia > Caudata > Salamandridae > Lissotriton > Lissotriton helveticus. Next base: position 524,009,674 of record NC_136063.1, read on the forward strand.
CCCCAGCATGACCCTACACTACAACACAACCCTAAACCCTAAAACACTACCCCCAGCATGACCCTACACTACGCAAACACTACAACACTACCCTAAACCCTAAAACACTACCCCCAGCATGACCCTACACTACGCAAACACTACAACACTACCCAAAACCCTAAAACACTACACCCCAGCATGACCCTACACTACGCAAACACTACAACACTTCCCTAAACCCTAAAACACTACCCCCAGCATGACCCTACACTACGCAAACACTACAACACTACCCAAAACCCTAAAACACTACACCCCAGCATGACCCTACACTACGCAAACACTACAACACTACCCTAAACCCTAAAACACTACCCCCAGCATGACCCTACACTACGCAAACACTACAACACTACCCTAAACCCTAAAACACTACCCCCAGCATGACCCTACACTACGCAAACACTACAACACTACCCTAAACCCTAAAACACTACCCCCAGCATGACCCTACACTACGCAAACACTACAACACTACCCTAAACCCTAAAACACTACCCCCAGCATGACCCTACACTACGCAAACACTACAACACTACCCTAAACCCTAAAACACTACCCCCAGCATGACCCTACACTACGCAAACACTACAACACTACCCTAAACCCTAAAACACTACCCCCAGCATGACCCTACACTACGCAAACACTACAACATTACCCCAAACCCTAAAACACTACCCCCCAGCATGACCCTACACTACGCAAACACTACAACACTACCCAAAACCCTAAAACACTACCCCCAGCATGACCCTACACTATGCAAACACTACAACACTACCCAAAACCCTAAAACACTACCCCCAGCATGACCCTACACTACGCAAACACTACAACACTACATAAAACCCTAAAACACTACACCCCAGCATGACCCTACACTACGCAAACACTACAACACTACCCAAAACCCTAAAACACTACACCCCAGCATGACCCTACACTACGCAAACACTACAACACTACCCAAAACCCTAAAACACTACCCCCAGCATGACCCTACACTACGCAAACACTACAACACTACCCACAACCCTAAAATACTCCACCCCAGCATGACCCTACACTACGCAAACACTACAACACTACCCAAAACCCTAAAACACTACCCCCAGCATGACCCTACACTACGCAAACACTAAAACACTATCCTAAACCCTAAAACACTACGCCCAGCATGACCCTACACTACGCAAACACTACAACACTACCCTAAACCCTAAAACACTATCCCCAGCATGACCCTACACTACGCAAACACTACAACACAACCCTAAACCCTAAAACACTACCCCCAGCATGACCCTACACTACGCAAACACTACAACACTACCCTAAACCCTAAAACACTACCCCCAGCATGACCCTACACTACGCAAACACTACAACACAACCCTAAACCCTTAAACACTACCCCCAGCATGACCCTACACTACGCAAACACTACAACACTACCCTAAACCCTAAAACACTACCCCCAGCATGACCCTACACTACGCAAACACTACAACACTACCCTTAACCCTAAAACACTAGCCCCAGCATGACCCTACACTACGCAAACACTACAACACAACCCTAAACCCTAAAACACTACCCCCAGCATGACCCTACACTACGCAAACACTACAACACTTCCCAAAACCCTAAAACACTACCCCCAGCTTGACCCTACACTACGCAAACACTACAACACTACCTAAAACCCTAAAACACTACCCCCCAGCATGACCCTACACTACGCAAACACTACAACACTACCCAAAACCCTAAAACACTACCCCCAGCATGACCCTACACTACGCAAACACTACAACACTACCCAAAACCCTAAAACACTACCCCCAGCATGACCCTACACTACGCAAACACTACAACACTACCCAAAACCCTAAAACACTACACCCCAGCATGACCCTACACTACGCAAACACTACAACACTACCCAAAACCCTAAAACACTACACCCCAGCATGACCCTACACTACGCAAACACTACAACACTATCCTAAACCCTAAAACACTACACCCCAGCATGACCCTACACTACGCAAACACTACAACACTACCCAAAACCCTAAAACACTACACCCCAGCATGCCCCTACACTACGCAAACACTACAACACTATCCTAAACCCTAAAACACTACGCCCAGCATGACCCTACACTACGCAAACACTACAACACTACCCTAAACCCTAAAACACTACCCCCAGCATGACCCTACACTACGCAAACACTACAACACTACCCAAAACCCTAAAACACTACACCCCAGCATGACCCTACACTACGCAAACACTACAACACTTCCCTAAACCCTAAAACACTACCCCCAGCATGACCCTACACTACGCAAACACTACAACACTACCCAAAACCCTAAAACACTACACCCCAGCATGACCCTACACTACGCAAACACTACAACACTACCCTAAACCCTAAAACACTACCCCCAGCATGACCCTACACTACGCAAACACTACAACACTACCCTAAACCCTAAAACACTACCCCCAGCATGACCCTACACTACGCAAACACTACAACACTACCCTAAACCCTAAAACACTACCCCCAGCATGACCCTACACTACGCAAACACTACAACACTACCCTAAACCCTAAAACACTACCCCCAGCATGACCCTACACTACGCAAACACTACAACACTACCCTAAACCCTAAAACACTACCCCCAGCATGACCCTACACTACGCAAACACTACAACACTACCCAAAACCCTAAAACACTACCCCCAGCATGACCCTACACTACGCAAACACTACAACACTACCCAAAACCCTAAAACACTACCCCCCAGCATGACCCTACACTACGCAAACACTACAACACTACCCAAAACCCTAAAACACTACCCCCAGCATGACCCTACACTACGCAAACACTACAACACTACATAAAACCCTAAAACACTACACCCCAGCATGACCCTACACTACGCAAACACTACAACACTACCCAAAACCCTAAAACACTACACCCCAGCATGACCCTACACTACGCAAACACTACAACACTACCCAAAACCCTAAAACACTACCCCCAGCATGACCCTACACTACGCAAACACTACAACACTACCCAAAACCCTAAAACACTACCCCCAGCATGACCCTACACTACGCAAACACTACAACACTACCCTAAACCCTAAAATACTCCACCCCAGCATGACCCTACACTACGCAAACACTACAACACTACCCAAAACCCTAAAACACTACCCCCAGCATGACCCTACACTACGCAAACACTACAACACTATCCTAAACCCTAAAACACTACGCCCAGCATGACCCTACACTACGCAAACACTACAACACTACCCTAAACCCTAAAACACTATCCCCAGCATGACCCTACACTACGCAAACACTACAACACAACCCTAAACCCTAAAACACTACCCCCAGCATGACCCTACACTACGCAAACACTACAACACTACCCTAAACCCTAAAACACTACCCCCTGCATGACCCTACACTACGCAAACACTACAACACAACCCTAAACCCTTAAACACTACCCCCAGCATGACCCTACACTACGCAAACACTACAACACTACCCTAAACCCTAAAACACTACCCCCAGCATGACCCTACACTACGCAAACACTACAACACTACCCAAAACCCTAAAACACTACACCCCAGCATGACCCTACACTACGCAAACACTACAACACTACCCAAAACCCTAAAACACTACACCCCAGCATGACCCTACACTACGCAAACACTACAACACTATCCTAAACCCTAAAACACTACACCCCAGCATGACCCTACACTACGCAAACACTACAACACTACCCAAAACCCTAAAACACTACACCCCAGCATGCCCCTACACTACGCAAACACTACAACACTATCCTAAACCCTAAAACACTACGCCCAGCATGACCCTACACTACGCAAACACTACAACACCACCCTAAACCCTAAAACACTAGCCCCAGCATGACCCTACACTACGCAAACACTACAACACAACCCTAAACCCTAAAACACTACCCCCAGCATGACCCTACACTACGCAAACACTACAACACTACCCTAAACCCTAAAACACTACCCCCAGCATGACCCTACACTACGCAAACACTACAACACAACCCTAAACCCTAAAACACTACCCCCAGCATGACCCTACACTAAACAACCACCACAACACTACACTACACTAACACAACACTACACTACACAACACTACACAACACTACACAATCACTAACCCACGAAAAAATTAACACAAACCCACTTATCTCTCTCGTCATCGTGGTTTTCACAACGCAAATGCATTTACCATACATGCCTTTAAAGCATAATTCTTTGTAAAGGCATGCGCGATAAATGCACATGCGTTTTGAAAAAATGCGGGATAATGGTATGCGAGGTCAATGACCTTGCGGGATAATGGTATGCGGACTGAAAGTCTGCGGGATAAAAAATGCGGGAAAATGGCTGCAAACCATGATTAGCAGCAGACTTCCCTGGTGAGCACTAGCTTTACTACAGTGATCTAATGAGCAACTAGAGTGCTAACATTCAGAATTTATGGCAAATATGTGACACATCTGAATGCCTTCTTGATAGAACCAAAGTAAACAAGCATTGAAAATGCAATAGATCTCGCCCTCGTTTAAGTTAAAGCCATTCTGTTTGTAATGAGGTGGCTTTTTAGCTTTGCTTTTATTAGTGTTTTTAAAACTTTCATGTAAATAACATGCATATGTATGCATATATGTATATGTATGCATGCATTTATTACCTACTGGCGGTCGCCAGTAGGTATATATAGTTAGGATTTTTTCTCTATGGGATTTTTGAAAATTCTATGTCTAATAACTTTGGCGTTTGTGGACGGAATTGGCTGAAATTTTCAGGAAAATGGCACATTTTGTTTCTGAGCAGCCCTTGAAAATTTGGGAGGGGTTCGTCAAGGGGGGGCCGAGAAAAAAGGGGGGTCCCAAAACGTGTTTTTAACATTGAGTTTTCCATAGGGCGGTTGGCCTCACTTTTAGCCCGAACGGCTGAATGGATTTGCACGAAACTTGGCAAAATTGTAGGGACTGGTAGCCCGATGTGCCTTTGCTAGGTCTCAATATATGTGCTCCAGTGGATTTTGAGAAATTAACGTTCAAACAAAGATATATATCTGTAACAGCGGACCGGGCAGCGCTCCGGTTCGCGGACTTTTCGCGGTATGGAGATTTGTGAAGCGAAGCTGATTGGTTCTCCGGCGTCTGTGAACATTCCAAACAGTCCGTAGCGGCCGCCATCTTGTCTCTCGGTAGGATCGAGAGACAAGAGGAGGCCAAAGCGAAGGGGCAAATGACCATAAGGGGGCATAGTAGATCCTCGCTGACCCCCTAGGTTTGATGCGGAGGTTTTAAAAGGGTCCCGCGGGGCAAAAAAAAAAAATAATAATAATAATCGAACGGCTGAATGGATTTGCACGAAACTTGGCAAAATATTAGGGACTGGTAGCCCGATGTGCCTTTGCTAGGTCTCAATATATGTGTTCCAGTGGATTTTGAGAAATTGAGAAAAAAGGGGGGGTCCCAAAACGTGTTTTTAACATTGAGTTTTCCATAGGGCGGTTGGCCTCACTTTTAGCCCGAACGGCTGAATGGATTTGCACGAAACTTGGCAAAATTGTAGGGACTGGTAGCCCGATGTGCCTTTGCTAGGTCTCAATATATGTGCTCCAGTGGATTTTGAGAAATTAACGTTCAAAAAAAGATATATATCTGTAACAGCGGACCGGGCAGCGCTCCGGTTCGCGGACTTTTCGCGGTACGGAGCTTTGTGAAGAGAAGCTGATTGGTTCTCCGGCGTCTGTGAACATTCCAAACAGTCTGTAGCGGCCGCCATCTTGTCTCTCGGTAGGATCGAGAGACAAGAGGAGGCCATAGCGAAGGGGCAAATGACCATAAGGGGGCATAGTAGATCCTCGCTGACCCCCTAGGTTTGATGTGGAGGTTTTAAAAGGGTCCCGCGGGGCAAAAAAAATATATAATAATAATAATCGAACGGCTGAATGGATTTGCACGAAACTTGGCAAAATATTAGGGACTGGTAGCCCGATGTGCCTTTGCTAGGTCTCAATATATGTGCTCCAGTGGATTTTGAGAAATTAACGTTCAAAAAAAGATATATATCTGTAACAGCGCTCCGCTTCGCGTACTTTTCGCGTTACGGAGCTTTGCGAAGCTGATTGGTTCTCCGGCGTCTGTCAACATTACAAACAGTCCGTAGCGGCCGCCATCTTGTCTCTCGGTAGGATCGAGAGACAAGAGGAGGCCAAAGCGAAGGGGCAAATGACCATAAGGGGGCATAGTAGATCCTTCCTGACCTCTTAGGTTTGATGTACCATTTTGCCAAGTTTGGTGTAATTCCGTTCAGCCATTCAGGCTGTAGACGTATGTAAATGTCCTATGGAAAATTGCATGGGGAAAACACATTTGAAAGTGTTGAAATTTAGAACCAATTAAAATGTTACTTTGGTTTTGTATTTGTGTTTGATGAAAGTTAATTGGTTATGTATATATCTCAAATGAGAGGAAACCACAGCCATTTTGTGATACTACTGTCTGAGGTACATTTGTGAGGAATCTTTGGTGGTGAATTTCTGGTGTTTGATTTACACAGTACTAACACTTCTCCTACTTTTAAAAAGGTGAGTTGTTAATTTGTAAGGGGAACTATGTTGTACACTTGAAGATAATTTGAAAAATGTTTTCTGTTATTTATTTGCAGTCCTTCTGTTATACTAAATACTTGATAAAGTTAGTTTTATATAATATATTACTAAAAACGATAAATGAAAGTGATTATTTTTTTCTGCAATTTACAGCAAGCAATTTCAAAATAAAATGGCTCACAATGAAGAGACCGTGGCAATTTCTTTTGCATTGTCCACTACATTGATTGAAATTGAGAGCACCAATAATGAAATATTGTCACAAGGAGGAGATGACTTGTATGATTTCATTAGATTGATTGAAATTGACAGCACCAATAATGAAATATTGTCACAAGGAGGAGATGACTTGAATGATTCCACTACATTGATTGAAATTGAGAGCACCAATAATTAAATATTGTCACGAGGAGATGACTTGAATGATTCCACTACATTGATTGAAATTGACAGCACCAATAATGAAATATTGTCACAAGGAGGAGATGACTTGAATGATTCCACTACATTGATTGAAATTGACAGCACCAATAATGAAATATTGTCACAAGGAGGAGATGACTTGAATGATTTTTTTGATCAATCTGTTGATGGCGAATTTATCGAATGTTTGGAGACCATAGAGTTACAAGAATCATCATTGCAGACTTTTCATGAGGAGATTCCAGATGAGATGATTGAAGAGGAAATTGCTGATGAGGACATGTTTCTAGTTCTTTCAAATTTAGAAAATTCTGAAGAATAAATTTATATTTAGAAATCAAAAATTGTTTGAGAGATTATTCATTTTTATTTTTAATTTATGAGGTTGTAGCGAAGTGATTGTAGTATAAAATGAGACTTATAGTATAGAGTGCAACATTTTTATGTTACATGGTAAGTTTACTCATATTTACTTCCCTTCTCCCACTATATTATCTCCAATGTGTATTTGACATCTCTTCTTCATCTCCGGCCTCCTTTCTCTCACTGTGTGTCTCTGATGCATCTTATCGCTGCTATTTTGTTTAATTACAGAAGAGAGTAAAATAAAATAGTTCGGAACGTGAAAAGGGGGCAAAGTAGAGTACCCCTCACCCCCTAGGCCTTCTCAGGCGGTCCCAAAAGGATCAGTTTCTGCTTTCCTGAGAGATTATGGTATGAGTTCCATATACCATAATAATTTGCATTACAACATGCAAGATATATATCTCCTATTACCAACTTTTGGAGATATTCGCGCTAAGCGCGAATATCTCCAAAAAGTAACACCTGCCCTGAGCGGTTCTTAGCCATGTTATCCAATGGGAGGTGGATAACATGGCTAAGAGCATTAGCTCGGTAATGCATGAATATCGCTGACTTTTTAGCGATATTCATGCATTGCGGCCGTTTTTTATCGCATTTGCGATAAACCTTGATAATAGCAAGGTTTATCTTCGATAATTTCTGACGATGCTTAGCGGTAAAAAATTTGTTGGTAAGCATCGTTAGCGATAAATATCGCTTAACTTTGGTAATATGCACCAACGTCTGTTAACGTTCGATTCGAAGGAAATGAGGAAGTGTTGAAAAACATTGTTTGCGCCATCTTGCCTTTTTTGAAATGCCACACTTTTGTCGTGCACGGCAGCCATTTTAGATGCCTTCACCAGACCCACTCTCTGCACGCTGTCGATTCGTAGCATGGCTCCCCACCCTCGCAAGCATCTTCCCCAGGCACTGGTCACCCCCGCTCTCTGTGTTATGCATGGGCAATAAACCTCCCCCCATCTGCGCTGCTCTTCCCTGAGAATCACACTCTGTGCCCGCCCGACACCTCCCTTTCGCCCTATTCACTACCGCACCCTCTGACACTCCTCTTCCTCTGTGTCCGATTGTCCAGGCTATCAGCTAGCCCTGCAGATGTAGTTTATGGCTCCAGCTGTAAAGAATCACCCCTCTTCAAAGGAGTTATAGTAGATCAAGGCCCACACCCGATGAGATCCGTCACACCACACGTGTTCCTACTATCTGAAAACCATCCTGTATTGTGATTGGGGAGGGGACCGAGCCTGAAGCGGAAGATTCTATGAATGACTCTTTGTACATCAAAGTTTTTACAATTATGTGTCACATTAAAAATATATAGCACTCCAACAAAGTAGTAGGAATATAAAACTTTAATAACATATAAATATATACAACAAAACAAAAACAGTAAAAACATTTAAACAACGAAGAGACCGTGGCAATTTCTTTTGAATTCCTGATGAGGACATGTTACTAGTTCTTTCAAATTATGAAAATTCAGAAGATGTTGCCTGGGGGTGGGTCGTCAGTAGCAGTCTGTTGTGCGAATAGTTCCAAGGCAGCAGAACGCGCTGAAATCTAGATGACACGAAAGTGATGTCTAGTAAGTTGCCGCCCAGCAAATAACGGCGTGGGGCGCCGCGGGGGTGAGTGAGTCCAGTAGGCACCACAGCTATTCTTACCGGCATTGCCGAATTACTGCTGGGGACAATGCCTGTGCTGTAGCAGGGTCACAGCAGAAACAAAAAGGATTCTGTTGAAGATGTTGTTGGTTTTCAATTTGAAAACAGTTCTGGTGTCAACTGCTATGGTAATGTAGTGGTTAATGTTTTGTTTTCTCTAGAAAATGTAAAAGAGGGGGAGGCAGTCCAAAGTTCCGTTAAAAGGGCAAAGGAAAGGATCGGTGGTTTGAACTATCACTTCAAAAGGGGAGGGGGTGCAACAATTTTTCCTACCGGGTCACACTGTGCTTTCACCGGAACTGAGGTCTGCAGGATTTTAGTAATTCAAAGTGAGGCTGGCGCCAGCATGGGAGCGCCGACGTCCCGCGGATACAGTTTCGTCACTCCACGGGCGATCATGGCAGTCATTCCCCATCGGGGGTCGGAGACTCCCGCGGCTCCTGTAGAATCTTCAAGGTCGTGAAGGACTACGGTGGTGGAGTCAACCAGTGACCGGGCCATTTCTTCATGCTGGGCCCGCTCTTGCCAGGTCGATCGCCATTTTGAGAGTTCGGCAGCTACCGGCGATCGCGGGGTCACATGAGCAGACGGGCTCCACCCTGCCGGGCGAGACGTTGCAGCATCGCCACAGTGGACGAACCCTTTTCGGGGCGCCTGGAGCACTGAGGGTGCATCTGGGAAGCCTTCACCTGAGGAGGCGGGAGAGGCCTGTTCGCACCGTCTCTCCCTCCAGTGCACCCCACGGCGCCCCGCTTGACATTTGTTATGGCCGGTGGCGATGAGGACGGGGGGGGGGGTCGGATGCATGTGCAAGACATCCCCCCCAGTGTTGTCAAAGCCATTTTTGAAGAAAGAAGTGGTGCCTGGCGTGTTGCCGCTGCTATTACGAAGGAGAAAAGAAAAAATGTCCCGTCCGTCTTTGGGCCGGGCTTCCGGTGGATGTCGGCCGGACGCCCCTGGCTCTGGCCCCATGAACGGGTTCCTTGGTTTATCGGCTGCAGCCGGATCCCGTCGGCCTCGGCCCCCCGACCGTTGGTGGCCGGACCGGAAGAGCATGTGGCGGGACTACCTGCAACTCTCAAGGGCCACCGCGGCCTGACTGGGAGAGAGAGGGGAGGGTCGAGGAGACATTCCCCCCCTGCAACTCTTGCGTTGTAAAGGCAATCCCCTGGCCGGGTCCCGCTGGCCTCGGCCTCTCCTCCGGCTACACCCTACGTTAGGATCTCCTGGCCGAGGCGTGGCAGCAGGACCCGCCTTATATGGGCTGCTCCCGGCTGGGCGTAGCCGCAACCCTGCCCCACCTTGGAAGTTGCCAGAGTGGGGGCGGATGTTCTACTGACTTGCATTTTCCCTAGTCTATCGATTTTTTTGGCGTGGTAGGCGGTGGGACAGCGAGGGGTGATTTGGTTTCTCTTACTGTTTTTCTGGTCTCTCACCACTGGCATATTTCTAACGTTTTCTTGTTTCTAGGACATTAATAGGTTTTATCATTACGTTACGTTATCGTTTCTTTGTTCGTTGTTTAATAAAAGTTCATGTTCATCAGTGGCCTACTGATTTTCGTTTTTCTATTCTTTTCTTTCCAGGTTGTTTCATGCTAAAGTTTCTGTTAACAGGATACAGTGATCACTTCGTTATTATTGCATATGTCCTTTTCACTAGGGGTGCTCTCTGGTCGGGCCAGATGACGTATCTCTAGTAAATGGTCCGGGTGAAACAGGTGCATCAATCAGTGGGGAGTAGATAGGCATGACAGATTACAACGGGGGAGAAAGGTCCGCATTACGTACCCTTTCACTATTTGCAAAGATTTTCCTACGTATATTTGCAAACAGAGAATACCTCCAAAAAGAACCAATTCCCAAACAGTCAATGTTTGGGGAAACAATCAATCAATGAGGGACGAAATAGGCACGACGTGTTAAAGGTTTGCGTTACCTACCCTTCACTATCTGCAAAGGGAGAGAGAATATTCCTATTCTTCCTCGTTTGCAGGCAGAGAAGATTCTTAAGAGAACCAACTTCGAACAATTCAATGGTCGATTCAAACAATCAACAAGGGGTACTGTGAACACAAATGAACGCCGCTTATGTACATACACATTGGTATTATCAACAGGTTGTTCCTAATGTTTCTATTTTAGGGAGGTCAAAAAGAGATCCCATTAGTGGCCTACTGATTTTGCTCGATTCCTTTTGTTTTTTTACACGATTTTTCGCTATCTGCAAAGACTAAACAGAGTATTGCGACTCTGTGCTTGTTTGTAAATAGAGAATGAACCAAAGAGAATAATCAATCAAATGGAGAGAGAAGCAGGCACGACGGATTACAACGGGGGCAAAGGCCTGCGTTAACTACCCTTCACTATCTGCAAAGAGAGAGTACTCCTAATAGAAATGAGGGGTGGGGGGCAGCATTCAAAGCAGATCAGTGTGCATAAACACGAAAATGTTTTTACTTACCACGTACTTGACATTTGACAGCTTATGATATTTGCTATTAAAAAACCATTGAAATTCACTGAAAAAACCATAGGTTATAGACCATATATAGTTAGGAATTAGCATTTACAAAACCTTGAAAATTCACTGAAAAAACCATAGGTTATAGACCATATATAGTTAGGAATTAGCATTTAAAAAACCTTATTTTACTCACACAAAACCATTGAAATTCCATATATAGTTAGTTGCACTAACTATATATCGCGCACCCGCAATCCACTGCTGATCATGTCACATATTACATCATTCATGACATGGTCAGTGACATCACTGATGACATCACTGATGACATCTCAAATGACATCACTGATGACATCACTGATGACGTCTCATTTGACATCATTCTTGTGCTAATACGATAAACCTCTTCAGACTCTAATATAACCTTAGATACACTCAGTGTATACAGACACTCACACACTGCCACTCATCCATGGAGTTACTCACAAACCCAGTCAGTCATGCAAAGAAACAATCTCACCTCCATTTCTTCAACTATACAGTTATACACACCTTACTTATTGAAACATATACTAACACATATTTACTCTCTTATACAATCCCTGATACAAGTTCACAATGATCGATACAACCACTCACTCATTCAGTGGCTCTCATGCACAGTTATTTATATATGCCAACTCTCACATGTACTGTGTTTTACATATGTACTTACTATGACATGTAGCATTGAGATATCCATTCACTCATCAATACACTCATGCACACAGTCAACTGCCCATGTAGCTGTTTCCACATGCACTCTTGAACTCATATACCTAGTGAATAAACTGCTCACACATCTATGCACAGAGTCACACACCTTCCAGCCACCCCCACACAAACTCAATCTCCCATAGAAATACTTGGGCAACCAATTAATAACACATATAGCCTCTCGTATAGCTAATGATCAACACATGCAGCAGTTTACATCACAACAGACATAATGATGCACAAATTAAGACAGTTTAGTCACTAACCCATGCATTCAGTGAGACACATTTAATCACTCACTCATACAGTCCGTCACGCACCTACTAAATCCTTCATCCAGACACTTATACATCCACTCATTCTTCAATATGTAAGACATATTTTAACTTTACAGAAACATACAGTCACTGGATGTTGTCATCAGTGATGTCATCAGTGATGTCATTTGAGATGTCATCAGTGATGTCATCAGTGATGTCACTGACCATGTCATGAATGATGTAATATGTGACATGATCAGCAGTGGATTGCGGGTGCGCGATATATAGTTAGTGCAACTAACTATATATGGAATTTCAATGGTTTTGTGTGAGTAAAATAAGGTTTTTTAAATGCTAATTCCTAACTATATATGGTCTATAACCTATGTTTTTTTCAGTGAATATATATATATATATATATATATATATATATATATATATATTCATATATTCATTGAAAAAAACATTGGTTTTGGGACTGTTATAGTTAGCTGGACATTTCACTTGTACAAAACCATTGAAATTCCTCAGGTATAGTTAAATCTACTAACTATAACTCATTCGCACGCAATCTACTGCTGATGATGTCACATATTACATCATTCATGACATGGTCAGTGACATTACTGCTGACATCTCAAATTACATCACTGATGACATCACTGATGACATCATCCAGTGAATGTGGTTTGGTTTGATATTTAAATATGTACTATTATATGAATAGCAATCCGCACTGAAAAATGAGTGGATGTCTTAGTGCCTGGATAAAGGATTTACTAGCTCAGTGATTAACTGTTTAAGTGACTAATTTAAAGTGTCTCACTAAATATATGAGTTAGTGACTAAACTGTGTGAATGTCTGTGTCACTCTGTTGTTGTGTAAAGTGCTGCATCAGTTGGTTATTAGCTACATGAAAGTATATATTACATATTGATTAGTTAGGTAAGTATTTGTATGGGACAGTGAATGTGTGTGTTTGGGGGGGGTGTGACTGTGCAAAGATGTGTGAATAGTTGATTCACTAGGTATATGAGGTAAAGAGTGCATGTGTAAACAGTTATTTGGGTGAGTTAGTAGGTTTATGACTATGTTGATGAGCAAATATGTCTCTTAGTGATACATGTGCAACGAAGTAGAAAAAATAAAAGGCAGTGTATGTGACAGTTGTTGTATATAAAAAACTATACATAAGAGTCAGTGATTGTGTAAATGACAGTATGGATGAATAAATAATGAATAAATAAATGAATTAGTATTTGTATAAGTGTGTAGCTGAGTAAATGTAAGTGTAATCAATAGTTTACATAAGTGAGTAGGATGACTATAAGTGAAAAGGATGTGTGCTGGTGTGTCAATGTCGATATAGGCGTATAGTTGCATTTGATAGTGTTCTATTGATTTGTAACATTGTGTATGAGTCAATTTATAAGTGATTGTTTAGATGTGTGTGTAGATCTAGGAATCACTGAGTTGGTTTTTTAGAAACTTGTATTGGTGTGTCAGTGGTTTCAAAAATGGTACTTTGTACTTTATACTGAGTGATTAAAGGTTATACTATTGTGTGACGAGGTGTATCAGATTGTCACATGGATGATATCATCAGTGATGTCATTTGAGATGTCATCAGTGATGTCAGCAGTGATGTCACTTACCTTGTCATGAATGATGTAATGTGTGACATCATCAGTAGTGGATTGCGGGCGCGCGAGTTATAGTTAGTAGAACTAACTCTAAGGGAGAAATTTCAATGGTTTCGTATGAGTGAAATGTCCAACTAACTATAACAACCCTGAAACCTATGTTTTTTTCAGTGAATTTCTAAGGTGTTTTAAATGTTAATTCCTAACTATAACATGTCTGAAACCTATGGTTTTTTCAGTAAATTTCAAAGGGATTTTTAATTGACAACTTTTAAATGTAGTAATAGTTATATTTATTTTTTTGATACTGATTTTCTACATTTTTAACTGTTTTTTTTCTACATATTAATAGCAAAATATATATATTTTTTTAATTTTGAAACTCAAAGATTGTTTTTTTTGTTTTATATTTTTATTTTAATATATTTATATTATTTTCTTTATATTTTTTGTATAAAGTTTTTTTGGGGAGTCGTGCACCCAAAGAGTACCTTTCTCGATCACTGCGAGGAACCTGGCTGCCATTTTTGGAATGTTGTGAAGGATCTGCGTAGGATGTGCGAAGGATGCGTATTTTCATGAGCGATTGATATGCGACCGGTACGCGACTCCTGCTTCTGCACATTCACGACACGTGCGCATTACTGTACGCGACGCTAGCGTGCTTCCGCGTGATGTCATATACGTGTTAGACGCGGTGGGTGCGCGACTCCTGTGAATTTTTTACAAGTATATATATATATATATATGTCGTTAATATACATATTAGGGCAAGACATTATCTAAGCTATTCATAAAAATAATATATTTTTACTTATAATAAACGTATATTATTTTTAAATGCAATTTCGCGAAGTCGAGTTGGGTGCGTGCCGCCTGTGCGCACGGTGCGCTGAACCCATGTGACTTAAAAAAAAAGATTTGATTGGTTCATAACATTTCCCATTGTAACTATGGAAGGACCCACCCCATTTCAATCATTCTTCTTTGAGCTTCTTTGGAGACACATCTCTCAGCTTAGAAGAACTTTATTGGGATCATTTATTTTGAGTTATTTTTGAAATCCAAGAGACAATGACTTCAAGACAGCAGCCACCACAAGATTCATAACATTCTTCAGAGGAAGAATTTGTCCAAGAACCTCCATGTCCTGAAAGACCTATGTTGGTGGTCTGGAAGTTTTTTACTTTCCCAGAAGGCCAAAAGAAGGTGAATGCCACCAAAGTTACCTGCTAGATATGTGAAAGAATTCTAGCCAGAGGCAGAGCGGAGAAGAAATATTCATGCGGTACTGCCTCTATGTACAAACATCTGAAGACTCTTCACCAAGTGAATCTGGCTCAGGAGGAGTGCAGGAGATTACAACAGAACCCTCCACCTGCAGTGCCTAGTACCCCTGGCACTTCCACATCACCATCACTACCGGGCAATTGTCCTGAATTTGCTCAACTGAAGATGCACTGCATAAAGTGCAACCAGCTTCTATGCTATGGAGAGCAGGCTGTTGACCTAGTGCTTTCGGTGCAATGAAATCATCGTTGTGAGACTTCTGTTTGCTTTTTTTGTTGGGAATGGCTGTTAATTCCTGAAGTTGCCTGTTTTTTTCATCCTTTTTTCTTTTTTTTCTTTTGAAAAAACACCCCAAAAATAACAAAATAGTTTAGAAAATTACAAAAAAAATATAAAACAAAAAAACAACAAAAAAAGTTATTTTCAGAACTAACTTCTCTGGTTAAAGAAAGAGCTGTATTTATATGATAGCGTGTGAAAGTTTGGTTGAATGAATGCCTAGTGCATAACTGACTGAAAGAATGCATTAGTAGTGTATGGGGATTGTATAAGTGCAGAACTATAGGGAAGTGCTGCAGCATGACACTGTAAGCTCTTTAGCTGCAGTGCGCTGTGGCATCTTAGGAAGACACACCTTCCTGCACAAAAACAATCAGAGAAGGCATTTTTCTCCTTCAATGTGTGCTGTGCAAAGCAGCAAATATTTAAAGAGAAAAATTAGGAGAAATGAAAACAATTCTCCTTGTTGTGTCTTGCTACACCAACTGGAGGATGGTGCAGCATTCACACACATCTCCAGATTTATGATTTATGATAAATCTAGAGATGTGTCTTGTTCCATAAGTGGTGTGTGCAAATACCAACACCTATGGAACACCCCTTCAATGCAAAGTGGTGTGTATGATGAGGTCGTACTTACATGGAGAAGAAAAGCTACACAGAGTGCCTTTTCCTCTCCTTGTAAATATGAAAGAGTGTCTTGCACCATCACTGTTACAAAAAGTGACATATTGTTGGTACAGGATGCTTGTAAATGTGCCCCATAAGTGCTTAGGTATTGGCAGACTGTTACAATAAGAACATATTGCTAGTTGATTGATTGAAAAATTGCATGAGAGTGACAGGAGGAAAGCACAGAGATATCTCTCGAAAGATGCTCAAAGAAGAACGATTGAAATGCTTGCAGTCCTTCATTTGGTACAATGGGAAATGTTATGAACCACTCAAATCTTTTTTGTTCAGGTCACATGGGATCCTATGACTGAGGGATTACAACACTACATATGTATTAACTGGGTATTTTGAAGAGTGTATTAATACTTTGTAGCTTCTTGCAAGTTTGCATGCATAGTATATAAAGAAATTGACATGTACTAGGGTTAGTGGCTAGGCCAATCCTTAAATATATGTCTTTTAACTAGAGTAAATTCAGTACTGCAAAGAGAGTCTAACATAAATTAGTAAGCGGTTAGGTTTTGGCTCAATGAATGGATTAGTACATGGTGCTGAGTGGGTCACTAGAGGAGTGCAAAAAGAGTGACAAGGTGTTTGCTGTAGTGTCTGTATACTACCTGGGGAAACAAAGGTGTGTAAGATAAGCATACAGGTGATTAAAGGACTGCATGCACATTGGACAGAGGTTTGTAGCACTCCATGTTGTAAGGCCTGAATTAATAATATTAATAATAAGGGAAATTTGTAGAGCGCCTGGTTACGCGCAACGGTGTGTCCCCGCGCTGTAGTGAGTGGAATCAACAGAGTCGCAACCGCAAAGTCGGCCCGGCTTACTGCGTGTAGAGGTGAGTCTTTAACTTCTTCCTGAAGCCAAGTTAAGAGGGCTCCAGGCGAAGTTCCAGTGGTAGGGCATTCCAGCTTTTCGCGGCCAGATATCTAAAGGACCTGCCCCCCATGCGTGCCTTTTTTATCCTGGGGACCTTCAGTAGCCCTGTACAGGAGGAACGCAGAGCGCGCACAGGCGCGTACCGGGTGACCAGGCCCTGAAGCGGAGCCGGTGCCTTACCGCACAAAATGCGGTGGCACGTACAGAGAGCATTAAACTCAACCCTGCTCCTTACTGGGAGCCAGTGAAGGGCATGGAGGGCTGCCTTAGACGCCGATCTTTTGGGAAGCTTCAAGATCAAGCGGGCTGCTGCATTTTGCAGCACCGGGAGGCGGTTGATGGCCTTTCCAGTGGCCCCCAGATAAAGCAGATTGCCATAATCCAGGCGCGATTTGACGATGATACTGTATGAATACTTGGGTACTGACTGAATGATTAGAGTACGGAAAATGCCTGGGTGAGTTTATAAGTGGTTGGGTTGTGGCGCAGTGAATGGATTAGTACATGGTGCTGAATGGGTCCCTAGAGAAATGCAAGGGGAGAGATAGTTTTTTAAGGAGTCAGGTGTCAGCAAAGACATGAAGTAATCAAATGCTTCTCTCACAATGGTGGCCCAAATGCACATAGACTTACAGTGTGATTCTAGACAAGCAACACTATTCCTTGGACTTTAGCAAAACAGACTCACTAGCATGTAAGGGGTAAGGTGACTGCACACATTCTACATATTTCACTACTGCACTCTAGTGTGAATGCCTGACTCATTCTGCAAATGCATAAGCAATGACTGGCTTCTAATACTACTAAAACTTGGCAAAAGGATAGGTTTTTAAATAGTTATGTGTCAGCAAAGACATGAAGTAACCACATGCTTCTATCAAAATGGTTGCCCAAATGCACACAGACTCACAGTGTGATTCTAGGCAAGCAACACTATTCCTTGGACGGGAAACAACCTTTACAACGCAACTTTTACAACGCACTACCATTATAACGAATGCTGTGAGAGATGTTTAAAGCTTTTTTTAATGGCATAAATTGAGATAGAATATACAAAAAAGAGAGGTATATTTACAAGCTGCGTGCGCAATCTTTGACATAGCTGTGTGTTTATAAGGTAGACTCTCACAATGATAACATCTCTCACAGCATTTCATATTCTTGTCTGGGTGCATATTTACAAGCTGCATGCTCAATCTTTAACATAGCTGTGTGTTTATAAGGTAGACTCTCACAATGTTATCATCTCTCACGGCATTTCATATTCTTGTCTGGGTGCATATTTTATTATTCTGCATGCATTTTCTGCTTGCACCCATGTCAAAAATTGCGCAAGAGTCTTGTAAATATGCCCCTCTTTATCTTATATTCCATCTCAATTGATACCATTACTGAAATACTTTATGCATCTCCCACACCATTTCATATGGTTTTCTATCTGCTATTCCTATCCATCTCCATACATTCACTGCTTCCACCCATACTAAAGGTTGCACAAGGCGCTTCAAAAAAAGGAGCATATTTACAAGTCCAATGAAACCATTACACAATTTCAATTTATCATAATAATGAACAACTAGAGTGCTAACATTCTGAATTTATGGAAAATATGTGAAATATCTGAATGCCTTGTTGATGGAACGAAAGTAAACAAGCATTGAAAATGCAATAGATCGCGACCTCGTTGTCAGACATACTGTTGGTAGAGACAGACATGGTACATTATATCTAAAATTCTACTAATCTGCCTAAGATCGCACTGTTAGTGAAGCTTTATTCACCCATCATTGTAATCTTAGGCAGAGTCACACATACTGTTGGAAGAGACAGACATGGTACATTATATCTAACATTCTGATCATGTGCCTAAGATCACACTGTGAGTGAAGCTTGATTCACACATTATTGTGATGTTAGGCAGAGTCACATATACTGTCGGCAGGGACAGACATGGTACATTATATCTAAAATCCAATTAATCTGCCTAAGATCACACTGTGAGTGAAGCTTGAAATAATGAGTAACTAGAGTGCTAACATTCTAAATGTATGGCAAATGTGTGACACATCTGACTGCTTTCTTGATGGAAGCAAGGTAAACAAGCATTGAAAATGCAATAGATTTGGTGTGATCTTAGGCACATGTCCACGATATTACATGTAATCTACCATCTTTGTCTCTGAAAGCAGTATGTGTATCTCTGCACTAATTATTTCTCTGAATCTACCGGCCAAAAACAGGCCACCTATATATAAACAAGATATAACATTAATTAGTAAATCGTTTTTGACACAAAGCAAAGCACATGTAATGTAAATGAGCCTTTTGTTGTATACTAGTTTATATTGTTTACTTATTGTAATTGTTATGTAATATGTTTGTAGTGGTCTATATTATGTTATTTTTTGTTTTCCACAGATTACAATCATCTATACAAACAAACAAAAAGATGCCTTCTAAAACAAGAACAGAGAAAAAATATAAAAGAAAATTAAGGTCTAAGGAAAAAGAAAATCAAGACCCAACCAAAATAAAATCTTCAGAGAAAAAGAAAAATGCTCCTGGTAAGCAAAGTAAAACTTTTCTCAGGAAGTTATTGAAATGTCAAGCAAAAAAAAGTTTTTTATCTAAGAACAATGAAACACATGTAATTTAAAAAAAGACAGGATGTCCTTCTAAAAATGTTAGACGTGTACAAGGAGACGATATCTTGAAAAGCAATAGAAGAAGCAAACAATTTTCTGACATTCGTAGACGAATGTTTTACAACAGAATTGTATTAAATTTATTAAAAAATGTCAAAAGGTATAAAAAAAAGACCGCTTTTTACAAGAAAAAAAAATCATAGTTAAGATTGTGGATGAAGCATTTAAAGTGTAAAATAAATTGTTTAGTTTAGTAATGAATAGAATTTGTACACTTGATAAGGTAATCAATGTGTTCAAAACAAAATGTAAGTGGAGGAGAGTAATTAATCAAACTAATTTCTGTGATGTTTTTTTCTGGAGAATGGAAGCATAGTTCAAGTTCTGAGCCATTTTTTAATGAAGAAAGTTACTTTCAGGATAATGATTTGGTGCATGCAGTTGACACCAGTGGTCGAGCATATGAGGTGAAGGACGGTTGTCCGGTTGAAAAAGAAAGATTGTGCCTAGAAATACAGAAGAGGTGTTAGCTGATGAAGTTTTAGGGAGATGTCCTAAGGCTCCAGTGTATACATGGAATTGTAGTAGTATTTGTAGTGTCCGACAGGAATCAATTGATTTGTTTCGCACTTTCTTATGGACATATACTAAGAAAAGTGTGAAACAAAAAATGAAAATTTTACAAGAGTTAGATCCTTGTAGACTGAGAGAAAAAAACAGGTTTGCAAGGGCATTCATTGGCTTGTCTTTCAAGAAAAGTATGTCAGAGTGTTTTTCACCATTTTAGGATGTTAGCAGTGCATCATAATAAAGTGAGGAATTTAGTGAGAAGGTTGTACTATGCAAAAAGTCCAGCACTTAAACTAAAACAGTTAAACAGTGCTCCTTTGCATGGAACTGAATTAGATGTCAAAAACATTTGTGATGAAATTGAGTTTTGTTACTTTGGTGAAAAAGAGGTCAGTGCAGAAATTGATACAGTAATAGAAGGTAATGTAGAAGAGAATGAAGAGATTTTAAGTACAGAACATTTTGAAAATGAAATTATAAAGTTTAAAGTCAATTCAAGTGAAAGGCCTAATTTTTCTTGTGTTTGTTGTCGACGAACTCATTATAAGCATCAGACTAGATTAGTTGATTTATATGTAAAAAGCGAAAAGATAAATAATAATGAGTGGAAGGATTTTGCAACTTATTTGTTGGTTGAAAATTGTTTGGATTTGGGCTCTGATCAACGTATTTGTACATATTGCTATAATAAATTAAATGAAAATAAAATGCCTGCTAGAGCTGTTCATAATATTATGCAGTTGGTAGACATTCCTTCTGAATTGATGGATTTAAATACCTATGAGTCTATTCCGATTCAATGTGTGCATCCTTTTCAGGCTATTGTTCGCTTGGAGCCTAAGACAGGGAAATTGCCTCCTTCAGATTTACAGAGAGGATTAAAGGGAAGAGTTGTTTATTTGCCTCTAGATTTTAAGAAAAATATTGATACAATTGGTGTTGAAAAAGTAGAAGAGCAACCTCTGGTTATTCTAGTTAATGGTGTTCCAACAAAAATTAAGAAAATCTGGCAAGAATTAGTGGATGTTAGGAAAGTCAAGAAGGCAACGTTGTATTTGGAAAAAAATAATCAGTACTATAGAAATGTGTATGTGGGAGAAGAAGAAACAACTGTAGAAGAGGACACTGATGTCTCTGCTGGGCAAATAGAAAAAGTTGACGTCTCTAGAAGTGAAGAAATTTATGAACATTATAGTGTTCATCCATTGCATTCCAAAGAAGTATTGGGGAATGCTATTGACTTGTTTCAGATGAAAAAAGCCGAAGGAAGTCCCATTAGTGTATGGGAAGAAAGTTTGGAAGCTTGTTGTTTTCCAAAGTTATTTCCAACAGGTGAAGGTGTGCGATATGATGACCGACCTGTTCAAATTCCTGCATCTGAATACTGGACTTCAAGATTATATGCAGAAGATCCAAGGTTTCGTCAATGCATTCCATATTTGTTCCATCTACTGTTTGAGAGTGACTTGTCTGGACTTTCTTATGCAGTAAACCATATACTGAAAAGTGGACCACATCTACAAAATGTTTCGGCAAGGGACTTTATGGATAAAGCCAAACTGCAAGACAGTATTTTGGAATCTCAGCTAATTAATCTCATGGCATGTCAGCGTGGTACTAACGAGTATTGGTACCGTCGTCATGGGGAATTGAAATGTATGCTAAGAAACTTAGGAACTCCTACATGGTTCCTCACTCTTAGCTGTGCTGAGTATGCTTGGGAAGACTTACTTGAATTTCTACGAGAGGCAAATAAAAACATTGAAAATATTGAATACAAGACACCTGGAGAACTGTGCTCTTTGGATCCAGTTAATGTATGCAGGTATTTCAATCATAGGTTTGAAGCTATGATGTCTTTTATTACAAACAAAAAAAATCCTCTGCTTGGAGAGGTGTTGGATTTCCTTTGGATAAAGGAGTATCAAGCAAGAGGTGCTCCACATATACATATGCTGCTATGGATTAAAGATGCACCTAAATTTGGAACAGATTCAGATGAGAAAGTGATGAGTTTCATTGAGCAGTATTCTACATGTGCTGTTCAGAAAAGTACAGTAGAAAACAATTTAAGACACCAAGTTTTACGCTTTCAAACCCATCGTTGTGGGAAATACTGTTGGCGAAAATACAAATCCAAGGACAAGTTCTACACGAAATGTCGTTTTGCATTTCCACGTCCAGTAACATTGAAAGGAAGAGTCAACAATTTTATGTCTTCTCTGCGACATACTGTGACAAGGAAATCACCCAAAAATCCATACAACCTAAGAAGAAATGAGGAATCCAAATACATAAATGACTACAACCCAGTCATTTTGTCCATGTGGAATGCTAACATGGATATTCAATATGTGGCTGACAACTCTATTGCTGTGGCTCGATATGTGACGTCTTACATCACAAAATCAGAAAAGACGGAACTGAAGGAAATGTGGGAGGAAATTTCACATGAAAAGAGTCTAAGCAAGAAATTATACAGTTACAGTCTGAAGATGTTGTCGCATCAAGAAATTGGAGCATATGAATGTTCTGATCGGTTGTCATCAGCAAGTCTATATGCCATATCTAGAACCATCATTTGGGTGAGTCTAGGTCTTGCTGCAACACGAAACCGAGTTTTGAAATCTGTACAAGAAATTGAGTATTTGGCGGAGAAGGAACCAGACAGTACAGATATTTTGAAGATAAACATGTTGGATACATACTATCCAAATAGAAGTACTCACCTTGAGAACGCTTGTCTCTATGAAGTTCTGCAAACCTACATTTTTAAAAAGAACGTCACAGAAGACATCAATAAAGGTGTATATGCTGTAATTGGATGTGAAGGCTGTCTAGTAAAACAAAGAAAAGGCCATGTGATTAATCATCGAAAATTGAGTTGTGATTCTCCAGACAAAAGGGAATTTTATTACTTAGCTCTTTTACAACTCTTTAAACCTTGGCGTAGAGAAGAGGAACTACTTGGAGATTTTCTTACTTATGAAGATTCGTTCAATGCAACCAAGGATACAATAGAATGTCCTATTTTTTCAAATTATCTGCAAATGTTGAATGAGGAAATACAGCAAGAAGCTACAATTGCAGCAGAGATTGCTAGAGACAGTTCTCAAGACAGTCAGAGTTCTGCTTCATTGAGTCAGGATCCACTAGGAGGACTAATTATACAAAATGAAGCTGCTACTGCCATGGATGAAGTTGAAAGAGCCATGGAACAAGCTCAGGAGGATGGAGTTGACTTAGAAGATTTGTAAAAAGAACTAAACGTTGAGCAGAGACAAATATATGACCAAGTCACAGAACAAATTGAGCATGGTTTATCTCATGAGAAAAAAGAATGCTCATGTACATAATTTGTACCTATCCGACTGTATGTGAGTGGAGAAGCAGGAACTGGGAAAGGTTTCCTGATTAAAGTGATTGCAACATATTTGCAGAAAACAACGGAGTCATCGCTCTTTTGTGTTGTTACTGCTCCAACTGGGTTGGCAGCACACAACATTAAAGGGATTACTTTACATCGCTTATTGATGCTGCCAGTGGAGCATGATAACAAATTACAATACCACAAGCTATCTGGAGAAGCTTTTTGTGAAGTTTCAAGAGTCCTAAAGAAAATTAAACTTCTTATCATTGATGAAGTTAGCATGGTATCAAATGTAATGCTTGCTTTTGTGCATTTAAGAATGCAAGAAATTCTTAAAACAGACTATGATGTATTATTTGGAGGCAAACACATCATTGTTTTTGGAGATCTACTGCAACTAACTCCAGTGAAAGGACAACCAGTGTTTAAAATGCTTACACATGAAGATACTAGGAAGTGCCTAGGAAGCATTGGAAATGTTAACATGTGGTTAAATTTCAAATATGCAGAACTGCTTCAAAATATGCGACAGGCAAAGGATGAAGAATATAAAAATATTCTACAAGATGTAAGAATTGAAAACTAACTGAGCATGGCAAAGAAGCTTTACATGGACGATTAATTTCAAATTTGTTTCCAAAGGAAAATATTCTCCCAGAGAATATTTTTAAGAAAATTCCTGAAAACAAATCTGTCATATGCTTGATGCCAACTCTGCAAGAATGTTCAATCTTCAACACCAAAATGTTAAAGTTGGAAAATGAAGAGATTGTGAAACTGGAAGCTTTTGATAAAATAGAACATGTAGGAGAAACTTTTATTTTGTCAGAAAAGTTGAAAACAAAATTGGATTCTTTAGAGAAGACAATATCTAAAACTGCTGGTATGGAAAAGACTCTGTATGCATCTTTAAATTGTCGGTAAATTTTATGACGTAATTTACATGTGGAAAGAGGTTTAGTAAATGGAGCAATGGGTCATGTTGTGGATTTTGTGAATTACCGAAATAGAGATGGAATTGAAATTATAAAAATAAAATTTGATGGTATTGAAGAAGTATAAGAAATCAGTCATTGTTCTGCTCGTTTTTTGCTAGTGAAAGATTTATATGTCCGCAGAAAACAGTTTCCTGTTTCTTTGGCATATGCAGTAACTATTCATAAATCTCAAGGTTTAGGGGTAGATACTGCTTTGGTGAATATTGGAAATTCTGTGTTCAAGGAGGGCATGGCATATGTTGCTTTATCTCGAGTCAGAACTTTATCTGGATTGTACTTGATTGATGTTGATGAGACAAAGATTAATGCAGATCTTAATTGTGTAAAAGAATATGATAGGTTAAGAAGAGAGTATGCTTCAAATTTACCTCAATATCCTCTGTTTGAAAAGCGTGTGGTAGGCCGAAAAAGAAGAAATGAGAAAAATTGTAGTGAAGTTGTAGCAAAAAGAACAAAAGTAGATGAGACAGTAATTGTAAGCAGAAACTAAATGGATTCAGTTAAAGATGTTGTTGGATTTCAGTTTGAAAATAGTTCTGGTGTCAACTGCTATGCTAATGTAGTGGTTAATGTTGTTTTTTTTTCTCCAAACTGTAAAAGAACAGATTGCTGAAAATCGTGATCAAACACTTTGTTGTTTATTAAATTCTGTATTAGAGAAATGTAGCAGTGATAGAACAAAAATACAAAGTGTTTCTGAAATCGAAAGGTTTTAGACATATGTTCTGGTCTAAATCAATTTACACAGAATATTCAGCAAGATTGTTAGGAATTTGTAATGTATATGCTTGTTGTTTTGCAAGGTGAACACCCAGTTTGAGATCTCAGAGGGAAAGAAAGAGAAGAAAGTAAAAAAAAGAATGATAAAGAAAGATAAAAAGATATATCGAAGTGAGCAGTAGCAGCCCATGCAGGTAAGCGCGGTGGGGTGGGTGGGCAGGAGTGGGGTGAAAATGACATACAACGGGATAAGAAATATTAAATAAATAAATAAGTAATTGAAACCATGTATCTTGCACTCGCAGCATCGCCAACTTGCTGACGCGGTGAGCACAAGGTAAGTGGTTTTATTTATTTATATATTTTATATTCCTTATTCTATTGTATGTCACTTTCACCCCACCCCACCCCACTTACCGGCACGGACAGCCACTGGAAGTGAGAGACAAAAAGAAGAGGGAGAGCGAGAGAGAGAGAGAGACAATGGGAATTTTGCTAGAGGGAAAAAAGCACACAGTGATGGGAAGAAGGGAGATAGAGATGGAGCAGAGACGAGGAAATAAAAAGAACAGGAGTCAGGGTGTACTGGGAGAGAATAATGTGAAAAAGAGAGGGTGACAGAGCACAAGTGAGTGAGTGATAGTAAAAGACAATTGAAAGGGAAAAAGAGAGAAAGAAAATAAACAGTTTGACAAGCGAATTCTTAGGGCACTAATGCAGTGGTGGGTAAGCAAACAAAGCTCTATTTGAGACTATATCAATGCTTCATGTTCATAGGAGGACTGTACGCCTTTCCATACTGAGCATTAGTTTGCTTCCAAAACCGCTCGAGTCAGGAGCAGGGGAGGCTCCGAGTGATGTTTAGTTTTGAAAGCCCCCCTCAGAGGCTCCAAAAGATTCAACATTTTTTGCAGGTTACTGCTCATAAGATTGTTTTTAGTAGACATAACCTAATCTTACAAACTAAAGATGTTATTTTGGTATTATGTGTTCCTTAACCATATATAAAACATAAGGAGAGGCTCAGAGGAAGTTATGTCATAAGGGAGATAGTGAGAGTAAGGTAAGAAGGACTAGAGAGGGAACCAAAGAGCAATGTGTTGACTTGACATTTACACTTTGCCAAACCATAGAGAACAAATCTGGTAGTGGCAGGCTAAGGAATAATTCTTCTAACTTCACCCTACATACAGTTAGAAGATGTGTCCTATCCCACCCATCAGTAAAATGTAATTCTGAATGCACACGTAAATAATGTACAGTTGGTTAATATGCAACAAACAACAGGTTGTATGTTTTACAGTGTATTTTTGTTGTTATACAATGGCCTTTCCACCACATTCATAAGTCAGTGCTTTGTTCCCTTGAACCCTATAGGATAATAACTACCAAAACTAAAAATGATGTTAAGTGTTCAAGAGTCCTACAATCCTGACATATGTCTATAAGCATTTTGAAACAATAAATGATCACTTTTACAGCAATTTATGAAAAGTATTTTTAGTTGCTAGTACTTCCGGAGGCATTCTCTAATTTGGAACTTTGAGTAGGAAGGTTTCTCTGTCAACAGCTAGATAAATATGAGAAAATGCTTGTTTGGGAGATTGAGCAGTGGCATCAAGAAGGCAGATAAAGATGGTAACTGTTGATGAAACATTCTAGAATAGATCTGATTTACATATGCTGCAGAGTCCAGAGTCTGTTTAAGTTAAAGCATTGTTTAAGGCAGAGGCATTCTAGTGCTTTCAAAACTACTATAATGTCACTTACTGAATGTAAGATGGGCTGCATAATTCTAGGATATGTAATTTATGCATCACTCTGATTGGAAAACCCTGTTATGTGCAATTGTTTGAATAGGACATTACCACAATGGACCAGCCTAATTCTACAAAACAGCAAATAAACAATTCTAGGTAGAGCAGATTGTTGCAGGGATTCTGCGCATACACAGAACGATGCCCAGACTTATGGGACCTCAGTGTTTAGGGGCTAAGGCTTCCTACTTCCTTAGTGCCCACGAGCCCAGGACTGACTAGCTATAGTGTCTCACTCACTCTCCTACTCACAAATGGAGAAACCAATGATTAGACACCCCAGAACACAACACTCCCGGATCTCTCAGGAGTTGCAGTACTAAGACACACCTTTTTGCTCACACTCGTTCTTGTTCACAATAAGATATGACAGAGCCACGAAAATAGTTTAAAATATTTAATTTTAACTTACGTGCTCTAAAATGCAGTATATGAGCCACCACCAGCAGGAAAATACATAATATCAATACAGTTAGCATTGCAGCAAGGCCATATATCATAAAGGGAGATGTAATTTTATAAAGACAGTGGATAAAGGACTGACTATAAGGCCAATCCACCCTCCCCTTCGTAAGCAGAAGTAACAATATATAATAGAAGATCTCTGGGCTTTGTCAGCAGACCCCATACCTCATGTCATATTTCTACATCACAGGTACGGTTTGCACTTTTCCCTGGAAAGGTCCCTCTCCAACTGTGTCTTTCATAATCAATCGTCCCCATAATATCAAAGTACGATTCTCCAGCAGAAACAACTGCATTGATATGTTTTGTCTAAGTACTAGGGTCTGACCAAAACATAATAACAAGAGTCAGTGTTTATAGACCATGCTCACAATGTTCAGACCAAACTCCAGGAACCGGCATAGAACGAGCACAGCAGATAGTTCTCATGTGAAAGGCAGAAACAGAGTCTTGCAAAAATAAAGACATACAGTGTTGTGCGCAAAAGCAGCATCATGGCAACCGGGCTCAGGCTAACTTAAAGATGTTGACAATGACTCTAGCGACCACTTGATAACATTTCTTTCCTATAGTAATTTTCCATTCAAAATGGGACATACCTCAGGGCCTCATAAAAGAACATCTGTGCTTGAAAATATAACTGCATGACATTCAGTTCTCCAGTTCTTTCAAATAATCCGCATGAAGTTTGGAAATATCCAGAATTTTAACAATTGGTCTGATGTCACTTTCAACATAGCTGTGTCAATGCATTTGGCATATATGAAAGACCTTGTTCAATGGACACATACATACATTTAGCCATATATGTGACTAAAGATGCACAAAGGTAAACGTACACTTTCGTGTAAGTTAATGTTTGCTTGATATTCTCAAAGGGATTTAGGAGTAGTATATTTATGAGCGCGGAGTATCCGCACATAAAAACATAGGCATTTTGTATGTGTGGCGAATCAGCACTTGTAAAGATACTACTCGTAAATCCCTTTGTGAATAGCAAACAATTTTATGTGCTGGTCGTTTACTCCATTTAGTATCAAGCACCTAATAATGATAGTTTCAGAGTGGTATGCTGAGGATTTTCTTTTAGGAAATAAGAGAACCAATCAAGAGGTTTGTCACCCATAGGCTGACTCTTGCCATAACATAATTACCTATTGACTGTATTGCTGCTGTGGAATGCTTGAGAAGTGCAATAGAGTACACAAGACTAGTGTTGACCTATTGATATGAGATGGTCAATAATGAGAGTAGGCTCCAGTCCACAGTGAGTATAGAACTTTAACTGATAGTCACTAGGAGTGTTGCTGATCTCTTGGGGTAATGGCACTATGGAAGTCACCATTTTGTCAGAAGCTTGTCCACACAAGTGAGGTCTGGCTGGCTGCTAGCTTAACAAAATCCATGGATCCATTCAGGGTTTCACCAACTGTGAAAAGAGCAAATGGGAGATTATGTATTACCTCGCATTTCCTTAGAGATGTATTTAATAATTGTGTATTTGTTTCATAGAATATTGATATCATTATTTCCTATGGAATTCCTTAAAGGTGGTTTGACACAACCAGGTGTAGAACAGATGCAGTTCACCATTCCTGATAGTTTGTGTGACAGCTTTGGGGATGTATACTTAAGGAATATGTTGTTGGAATGGCTAAAACATTATGGGCCTGATTACAATGTCGGTCGGAGTTGTCTTCGACCTACACCGTTTCGGTGGAGGTACCGCCCGACCAAAGATCGACGGTTCCACACACCAAATTACGATCAGACTGCACATAGTGTGGTCAAAAACTCCCATTTCTCAATGGGAAATTGTGCGGCAGGCAGAAACCACCCGCAGCTCAAGCTCCCATTGAGAAATGGGAGTTTGTGAACATTCCTGCACCATGCGGAAGGCACCTCATGGTGCCTGCCACACAGTGGAGGGATGTTCAGGGGGACATATAGATGCAGAGGGCCAGGGGGAAAGGGGTCATTCTAGGGGCCCCCAATGTCACTTTCCGACAGACTTTCCATGTCGGAAAGGCCGACATGTAAATGTTATCGGAAACTGACATCATAATCCCAACGGCGGAAACTCCGTCTATTAGGGATTATGAGGAGATTCCAACAAACCGATGGGCTCCATGAGCCCATCATAAAGCACCGGTCGGTCCCTCTGACTGCTGCCTCCGACGGCACACATTGCAGTGCATCGGTTGGACCGCAGCAGTAGATGAGTTCCTAACTGCAACCGAAAAGCCATCAGTTGCGGTCCGAACCGCATTGTAATTAGGCCCAAAGTGTGTTGGGCTCATTCATTTCTGTACAAAAAGAACAGTGTGGTAGTTACACTGTAACTTTGTTCCAAAAAACCTGCCTGAGTAGTGAGGAAACAAGCTCCGTGAGATGCAACGGGCATTTGCACCCACTTTATGTGCCCCTGGGGTACTTTGGTATTACAGAAGGGGCCACAGATGCTTGTGTGGCCCCTTTTCTAATACAGATAGAGCTGGCACACATACAACCCCAGCGCTATCATCATACGGTATTTCCTCATTTGCATGGATGCATCCCTCATTTGTCTGGGGGCCTGAGCTGTATTATAGACGCTGTTGTAGACGCCAACATGCTTTTAGAAGGAGCGCTGAAAGTGCATCACAATAAGGTGGTGCACTTTCAGTGTGCCTTCTAAATGCAGGCCTCTAAAGGGATGAAAGGGGGTCCCATGGACCCCCAGACATACCCTTGGAGGTGGGTGCTGTCACTCACTGCACCCACCTGCAAGAGGATCTTTAATCCCTTGTAAAATGCAGGCAGGATGCTGCCTGCACAAAGAAACATGGAGTAGCTTTTACAACAGCTGATCCGTATTTGTTTTGAATGTGCTCCCCCAGTGGCAGCGCGAGTTCGGCGCTGGCCCATGTGCAGTTCATTCCTATTAATAGGGCACACTTTCCATGTTTGCACCTGGCACACCTGCTTTTTAAGGTGCACTGTGGTGCAAACTTTAAAAGTGCACCATATCGGTAATATTGGCCCCGGTCTTTCCTTGGGTGCAAGACGTTTTGGGCTGCTCTTGGTGAATGACTATCGACGTTCAGTGCACAGGACAGATCAAACTCAAAGGTCATATTCTCTGTTTATTGGATCGGATCTGTAACTTTGAAGCCCCGGGGGCAGTCTCAGAATCCAAAAGAACTCTAGTGTCCAGATTAGGTTGTCTGGCAATCCATGATGGTTGGATGGTAATCCTGTAATCCACTGAAAGCACGTTGGTCGATTTAAAAGCAGTTTCTTTGTGCTTGTATTTGCTAGGGTGGAGAGTACTGTTTTGACCTTCTATTTGACCAATATCTGTTCTATACTTTTCTATATTAATTGGAAGTAGCTGAGTGGTCAAACATATAATTGGGTAGGTACTATTGCAGTTTGGCTTTCTTTGAGTAGTTGGATTTGTTCACTGAGCAAGACAAGGGCTACCTATGGTCATACATTGTGCAAGTGAACTGATATTAGTGAATCACAGCCTCTTGATCATCAGATATTCATTTATTAATTCACAAGGGTCTGTAGTAAATTTGCCTCTGCACTGCATCTCTCGTAAAAGTCTTAGTTATAAGACAAAGATCACCTCAGCCCTGTTCTCAAGGTGTAAAGTGGAAGCCAGAAGTGAATGTTATTGACAGTGTCATTTGGAATGTCCTGCCAGGGCACCATCATTTTAGACTGCATCCTTATTGTCATTGCAAAGGCAGTTTACACACACGTTCAGTAAATATATTCAGAGATCTTGTTTCAATTTTAATGATGCATTTACTAACACTTTTTCAATAACACATACATGTTCATTTTATGCATATGCACAGACCTCTCGCCCACACAAAACAATAAGGCATATACAATGGTTCTAACCTTTCTCATCACAAACACACATTTAAAAAAAACAAGAAGCACAAGTAGAAAGGTAATGCTGACCCTGATGCAGGAAAGTAGTTTACTTCTCATTTCCTTCGCCATCTTCTTTGAGTATGCCACGACAGCAAATAATAGGATCTCGATGAAGGGCTTGAAAAATCACCAGCTGTTTTTTTCTGAGAATCACTTACATCTTTCAGCTGCTGCCTAGGTTTAATGAATAAGATATGGAAAGGCGAGTCTTGTCAAGGAAACTGAAACCCTTATTATCAGCACACGGAAATAAACTACCTTCAGGAAGCTGGTGTGCAGAACAACAATTTCCAGTTCATCTTCTAATAGCAGCAGGTCTGCTAGTTGACAGCTATT
Source organism: Lissotriton helveticus (assembly GCF_964261635.1). Taxonomy (NCBI): domain Eukaryota; kingdom Metazoa; phylum Chordata; class Amphibia; order Caudata; family Salamandridae; genus Lissotriton; species Lissotriton helveticus. Next base: position 524,042,026 of record NC_136063.1, read on the forward strand.
GGTAGAAGTGCGGTGCATTCTCAGAGAGGCTCCAGCAATCTTTTTGACCCCCAGGTTGACATACTTATGAAGTGTAATGTCAGAACATAATTGTCATGTTGTCAAATGTCCTCCATCATCACGCAATATTTGAAATAAAACATATGAAAGTGTGGATTTATTCAATGGCCCGTGCCAAAATCTATGCAAATGAAATATTTGTTCCTGTAAACAACTGTGTCAAAATGGACAAGTACAATGTAGCTTCAGGGCGCTCTAGAATTCACTGATTTACATTTATATTCATTTGACCCATTGATAAAACTCTCAAAGCTGAGGAGGAAGGATCAAATGCAATCCACTTGTATCCAAGTTAAATATATCAGTAAAATGCGTTCGACTAACAAAACGTGAATACATTGGACCTTGTTGCCACTTCAGCAAGTTTCGCTGCACTTGTGCATTTACTTTGATTCAACACTCCCCTCTATGGGACACAATTTATAGCGATGGGTGAAAATTGTATCATGTGTTACTACATAATTATGAAAAATTGCAGTAAATGTATACACGTTTATGCGAAATTACGTCAGGAACATAAGCCTGCATGTAGGTCTATTTTCTTAGTTAAATATGCCCCTGGCACCCAAAATGGATCAAAGGATGTATTTTGAGTTAAGAAAATATTGCTACATGCAACCAAAAAGGAACAGCAGCAGCTAGCAGCGCCTAGCACTCGGCTCCTCTGCTCTTGGGTGGGCATCGTTGCCCCAAATTACTCAAATTTAGGTAAGCAGGCTTAATTTTCGATAATTGTATGTCACAAGAGTAATGTGAAGTAACCAAGGGGCATATTATCAACAAATAGCGATATTTATCGCTAAGTAGGCTTAGCGGCAATTTTTTGATTGCCGCCCATCACCGGATTTTATCGCTGAGATAACGTGCTATTAGCAACGTTTATCTAAAAAGCGATAAAATTCCCAGCGATAGCGGCAAAATCTGTGAATATCGCTGAGAATACAGTGATATTCACGCATTATCGCTAACAGGGTCTTAGCCAATATATCCACCTCCCATTGGATATAATGGCTAAGAACTGGTCTGAGCAGGCTTTAGTTTTTGGAGATATTCGCGCTTAGCGCAAATATTTCCATCGCTACGCCTGTGTTGGTAATAGGCGATATCGATGTTAGTGACTGCTTTCAGTCGCTAACAGGTTGGGTACGCCCACTTTGCATGTCATTAGCGATAAATATCGCTGACATGCAAAGCGGGACCCAAACAGCTCGCTATCGCCTACAAGCTGTCACTAACTACTGTTAGCTACAGCTTGCTAATAGGGCGGTAGAAATATCGCCGTTTAGCGGCCGAAACCGGCCGTTAAAGCGGCGATAATTTCCTATCGCCCCCCATGATAATATGCCCCTGTATTTCTCCAATTTACTTCAGCATAATTGAAATTTTGACCAGGCCCGGACACAATGGGTTGTCGTAGAAAGGAGTCCCTACTTTTAAGAAAGTAATAGGCAGCTGTGCAGTTTATCCAAATTGTAAGGTATTGTATTGTAATTCCATTTATATAGTGCTTACATTTATATAGTGCTTACTAGCCCTGACGAGGCATCAACGCGCTTTTTCGGTGAGTAGCATGCTACTCCGGAACCCATAAAGGATTAGTGTTGAGTTAGTATAGTGAAACATGATAGTAATTTGAGTGGTGGATAGGTTAGTCAGTTATTTGGATTCAGAAGGATAGCGGAGGGACAGAAGAGGAAAAAAGGTTTGCATTTATATAGCTCTTGTAACCCCTGATCGGGTGTTAAAGCGATTTTTTCAGCGAGTAGCACGCTGCTCCGGAACCCAGCATGGATTAGTGGTGAATTAGTATAGTAATATATATATGAAAGTAATTTGAGTGGTGGATGTTAGTCAGTTATTTGGATTGAGAAAGATAGAGGAGGGATGGAAGAGGGAAAAAAGGTTTGCATTTATATAGCCCTTGTTACCCCTAATGGGGTGTTGAAGCACTTTCTTGGCGAGTAGCATGATACAAATGGAGTCGATATCATGATCGAATATAGATGGAGCTAGTTTGTGAAATGGGGAGTACAGTTACATATCATGAGTTTAAGAAACGTAGACGCTGACCAACTTAGCAGGTGGATTCCGCAGTGGATGCATACAGTGTTGTAATACAGCAGGTTAATGATACTTCTAATGGACAGGTGCTCTTGCTTTGTTTATGTCTTGTTCCCTTTACTCATACAGAATGGCCCCTACTATTACCTAAAGAGCCCTAGGAGTTCAACAGGCATGTGTGCCTGCTTTCAGCTCCCTCAATGCACTTTGGTATTAGAGAAGGGGTTGAAGTGATGACATGTTCAGCCCCCTCAGTAAAGAAGAAAGTGCTGGTGAACCTATAGCGTCAGCTCTATTTTAAGTGGACATTCCCTCATTTGCATTGGGGCATGACACCAATGCAAATCAGGGAAACACTTTGGGCCTAATTCACCAAGGTAAACTTATTTTTTAGTGTAAGTTTATGACTATTTGCTATTCACAAAGGTATTGTACTAATAGTATCATTACAACTGCAGAGTCTCTGCACATAAAATGGATAGTCCTATATTTTTATTTGCGACAAATCCACAGTAGTTAAGATACTACTAGTAAAATAACTTTGTGAATAGCAAACAATCGTAAGCATACAAAAAAGTGTACGTTTATTTTTCTGAATCAGGCCTAGTACTTCTGGGCAAGTATTGTATTACAAACACATCTGCAGAGACAAAGAGACCTTCAGGAGGGACACTGACTGTGCTCCACAGAGAGGTGGTGCATATTGAGAGTGCCCCCAAAGGCGCAATCTGAAAGGGAGGATGGAGGTTCGATTGACCACTCTTCATAATTCCCAGCAGGTGTGTGCCGCCGTTCACTGCACCCACCTGCAAGGGAAACTGTGACACTCTTTGTGAAGCTGTCCAGGTGCCCTCTGAAAAGTGAAAGACAGGCCTCTTCCTCAAACATGGCTTCAAGATTCTTGTGCATTACACTACAGTAATTTAGCTACATAGGGTCAGATTTACAAATTGTTCATTAAACACAGCACAGAAACCAAATTTGGCGGGGGGGAGAGAAGTGGATGTTGAGGGAAGCGGATGCTGAGGAAAGTGGAAGCTGACAGAAGTTGATGCTGACATGAGGGAGCACAAGGGAGCAGAGTCTGCCAAGAGGATAAAGAGAATAGGAGCAGGAATCGGAGGAGCAGTGTTGCACTGACAGCGGTGTGAAAGGCGGTGTGAGAGGCAAGGCATGGAAAGGGTTCTTTGCCACTTTCTTTGCTGTTGTCAGGGTGGATGCACACACTGTGTCATGGGGGCATTGTGACTGCAGTATGAGGCAGGCTAAGAAGGCCTTGCAAAGGTGGTGTAGTATCCGGCTGGATACAGTCTAGTGTTTAGCCTGTGATGTAAGACACTCTACACCCACCCACCACAGGCGTCACCAGTCAGGTGACCCTGTTAATAAAAGGGGCCAGGCGCACGTGCCCTGGCCCAGTTATCGCACCACACTACAATCTGTCTGTGTCCGTCTGTTACCCACCATGTGGGCCTGAGGCCCAAAACAACAGGTGGGGCTGTTGTTTGTCATAGTAGCTGCGCTTTTGCTATTTATTAGGGGTGGGCGGACATCTTCATTCCGCCCACGGAATGTGCGGAGATTTGCCCCTTCCGCCTTTCACAATCAAGGTGGAGAAACGAGGAAAATCCCCGCACACTCAGGGGCATAACGGAAGTTGGCCGCATGCCTCCCACCCGCCTCCCGCCCGCAGTATTAAATTACATTAAAAAGCCTAAAATAACATTTAAATAAAACTTACTTTATCGCCAGCGCATCTGTGTCCATCGCGCCTGCTTCTGGGAACTGCGCATGCGCGGGAGCCTGTGCATTCGCATTGCTGGCGAGGAGTGTGCATGCGCGGTCTCTCACGCATGTGCAGTTCCCAGAAGAAGGCACGATGGACCCAGATGCGCTGGCGATAAGGTAAGTTTTATTTAAATGTTGTTTTAGGCTTTATAATATAACTTAATTAATGCGGGCAGGCGGGAGTCGGGCGGGAGGCAGGCGGCGGGTGGGGTTTGCTTAACGGAACTGTGCGGAGAGGCACGGAGATTGGTTCAATCTCCGTGCCTCTCCGCGTAAGTCCCTTACGCGACTTCCACCCAACCCTACTGTTTATCCGCAATTCCCCTCGTCATTCCCCTGACTAAGTGCTTTGCTGTCCACATACCAGCCCACCAGCCTGCCCCTTTTTTGCCTGCTCGCCTCAACTTCACATTGGCCCGTGGGCTCTTGACACTTAGCTGTGAGCTTTAGTTGTGCCTTAGCTTATAGCTGCTATGCCAGCTATATACCTTCTGTACTAGCTATAGAAGCTTACACCAGCATTCACCAGTACCTATCTTCAACTGTGCCTACACTGGTGCCATCCGTGGCACTAATTTCAAGTTAATGATCACTCCTCCTCAAGCTAGATCATTGTAGTTTGAGCAGGAAGAATGTTTTGATTAAACTTAAATGGCAGCAGTTGTTTGTTGGACTTGTGGATTCGTCCCATACGATCTTGTCTGACCTTGAATGCTGGTGCCTGGGCATTTGGCTGCCTTGGTCTCCTCACAACACCAACAGACTAACGGTGCTGATCTGCATCAGGATGTGGAATCGATCCTGGATCATCCTTGCCATACCCATCATTTGGTGTTCAGCATTACCTAGCACTATCTGTCACAATATGTCATGGTATTTGGTGTACATCAGTACATGTGCTCAGAGTGGAGGGTGAGCCGCTGTGGTTAGATATTTGCAGTGGTGGGTTGAGTCATGCTGAGTACACAAGCAGTCGGCCCAGGGATCAGTGTAGCTTGCGCTCACCTGGACTCTCCCACCCTCACCCCATTTATTGGCAATTTCATGATGACTGTTGGTTTTATTGCATGTGCAAAGATGTTATAATTAATAGTCGTCCGTAACTGTTCCAATCTGTTCTTTTGAGGCAACTATATTCTTTGCCATTCTTTAATCCTCCATTCTGCTATTAATCCTTTGCCACGTCATCACGTGTTTTGAGAAGACTTGGATTCTTTCCAAGCATGGAAAGCTTGGGAAGTTTGCTGTTGAGGCTTGTGGCTTGTACAGCAGACTAGCTACCCAAAGTTTGCTGTGCTGTATAAGTGGGACAGCAAGAAATGTGGTTACTGGTTGAGGGGAGTGGAAGCCTTCTCAAGCAGCAACAACAATTCTTCTCAGGGTGAATTCACAGTTAAACCCTAAATTAATCTGTGGTCATCCCTCAGGTAGCTTGGCACAGAGCAGTCAGGCTTAACTCAAAGGCAATGTATAAACTATTTGAGCTAATAATAAACTAAGGTGCCCCCAAAATAATTTTAGGTCTAGAGGAGGGGGAAAAGACAAGAATAAGCAAAAAGAACCTCTGAACTGACCTTTCAAAAATATTTTTTCAACAAGTGACTGAATCAAACTAAATTCTCTAAAAATGCTGCACACATATCATGTAATAAACAGAAAAGTTAAATTCATATTGTTTATTCTTTTTCAAAGATGATTTTCTTCTATTTGCAGTATATCATTCAAAAAACATTTTTTTAGATTTTTTACAATTCATTTTTGTGATTGATAGAAAAACAATTTGTGACACAGTGATTACAAATCCAATAATTTGTAACCCACCAAAGAACAATTATAAAACATTGTTAAACATTCTCTACAATGACCAAACATTCTCAACTATCTCGCCATCCATTCAGCTCATACAAACCCACTCACATGCTGTACAGAGATTTAAAAAACACAACAAACAAACAATACAACTGAGATGCAAGGACCTAGAGTGACAGAGTTCAGTGTTATCAGTATTGCACGTATCCCATTTGTTTTTATCCTCTTGACTGGTCTTAGTTTTCCTTGGTCCTCCTTGGTAAAGTTCTCAGGTGTGTAAGGCCTACGTACCTTTCGGTGAACAGTGATCTATACCACCTTCATCAGGGCCGACATTAACATATAAATAATAATAAAAGCTGGGGATCTTCATATCTATATCGCTGGTGACATAAGCTCGTAGTATGTCCTGTCTCTTCTTGGGTCCAAGTCACAGATTTTTAGAAGGAATGTTTATGCATCCTTCTTGAGACTATTGCGAGAGTTCATAGTTTACTGTTAGTGGACCAGGCGGTTTCCCATTCCAAAGGTATTTCACTAGAGAAGTGGGATTCCAACTGATGCCAGCAATGTTAAGGTTCCTGTTTTGAGATGACGCCTCCTTCTTTTAATGGCGTGTGCCTCCGAAGTGCAGGGTTCTGAGTCAGCCAGCAGCGACCATACTACGAGCTTATGTCACCAGCGATATAGATGTGAAGATCCCCCAGCTTTTATGATTATTTATATGTTAATATCGGCACTGACGAAGGTGGTATGAATCACTGTTCACCGAATGATATAATGCAAATAGAAGAAAATCATCTTTGAAAAAGAATAAACAATACGAATTTAACTTTTCTGTTTAATACATGATATGTATGCAGCATTTTTAGAGAATTTAGTTTGATTCAAAAAATCTTTTTGAAAGGTCAGTTCAGAGGTTCTTTTTGCTTATTCTAAACTATTTGTGCAACACTTCAAACAGTAAAACAGTAAAAACACACCAAAAAGGATCCCACAACAGATTTAGAAACATAGGGTGTTTTTTAATGAATAAAACAAGATCAAAACAACAAAACTCCAATGAGTAGAACCGGAGCTATGTCATTTTAAAGATTTTAATGAAAATAGTGCCAAAAGGCAGAAATTGAGGATATCCTATCATGTGGGAATGGGACACAGTCACAGATTCAGGCCAACAGCAATGCAGTGCAGGCCATCTACAGAGCCCCAGGTAGGCCCTTTGAACAAAGTAACTTACATCCTGGTTTGCGGAGCATTGCGAGGATACTTGTTGAAGAAGCGTCTTGCAGCCCAAGTGATGCATTGGTTCCAAGATGCGTTGAGGCTGGGAGTGAGATAATTCATCATTATTGAGGATCCCGCTGACCAGGGCTTTACATGTAAAAATAGGAGTGAAGGATGCACCACGCAGTCAGGTTGATATGCCGGTTCCAAGGAGCTATGAGACTGAGATGAGGAGTTTGGTGTTGTCATCAAGGCTGCCGTTGATGAGAGATACTAGGGCCTATGCCGAGGATGTGTGCGGCAATAGGCTGCTATGCAATATAGGGCTTTGCAGTGGTTCCAATCCACGCAGTAGCCATGATGTGTCAGTTCTGCTCGGGTTGTGCCGTGCAGCAGAGATGTCTTGATTCTGGTGGATCCACAGAGGTTAACAGAGCACCTTAGGCCCACTTTTAAGGGTCCAGGACTGGGGTGGCACCACTTGCCAGGCTAGACTTGTAGATAGCATAGTCGATGTGCTAGGTCAAGGTCGTTGAAGCCTGGCAGACTTTGCGGTGTGGCAACTGCTCATTACACAGAGCCCGTTCCTTCCCAATGTACCTCATATCCACGTGTCTCCTGCCTTCTCTAGCAACCTGGCCCCTGGACCTCATGCTCATCACTCTGTAATGATTTTCACAAGACGTGTCTCTCTTGGGCCTTGACTTATCCCACAACATTGCCCGACCAGGAATAGACTTGCTACCAATGGGTACGCCAAATTCCACATGCTCACAAATCTGACCAGATGAAGATCTCAAATTACTGAGATCGAAATTCTTTCAACCTCTTGTACAACTAAAACTACTTTATTGTTTAAAATTTGAATGAAGCGGTTTTGCTCATGTTGTCAATGCAATGTATGTTTTTAAATATTTTCTTCAGTCACCACATCATGCCCCTTTTCACTTTTTTGTAAGCACTGCATCTATAATCCACTTGTTATAAAAAGAAATGATATTGATAAATAAATGAACTGCTTTTCATTGTCCAACTGTGTCCCTGCCCACATTTATCTAGTAAAGTGCCTTATGCCAGAGGCTAATTGATTAAAACTCTCTTGAGATAATGGAACTATTTCAGGAACTATTGTCCTAGTATGAAACATTGTCTTTTTTTAATATGAATATCCCTAGCAGCAACCCCTCCAATGGAAGGAGGTTGACCCAAACTGTCACTGTGTCAACTACATCTGTGACTCTGGACCGCAGGTTTGCTGCATCCAGCCATGACCTGAACATATGTATCAAATCCTAAATAGGTGCATGCAATCGTGGGCACAGCGGGGAGGACTCTGACTTTTGGGGTAGGACAGTTGGGGCGAGACCAGCCCTGTGCTGGATGTCAAAATGTACTGGACTTTAGCATGATGAGATACTGTACATTGGTAGTGCCTGGTGCATTCCCATTCCTTGACCATGAGGGCACATCCTATATCAGAGTCCCAGAGCCAGCGAACGGGTGACAGAGGGTCAGTTGTTGTGTGCACCAAGCCACTAACAAACAGGATCACAAGTCTCTAACCTCCACCCATGATGTGCAGGGTTTGGTTTAGTGGGTGATGCTCCAGTTCAGTGTCTGTGACCCTTCACAGGCGTCCCATCTCAGCTATCAGTGTGCCATGTGCCAAGAAATGTCCCACCAGAATGTCTTGATCTTCCTGAAACTGGCCGAAGGTAATGTGCTCCTGGACCCTGAATAGGTTCCCCACTGAGGTCAATCCTGTGTCTTTCCATGCTGTCAGTCCTTACCTAACAGTGCCTCTATGGAACAGTGGTAAGAAGTTCAGACTAACAGATGGAGAGTACGGGGTCATGTTCCTCAGTGGCCTCAGGCTATTAGTATAGCTGCAATAGACCACTTTCACCAGGCTGTAGCTCCACAGGGGAACTGCACCCAAGGGAGCAACATCGATCATGACATTCCCTGTGCCCTGCATGTTGGTAACCTGCCCATTTCGTACAACTGCCTCCCAACCAAACATCACACCAGCCATTGCAGCGGTGCTTCCATGTAACATTTCCTAAATACAGCACACCCAGGACACCCTTTCCCACTGGCAGCTACAGCATACACAGAGCCTGACATCTCCTGCCCATATTCCAGATTAACCCTCGCAGCATGGTGTCCAACTCCCTGGAGGTGGCACGAGGCACATCCACTGCTAAGTGATGGAAAAAAGACAAGATGCGGGGAGCATTATCATTTTGGAAGGTGATATACATCTTTGGGTTGAAATTCAAAGACTGCTCCATAAAAAGCCATTTGAGGATGTAAGGATGATATGGCCCTCATCAGATGTCCACAATGAGATTGTTAGCAACATCACAGTTACAGATCCCTAAGTGCCAAATCACAAGAGACTCACAAATCACCCTCTGCTCCCCACAATACCCACTTGTGGAGGATAGCCCACAAAGAGAAAAATAACACAAGACTTGGCCCAGTGATCACCCAAATGCTACATACTGAAAATCTGATAGTCTCACAGAAATAGCGGGACTTTCACTGCAGATATACTGAACATAGAACAGCATGTTGTCTGCAGCAATGGATACTACATGTACCTCATCGCCTAGAAGAACTTCCCATGCTTACCACCTCTGACAAAGCTGCTGTGCTAGCTGCTACATTGCCAGGGTAAAGAGCAGTGGAGAAACCGGACAGTCTTGATGAGTCCCCATGCCCAATGTAAAAGAGGGTGACATGTATTTTGAAAACATCACCTGGGCAGTTGGCTCTGTAGAAAAGAACATATGTATTATTGCAGCAGCCACATAAAGTCCAGTTTGGACAGAATGGTAAACAGGTATTTCCAATCAACGGTATGGAATGGCTCCACTAAGTCCAGGAATAGGCAGGCTATGTAGGGCCACCTCCCCATCACCAGCCACTGCACCCTATTTAGCCTCTGAATATTATGCACCATTGTGGATCTATTAGGGATAAAAACATATTGGACCCTATGCACAGGATGCAGCATGTGTACCAGCAGGCCGGGCGCCACTACCGTACTAAGGTTTTTATAATCCATACCTAGCATGAACAATGGATGGTAGGACATCAGTTCTGTCGGGTCACTGTTGGGTTTTACCAGTGATCACAACAAGGAATTCTGCATGGATTGCGGTTGTCTCCAATCACTCAAGGTTGCCTGATATAGCTACAGTCACCTGGGACAAGCAGAAGGCCTTGGAGAGATTGTACAGGAGGGCATCCTACCCCTGAGTTTTCAACGTGGCAGCATGCTTAATCAGTCTGTGTATCTCCGGTAACAGCCAATGTGTTGTTGAATACTGCACGTGCTGCAGGATCATGTACAGGCAGATTCAATCCAGTCCAGATGTTGTAAATATCTACCTGGTGCTCAGACTAGGGGGCTTGTATAGGCCACAACAGTACAGCATGAAGGCTTCATGGATGGTTGCCTTACTGGTGCGCTTCTGGTGCAGGTGATCCCTAATCATCGTCATGTGATGGGTTGGCATTACGTCATCGAAGAGGCAGGCCAGGAGTTGCCCTGACTAACCTCCCTCCGCGTGCATCTCAGCTTGTCATGTTTCAAAGTAAAAGAAACTCAGCTGCTCAATGAGATGGTTGTGGTGTGCTCGAGCATCTGTCAGCATGGGTAACATCCAAGGATGTAAATGGACTGCAGTCTCCTGCTGACCTAGTGGTGCCTCCATTTGCATCAAAGCCCTGTGGATATTGGTACTAGCCCCCACAAAAACAACAAGCACCAGCCACTCAGTACTGCTTTCAGTGCTCCCTACTTCAACAATCGAGAAGTGGATGTGTCCCAGCTGTCAGTGAAATAATTGGAGATGCATTCTCTCAACGAAAACATGAATTCTCAATTCCTCCATCCCAGGGCTGTATCCAAGGGGAAGACTGAGCAATCAGTAACAACATCAACCTACAAACTGAAACTTAGTAGTTATGCCCACAAACAACTATGCCAAGGCATGCGGGGGTCAATGATACTAATAGGTATTGCATAAGCTAAGGGTCTGATAGTGGACATTTCTACAATCTGAAATGAACAATCAGTGGCAGACAGCAGGCAGCAGTGACCCCTTACTATATTTCTTACTTTCATCTAGAAACAGACTTTGCATACTTACATCTACCTATCCTCTCTATGTGTACCTTTCCACATTACCTCTTGGCCTGGTTTAACGTGGAGCTGAATGATGAACGGCGTCAACTCAGACAAATGGAAAGGTCTTGGAGACAAAATCCCTCGACCTTGCACCTAACACTACTCAGATCTGCTCGGCGGACATATAAAACACACATCTTCAGTGAAAAGGCATCTTTTTTCCGTAGCCAACAAGATTGGGCCAAAAACAGACCAAGATAACTCTTTAACATTTTTAAAAGCCAAACTAACTGCACTCCCTCTCAAAAAATCGAAGCCACCAATGAGCGATGTGAAGAACGCCGAACGGACTAGTGGAGATACACACTAACCGTGGAACAGAAATAGCGATTTGCGGATAAAGGATCTGGTCGTAAACTAAATGGGAGCGCGAGCGCTAATGTAATTTACAAGTGAAGACATATACATGGAACAAGAGAATAACGAAGTGGATAATATTTACTCTGTCTCAGGATCGGAGACATAGAGATTGAAAGATGGATCGAGTATGAGATGATGATTACAATAGAGTGAATCATCAGGATAAAATAGCCCTGAGGAAGTCGAAAGTGTCTTATAACTACACGACGAAACACGTGTTGGCTGCTGTGGCTGCTGTATCGAGAATTCATGTTATTTGGGAGAATACAAAAATAAAAACAGATGAACTTTGAACTGGGGATTTTGAACTTTTGATCAAAGATATTGGGAGAGTGACAAATGTCAATTGAGATGAATTATAAAACATATTGATATAACTTAATTTCATGTATAGTGAGAGTGCTCGGAAAGATTAGGTCTGTTGTTTGGTTTCGCCTAGGTGAAACTTTGTGGGTGTTGGATCTGCATCCCCCTTCCTGGAAGCACCACTTCGGACTGAGACTTTATACATTACCCTTGATACAGGTATTGTGAGCGCCCATTTGTCTGTAGGTATCCAAGCAGTTGTCAGCGATGTGAAGAAATTGCCACCTTCTTCACTAATAAAGTCTCTAAAATTGACCAATACTTCCTACAATCTGCTAACCCTCCTTTCCCCTTAACCTGCCCCCCCTTTAATCACCCTTGACCACTCAAAAGAGTTCTTAACAAGGACAATCAGACCTACCTCCAACTAAAAATCAATGCGCATTGGTCCGACTTTGAGATAATGTCGGTAAGCGAGGTCTTCAATGTAATTTCTAATCTAAAACCTTCCTCCCAACCGTGGACCCACTCCCATCCACAATTATAAAATAACTCAACCACACCATTTCCCCTTTCTGGTCAAAATTCATCAACGTCTCTCTCACCTCAGGCTGTGTCCCAGACTCCCTTCAACTAGGACCAATTACACCCCTTCTCAAGAAACCTGGGGTTGACCCTAATGATCTTAACAACCTCAGACCTATCTCTAACCTCCCATTCCTTGCAACAACATTGGAGAAATGTTTTCTCCACCAACTCAATAAACACATTGATGAGATCAACCTCCTCGACGCCTTTCAATCTGGATTCAGAAAAGGCTGTAGCACGGAAACAGCTAGACTCAACGTCTCCAACGACATTCACAAGGCCCTAGATGAAGGTGATGCCTGCCTACTCATCCTTATTGACCTATCTGTGACATTCGACACAGTAAACCATCTAGCTCTTCTGGAGACCCTGTCGAAGCGTTCCGGCATCAATGGCACAGTACTTAAATGGTTCACCTCCTTCCTTCAACACCGCTCACAACAAATTAAAATCAACTCCTGTCTCTAAAAGCCAACAAAAGTCAAACTTGGGGTCCCACAAGGCTCGATCCTTTCCCCGTACCTCTTCAATCTCTTCATGGAGCCCCTCACAATCATACTGAAAAAAGCTGGAGTGAATTACCACCTTTACATGGACGACACCCAAATCTATTTCAGGATAAAGTCTCCCAGCGACATCCAACTCCTCAATACCACCCTAACTGTGATCCAATCTTGGTTCTACGTTAACCACTTAAAACTCTACCCAGACAACACTGAACTAATCCTATTCTCTAATCCTATTCGCTCCTAAAAGTAACCATTGTCCAATCCAAGAGTGGCTCAAGAATCTGGTTGCCCTAAACTGCCCCCTTACCCATTCCAACTCAGTTAAGTCTCTAGGCATCACCCTTGACAAGAACTTATCAATGGAGGCCAACATCACAAAACTCTGCAAAAAGTGCTCTTTTCTCTCTAAAACACCTCAAGAAATTGAAACCCCGTGATGACCTCAAGACAGTAGTCAAATCCATAGTTCTCTCTAAAATCGATTACGGGAACGCCATCCTTACATGGACTCCAAAAGCTCACCTAGCCCCTCTAAGGGCAGTGCTGAACATGTCCGCTCGACTCGCATCTGGAGTTAAAAGATTTAAACACATCACTCCAGCTCTCAACTGCCTCAATTGGCTTCCCAAGGAAGGGAGATGTATCTATAGGCTGGCCTGCATCACACACAAAACCCTTCACTCTCCTGCCCCCAACTACCTAAATAACAAACTGGTAAGAGCAGGTCAATCCAGAATGCTGAGAAGCTCCAACTCACTCCTTCTTATTCCTCCGAAACTGAAAAAGAAAATCACCCAATACCGATCGTTTTCTGGCAACGCTTCCAGGATATGGAACGCTCTCCCTATGCAACCCCTCCTTCTCCTGTTTCAAAAGGGACCTGAAACTCCATCTCCTAAACAAATACTTTCTTGACCAATGTCAACTAACCTAGTCTTCTATATCCGAGTTGTCTCCTCTCTCTCTGGACATTCAAGGACAGTGGGTGACCGGACTATGTCATTCTCACCTTTTTTTTCTTTGTATTGTTCTCTCCCCCTCCGCTGCACTGCATATTTATTTCCCATGCTGTCTTTTTTCTTTGGTTTCCTTACTTACTGCTGGCCTACTATGTAATGAAATGTCTTTCTGTTTTTTACTGTATGTATGTAAAGCGCTCTGATATCTACGGGTCAAGGTAGCGCTATTTAAAACTTTTTAAATAAAATAAAATAAATAAATTCCTACTTTTGCTCTCACATTCACCTCAAAGTACATGTTCATTGCCCAACCTCTCCTTCATCCACAAGCCCCTCACAATCACCCTCTGGTACTGCCATTCTTAAATCCATCTCTTGCCTCTAAGCTCTACCCCTGAACTCTTACTATTCCACCCAGACTCTCTCCTCATTCTGGTGCTACCCCTCTTACATCCACACCTATTTTCCCTGAACTACTCTTCACCTCTATATACACAACACCTCTCCCCTTCATACTGTACTCACAATGTACTGTACTTATCACCTCCTTAGCAACCAATATCCGTATTGTGTAAATGGTACCCCTCTCATCCCCATCTCTCCCCTTTCCAATGGTTTTGGTACACTCATATTTGCCAGGCTACACCATTATATCCACCACTTACATTCACTCTTAACACTTCACCACATCTCTCATCCTGACCCTTACATTGCTCACTGAATCTGGTCTTACTCATTAGCCTCTCACCATTCACTCACTCTACTTTGCTTAAGGCTTTCTAAGAGTAATTAGACAAACTAGAGCATCTATGTATCTAAACACACCTTCCATCTTAGGACGAACACCTCACATCTTTCTATCCAGCAGCCTAACTTACACAGCTGTTGTATCCTCTTGACAGCCACCTATCTACTTGGTTTCCCATAAAACTGTCACATTGTTTCACTGTGGCTCTCTTACAACCACATCTCAGTTCCATTCTCCATACCTCCATTATCTTTTGTATGTTCACAACTGCCTTTCTCAATGAATCTGCCTTTATAACAGCCACCTTTCACAGTAGTGCTACATACTTCAGCTCTCATCTCTTGCTAGCCTCTAACCTAGTCTATTTGCTTCTACCTCTTCCACATCTACCTATTCCTCGCATACCTTGCCCAGGCTTTAACCAGTTTTTCAAAGTCCTACACTCTGATATACACACGCCAGTTTTTCCTCAAATCCCGATTGCAATAATAAGGAGACTTTACATCTCCTATCCAATCACTACCTTTGACCTTAACTACTTCCTTTCACTCTCATCTAATTTTTTACGTATTCTGCCCCTATTACATCTGGGTCTCCCCTCCATGCACAAACTGTTATCCCAACAGTCTCTCACCTCCCCCCTTGTTTAGCTAGCTCAGCTCCTCAAACATTTACTTCATCATGTGCAGCTATGATTTACAGTTCTAAACCCACTTCTTCACTTGTCAATGTAGTGCATGGGTGTAACACAGGCCCCAGTATCCCCAGCACATCAGACGGATCCACAACACTTCTGGGAACTCATAGTTCACAGGGATGACCATATTTAGCACAGGGCAATCCACTATTCTTAACAACCCTTCAAGTTCATCTATGTTTTATCAAGGCAAGCATCAAGCATTTCTCAAACCTCCTCTATTATTTTCAATACACAAATAATAAATACACAGTTATCATATGCTCAGCTCCAAATGAGTGTGTATAAAATAGTATAGTATTAGCTTGCACAAACAAAAGATTTGTCAGTTGAAAAGTGTAAACAAATCACAACTCTTATCCATTCTCCACTCTTCTCCCTTTGCCATCATACCTGGTGAGTTGCCCATTGTGATATGATGGCAGAATGGATGTTAGACTTACGTTTTTTTTGTGTTCCATAGGATCCCCTGATTTTCATTCAGGCAGGGGCAGTTGCTGGTCTCATATATAGCACCCTCAAGTGCTGTGGCTATTTGCTGTCATTATGCCGATGCATTGTTTTTATAGAGTGAGAGGTGACAGCAAGGCAAGTCTGTCTGAAAAAGAAATTAAAATTAAACAAACTCATTACAGTTTGTAGACTGAAAGGCTGTATGTGACAAACATTTTACCAGGTCAGCCCATTCCTAAGGGACCCAGGTGAGGGGTGTTGTGCGTTAATTATGCATCACATTGCTGCACTATGGCTGCAAAACCCAAGGAAGGTGGCTGACATCCTGTGGCTCAGAACACTGAAGGCCTCCTAAAGGCAGTGCTCTGTTGCCAGGTGGTCCTGTTGTCATTAGCATTTGGGAGGTTCTGGGCAGCTGTCCATGACCAGCACCAACCAGGACTGGCACACAGCATCCACCCTGAACTAAATATACTCTACACCACTCCTGAAACCAACAACTGAGTTTCCATCAGCTTGCATAAACTGAGCCAAGAAGGAGAGTATTGCTGTGCAGTGTAACACAGAAAAGGTATACCTCTGGCATATCACACAAGGGAGCTAGAAGGGACATTGAATGACCAAGCACAGGCAAATGTAGTTGACTCCTAATATACTAATAGGACCTGACAAAGGTTAGCCTTCACAACTTGTCAATTTTTTGTACACAAAAAATACCATGTGAAATGAATAGAGCTCAGCTAAATGATTGAAACATAACTATCACACTCAGCCCATGCAGCTCCCACCAGTGTCCCAGAACAAGTAGATGAAATATCTTGGATACAACAAGCACAATCCACTCCTGTCAGTATTGTGACAACTCCAAATCCATATGGAGCAAAGTCACATGTGTGTCACATAACTAACATGACTATCACAGCCTTAGCCAAACACAAACTGTCAGCCATCTTTGGTACAATGCTAGGTGTGTAATGTCCAATCCCAGATTCTTCATATGCCTGAAAGTACAACATTTAGAACGTGTGCCTATATGTGATATGTATGATCAAGGTGTTCATTTGGGTGAAAAAGGTAGCCCCATTCTCCTGATACACATCCCTATGGCTCTACACAGCAAAATATTTGTCAAACTAAAATACTCAATATGATGTTGTGAGAGACAACCTACACCATGTCACAATGCAAATAAACACCACACTGATCTGCTATATTACAATCCATAAGTCAGAATCAGTTTGCATGTCACACATACTCTCTGGGCATATTGACACACTCAACTTGACTTATCTCACACATGCTCTATTAAATGCTTGTACAACATCACAACTCTTATCCATTCTCCACTCCGTTGCGCGGAGGGCGAGACTGCCACTTCCGGTGCGAGGGGGGGCGGTTAGCGGTCTAGTGCTCCTGAGGCACTCACGCTGTGGGGCATAAAAGGCACTGAAGGAGCCGGGTCGCGTGGTGGTGAGTAGGCAGTGGCAGTGTCTACAGCCACTGTGCTCGGCGCTGGGGCATTTTTAAACGTGTTTTAATTTTGCTGCTTAAATTGCATATTTGCACAGGGGCTTTTACGGGATAGCAACTCAGGCTTCCCTTTTAAATCTATTGTGCTGCCTTAATCTCTGATGTTGTAACTGCTTATTTGCACAGGGACTACTACGGGATAGCGACTGTGGCTTCCCTTTTAACTTACTGTGCTAAGACTTGCTGGCTTACCTGACTGAACCCGACGCCGGGGCTGATCTCTTTTTCCCTCCTTCCCGCCCTGGTCCGACGCGGAGACTAGCACCGTTGCACGGAGGGCGAGGAAGGTCGAGACTGCCTCTTCCGGGGGGCCGGTTAGCGGTCTAGTGCTCCTGAGGCACTCATGCTGTGGGACCGAAGTCGCGCTTAAGTCAAGCCCGTCTGCGCCCGTCCGCGATCGCACGCCGGCCAGGGCCGGACCTTATGCCCTACGGGAGGGGCACTTACGGTGGAGCAGAAGGGAGCTGATGGCTCTCCGCAGTACCACCTCCAGCCCATGTTTACACAGTATGAGAGTGGAGGAGAATATGGGCTGCGAGTACTGCCACTTTTCCTACAACTTGGACAGGGATGTGGGCTGTAAGCACCACAACCTGGCCTGCGGTCTGCTAAATGTACGCTCCCTGCGGAAACACAAGCTGGATCTTTACGATCTACTCACTGAGAAGCAGTGGGAGCTTGTGTTTCTCACAGAGACCTGGTTAGACGAGTGCTCTACCTCTGATGCTCTGGAGGCGTTACCAGAAGGCTACACAATGCTTAGGCAGGACAGATCTATCGGAAGAGGAGGGGGCGTTGCTATTGTAGCCAAGCAACGCCTACGGTGCCACTTAGACTACTCCCCCGTCCTGGACAGCGAGGCGGGTAGCTTTACCATTAAGGTAAATGACGGCTACACGATGAAGGGTCTTTTGATCTACAGACCCCCTGGCCCCGTGACCAGGTTTGGGGAGAGCCTGGTAGAAGGCATTATTGAGGCTGCGCTGCGCAGGTACAAGTTCTTGGTACTGGGGGACCTCAACATGCACCTGGATGACCCCACGGACAAAGCAGCCATGGACGTCCGCCAGGCGTTGGGGGCATTTCAGTTGAATCAGATAGTAAGTGGCCCCACTCACCAGCTGGGCCACTTGCTAGACCCCATATTCATCAACTGGGGGGAAGTAGACGCCCTGACTCCCATTCCCATTCCCTGGTCGGATCAACACCTGGTACCTTTTTCCATACGCATCCTGGGGGTTAGATTACCGGAGCCAGCACCACTGTACCACCCTAGGCGGAGATGGGCCACCTTCTCCCAGGCTAAGTTCAGTGCAGCACTTACTAGAGGGGGGAGCCCTGGGGGGGATGATGCGGATACAGCTAATACCAACCTCTGTAAACGCATCACCGAGGCACTTGACTGCACGGCCCCACTCTCCATTGCAAAATTGGGTGGTCGCACTCAAAAAACAGCCCCGTGGTATAGTGATGAGCTTCGAGTTGCTAAAGCAGCACTGAAGCGGGCTGAAAGGCAGTGGCGAGGGGCTTTCGCCACGGATGCCAAGGTGATTTATCTAATTGAGAAGCGCGCCTATCACGGACTAATTCGGAAGTCCAAGGCGGCACACTATGCCACTAGGATTATGGAAGCTGGGAACTCCACGAAGGAACTGTTTTTGCTATATAAAACACTTTCGGGCGGGATGCCCTCCACTGCCCCAGATGATTGTTCAGTGGAATCCTGTAATAGGATTGCGGACTTCTTTGCCGAAAAAGTAGCGAAAATTTACTCGGCCTTACCTAGCCATCCTACCGTAGGGTCGGAGTTTGTGCAAACCCAGAGGGAGTGGGGGGATAGACACATCTTGACCAACTTTGTCACCCCATCCCTGGAGACTCTCTTGAAGATCTGTAGGTCTGTTAAGTCAGGCTCCCCGCGGGACCCCACCACGCCTAAACGGCTAGCCGACAGCTTGCCAGTGCTGGAACCGTACATCAGACATCTTTTGGACGTTTCCTTCAGGACCAATACTGTGCCCAGAGATTGGAAACAGGCGGTGGTGCTACCTCTTCAAAAGAAGCCTAACATCAGCTTCGAAAAATTGGAGAACCTCCGGCCAATCTCCCTCATACCCTACCTGGCTAAAGTGGCGGAGAAAACGGTAAACACACAACTGATGGATTTCGTGGAAGAGGCTGCCCTCCTGCATGAGACCCAGTTTGGTTTCCGTCCCCGCCACTCAACTGAATCAGCGCTTCTGATGGCAGTAGAGACCTTACGTCAGGGGGTGGATGAGGGTCAGACTATGGCTCTCATCCTACTGCACCTAAGTGCAGCATTCGACACTGTAGCTCACACCACCTTGCTACAGTGTCTGAATGGTGGTGGGATATCAGGAGCTGCACTTGAATGGATCCAGTCCTTCCTGACAGGGAAAGGCTTTCAGGTTCGCCAGGGAGATTGTTACTCTAGGGAGATTGGTCTGGGCCAGGGCGTGCCTCAGGGCTCGTCCCTGAGCCCAACCCTATTTAATCTCTATGTCTCCCCGGTGGCGCCCATCGCTGAAAGCCATGGTTTGCACATAGTGTCCTATGCCGATGACACGCAGTTGGTCATCTCCCTGTCGCGCGCACCCGGTCTTGCGGTGGACAGATTCAGGGCCTGCATGCAGGAACTGGCTACCTGGATGTCCAACAATTGTCTTAAGCTAAATGGCAGCAAGACTGAGGTGCTAGTGGTGGGGGGGAGCACATCTGTCTGGTCATCGGCATGGTGGCCATCATGTCTAGGGGAGGTCCCTATACCCTGTCAAGAAGCCAGGAACCTGGGAGTGTGGCTTGACGCTGACCTGTCTTTTGGACCTCAGATAGGCCGTGTGGTGCGGGTCTGCTTCAGCATCCTAAAAAGCCTGCGGAAGGTATTAGATCTTCTCCCCACGTCAGCCCGCAGGACGCTGGTGCATGCCCTCGTCACATCGCGCCTGGATTATGGCAATCTGCTGTATCTGGGAGCCACCAGTAAGGTGATTAACCGCCTCCAGGTGCTGCAGAATGCAGTGGCTCGCCTGATTCTGAAATTCCCCAAGAGATCAGCATCCAAGGCAGCCCTTCAGGCCCTTCACTGGCTTCCAGTAAGGAGCAGGGTCGAATTTAAGGCCCTTGGCACATTCCACCGCATCTTGGGTGGTAAGGCACCAGCTCCCCTTCAGGGTTTGATCACCCGGTACGCACCAGCGCGCGCTCTGCGATCCTCCTGGGTAGGGCTACTAAAGGTCCCCAGGATAAAAAAGGTACGCATGGGAGGTAGGTCTTTTAGATACCTGGCCGTGAAAAGCTGGAATGCCTTGCCACTGGACCTTCGCCTGGAGCCATCTGAACTCGGCTTCAGGAAGAAATTAAAAACCCACCTTTACACACAGTAAGCCGAGCTGACCTAGCGGCACGACTCTGCTGACCCCACTCGCCACAGCGCGGGGACACGCCATCTGTGCGTAACCAGGTGCTTTATAAATTTCCCTTAATAATAATATTAATAATAACACAATACAACTAACATTACCTTTGGACAGACCACAGATCCCCTATCCTACTGCTTACCATTCTCTAGTATAGTGTGTCATATTTCATGTTGTAGGAGCAAACGCTGGGCCATGTGTGCACCAACACAGATTCTAAAGGAACATCACATAAGTATGATGTGGCCTATGTCCAGTTTACAGATTAGAGAAATTCCTAGACTTCCTTACTCTAACTGTGGAATCAGCCCAGAATTATATGTACATCACAACACTATGTACTGTAGAACTCAAAAATACACAATGCCATCACTAGCATTCAACATGTGTGCCAAACATTCAGCTGCTATACACTGGGTGCACATGCAGCTAACACCTTCAACAATAGGGTCTTTGTAAGGACAGAAAGAGATTGTAACTTACTGAGCCATGTCATGGACACACACATCATCTACATGATGATACCAAAAAATTGGGATGTAATGACTAACATCACAATTAGAATGCACCGAAGGATACAGACCATAGACACCTTAGCTAACAGAAATATCTAAATGAACAGGAGTCTGGGAAGGCAACAGGGTCAGGACACTGTCAGAATCATACCTACATCCCACTTAAGCATGGGCGTAAAATCCGTTCCGCTCGCGGATTTTGCGGATTTTCGGTAAATTCGCAATCCGCGAACTCTCGCGAACTTGCCGAAAATTCGTAAACTCCGTGCGAAGCTGATTTTTTGCTTGGTCGCACTTGCCAACTAGAATACTATACAATTTCGCGGGAGTAAACACTTGCGAACACGTAGATGCGGCGGGCAGCGACAATCTCGCAATTGCGAGATTGCAAAATTTGCAATTTCGCACAAGAAATCCACCAGCAGGCAGCATAAACTTTGAAAATTATGATTTTTATCAGAATAACTCCTCAGGTTGACATTTGCCTGCACTTTTTCTTTGCAAGGAGCCCATTTGGGGGGGGGGGAGGAAGGAAGTGCCCCACAGTCTCCAACTTCCTGTTCCTGTCCAGCAGGCTCCTCCCAGTGCTTTCTTCATGTGCTGGTCACTTTGATTTGGATCTTGACCTGGAAGGATTACTTTTTGTGGATGCTGCTGGATATTTGGATTTTTGCAAAACTGAAAGCACTCAGCAGGTGCAAAAGTTCAATCTTATCATTAGTAACCATTCCCTGTAGTGCTTCCTGAGGGGCCCCTTCAGAGTTCATTTGCCTACTTGCAACTATTCTATGACCCTGCTCTGACCCGCACAGCAGGCTCAGAGAATAGCTACAAGTATACAACAAAGGTCCGGTTAAAAAAATTACACTGCAACAGAAAGCAATTACAGACAAAACTGAAAGCACTCAGCAGGTGCATAAGTTCAATCTTATCATTAGTAACCATTCCCTGTAGTGCTTCCTGAGGGGCCCCTTCAGAGTTCAGTTGCCTACTTGCAACTATTCTATGACCCTGCTCTGACCCTCACAGCAGGCTCAGAGAATAGCTACAAGTAGGCCACAAAGGTCCTGTGAAAAAAAATTGCACTGCAACAGAAAGCAAATTACAGATAAGGAAGCAGGTGCCAGCCAGACTGGAAGTTTAAATTCAGTGACACATTAATCAACCCCAAATTAATTCATGTCATTTGAAGCAGGGCAGGTGTGCTTGCTTTTTTTCACCCCCATAATCTACAGTGAAAAACCAACCAGAGGGTGGCAGTGATGTACCAGAGGGTGGCATGGGTGTACCAGAGGGTGGCAGTGGTGAAACAAAGGGTGCTGTGAACCTGTGATGATGAACCAGACGTAGAAACAACATAGTCGCGGCCGTTGCGAGCCGACAAGTAAGTTCGCAATTGCGAACTGGTACACAACCCTCGCGAACTGGCAGAAACCCTTGCGAACACAAAAAAAAAAATCCGCAAATTCGCGAGAGTTCGCGGATTTTGCGGATTGCGAATCCGTAAATACGAAAGTTCGCGGATTGCCAATTCGCAAAATCCGCCCACCATAGGCACACAACATGTATAATATGGGGCAACTGCCTTAAAAAGGTATTGGTCTACAGTGTCAGCCACCTGTGGCAATGTTTTCATTGCAAATTGTTAACCAGATCTATTGAAGGCACAGATATTGGTCCACCACTATCAAGTCACATACATCAATTGTCCCATTACTTTGTGTACATATGTGTGTCTAAAGTCACTACCGTGTAGGCAGAGTCCATATGTATCCAATGTGTTGATAAGACAGTTGTCTTTCAGTCCATTACATACATATACAGCATGCATCTCCAAAACTGTTGTACTTTGTTACACTTGCACTATGTTGACATCTGTAAGCAGAAACTATGAGGAAGACTCATTTCAAAAGCAAACGTTTGTAACTTCATGTCACACTCCTAGACAAAACTAATTTTGACATTGACACCTAGCCAATGTAGGCTAGGTGTATACTACATCTTAACGGGGTGCTCATACTCCATGGACCATATGCAAGCCCTACAATACTGACATCAATGTATACCTAAATAATTAATTACACATGAATGACAATTAACAACAAATCCATTTTGGGGACACAGAAGTATGAAAACCAAATTATAACATGTTTTATTCAGCAAAAAAGGTTTTTTTTTATTTTTTTTTTTATATTTTTATTCGATTTTTCCCCCCTTTTTTCTATTACAACCATAGTCTTTTGAATGTTACAACGAGTTTTTCCACCCCTGTACAGATTTGTTTTTTAGACGGTTATACATATACAAAAGATAGAAGCAGCATAAATAAAATACATCATGTGGTACATGCTTATCGCCTGTGCAAATTTCACAAATCAAACCAAATAAACAAAGAAAACATATTTTTCATTTTTTTTTTTATTTTTTTTTTAACTCTTCCCACTCTTCCATTGATCAATGGGAAGCCATATCCTACCCCCCAGGGCTCTTGCCTTTTTGCCTTTCCTGTCGTATATAGCCCTCTCTAGATTATAAGTAGAAAGTAACCTTGCCATCCAGATTTGAAACGACGGTGCTGCCTTCTCTTTCCAAGCTTTGGCTACAATTATCCTAAATACTGCTGTCGCAATAAATAGAAATTCTGAGTATACAATATTCTCTCCTACACTTATACCCAACATTATCAGTTCATCAGTAAGTTTGGTTTCAATTCCTAATGACTTTCCCAAAAACTCCTCTATTGCCAATTTTAAGGTGTATAATTGCGGGCATTGTGCAAACATGTGTGTGATGTTGGCCCCTGTTGCATTGCAGCGCGGCCATGTTATCCCCGTGGTTCCCCCCCATTGAGCGATCTTAGCAGGTGTATGATATAATGAATAGATGGTTTTATAATGTTGAGTTTGTAGTGTAGCTGAGCATAGAATGGAGCGGCCAAGGTCTAATGAGGTTTGCAGATCTTCTGGACGGGCTCTCACTTGCTCGCCCCATTTGTTACTATACCTCTCTCTATCGTCTGTTTTAAGAGCCTGCAGCTCCGCATACAGCTGCCTTATTGAACACTTTAAGCTGCTTCCCATAAATTCCATTATCCTACAGCTTGTCATCCCTCCTGTACCCCCTATTTTTGTGTGAAAGAAGCTCCGTACTTGCAAGTATTTAAAAAAGCTGTTCCCTGTTATTTTATATTTATGCTGTATATCTTGAAACATTAGAAGCCCTCCTCCTAAATCCATTAAGTCTCCCAGTTTCTTAATCCCTTTTTCGTCCCATTCTTTCATGACTGTGTCCCTGAAGATTTCTGATGGGAGATCCTGATTCAAATACAGCCTGAGGTATCTGTTATATCTCCCAAGCCCCAATTTTTTCTTTACTGCTCTCCAAACTTTGTAGATTGCACTCAGGGTCTTAAATCTTGTGTGTTTGAAGTAGGCGTAGTCAACAGTTGTTACTAAGGCATTCTCTGCTGCCTTTCCCAGGAGTGCTTCATAAACATTGCTTAAGTGTGCTCTCTCCCCTTGTTGTATACTTCCACCTAGTAAACCTTTGGAATATTGGAGTGCTGATGCCCAGTAGTAAAATTTAAAATCGGGTGCACCCCAGCCTCCCCTCTGTCGTGGTAGTGTCAAAAAGCGGTATGCCCTGCGTGTTTTCCCCTGTGCCCAGATTAGTTTATTTATTGTTGATTCTATTCTATTAAACCATATCGCTTCAAAATATAGCGGAATTGCTCTAAACAAATATAAAAATCTAGGAAAAGTCACCATTTTGATATAATTAATTCGTCCCATGAGAGTCAAGTGTAGATTATTTACCCTCTCCATATTACTTTTAACCTTTCCCAATAGAGGTTCCATATTTATCTCCACTAATTTCTCTAGCTCTGCAGTCACCCTGACCCCCAAATACCTTGCCTCCGGAGTTACTCTTGTGTCTGTAAATACAGTGAATCTGTTCTGGACAATTTGTGTCTTTCCCCTATTTATTAGGTACCCGGAAACCTTACCAAACTTCTTTGCCTCCTGTTCTATTTCTTTCAGTGATTCCTCTGGTGTTGGAGTAATGACAGCTACGTCATCTGCATACGCAAATAATTTATATTCTTCCTCGTGCAATATAACTGGAGTAATCCCCCTATTTTGCGTGAGTCTTCTTAAAAAGGGGTCCAAATATATCGCAAACAATAAGGGTGAGGCTGGGCATCCCTGCCTAGTCCCCCGTCTAATCTGTACTGTATTGGTATAGGATCTATTGATACGTATCCGCGCACTAGGATGTTTATAAAGTGCCTGGATTGCTGTTATGTATCCTCCGCCTATACCAGCCCACTCTAGAGCCTTCCATAGGTATGCCCAGGAGACCCTGTCAAAGCCTTCTCGGCATCCAAAAATATAGCCGCGACAGGGTCTCCTGCGGCCTCTGCAGCGTCTAAAATAGTGATTAGCTGCCTAGTGTGTTGGGTAGTTCCTTTCCCCGGTATGAAGCCATGTTGTGAAGAAGAGACCACTTTTTCTATTACCTTGCTCAACCTATTAGCCAGAGCTTTGGAAAATATTTTTGCATCAGCGTTCAACAATGTTATTGGCCTATAGGAGCCTGGTTCAATGGGGGGTTTGTCTTTCTTCAGGATCACGATTATATCCGCGCCCGCCCATGACTGAGGGACTATTCTGCCCCCCTGTGCCAAGCAACAGATTACCCAAATATCCTTAGCCAACACGTCCCAAAATGTTTTATAGAATTCTACAGGAATTTGATCTTGACCGGATGCTTTCCCGGATGGTAAGCTGAAAATCGCCTCTTCTATCTCCTGAACTGTTAATTGAGCATCTAGCTTGTCCCTTTCTTCAATACTCAACCCCTCCTGTGTACCTTGCCTAAGATATTCCCAGCTTTCTACCTCTATGTTGTCGTTAGTTGTGTCTTGCTCATATAACACCTCATAAAATCTTCTGAATACCTCCTGTATCTCCCCCCCTTTATTGACAATTGCCCCTGTAGAATCCTTAATTTCTTTTATCTCCCCTGCTGCTAACGTTTGCCTAGTTCTAACTGCGAGCAAGTGGCCGACCCTCTCGTTGAATTCATAACATTTCTCTTTTTTTGCTAAGTAATTCCTTGCTGTTTTCTGTGCCAGGGACACCCCCGTTTCTGCCTTCTGTACTTCCATGGCCACCAAAATCTGATCAATGGGATCTTTCCTATCAATTGCTTCCACTAATGCTCTTTCCAGACCCATCAGAGTTCTAATCTCCTCTTCCACCTTCTTTTTTTCCTGCTTGCGTCTTACCAGAGTATAACTTAGTGTCTCTCCCCTCACCCCTGCCTTGAAACTGTCCCACACCATATCTGCTGAGGCTGAGTATCTATTTATGTCCCAGAATTGCGTTATCCATTCTTTCATTCTAGTAATATATTCCTCCTCCTTCAGCAACCCTCTCTCAAACGTCCATGTTGAGTTTACCTTTTCTGTTTTTTGGAGCGCTGCTAAGTTTAAAACCAACGGATTGTGGTCTGACACTATTCTGGGAAAACATTCTATCTTAACTCTGCCAACAAGTGAACTGGAGATAAAAAAATAATCCAGCCTGGCTATTGTTTGGTGAGGAGCTGAGTAAAAAGTGCTGCCTGTACCTACAGGATTGAATTCCGCCCATGCGTCCACCAATGCATTATGGAGAGCCAGATTTTGTACAGCTTTGAACACCTTCTTTTTCCTCCCTTGATATCTGCCCCCCCTCCC
Organism: Lissotriton helveticus; assembly: GCF_964261635.1. Classification (NCBI taxonomy): domain Eukaryota; kingdom Metazoa; phylum Chordata; class Amphibia; order Caudata; family Salamandridae; genus Lissotriton; species Lissotriton helveticus. The sequence goes on from NC_136063.1 coordinate 524,069,017, forward strand.
ATTTATTAGACCATTGAATCCATTAATATTAAAGTCCCCGCAGCAAATCACAGGCTCTGGCCACACCGCTAGTTCATTGTCAATAAATTCAAATAGATCAGGCTCATCCTCGTTTGGTCCATACAGAGAAGCCAGTGTACATCTTCCTGCGGTGGTCTCTATATCTAACAATAACCATCTCCCATCATGATCTCCCTTTTTCTTTATGATTTTTGCAATACCTTTTCTAGCCAAGATAGCCACTCCCTTGTTTCTCCCCTCTTGTCCCGTATAAGCCAGAACCTCAAACCCCATTTGGTCCAAAATAAATTTGTCCCTAACTGCCACATGTGTTTCCTGTAAGCATGTTATATCGATTCTCCAGTATCGCAGCAATGCGGAGAGCTTCTGTCTTTTCTCCTTATTGTTTAAACCACAGACATTGATCGTCATTATCCTAAGTGCCATGCGTTAGATTTGGCTTTTACCGACACCTCTGCAGCCAGCTTAAATTTACCAAAACAATTTCTTGCTGTTTCCTTATAAACTTTACAAATCTGCACCGTGTTAAACCACCAACTTTCACCAGTGTCTTTCACTCCACCCCACCCCCCCCCTTAACCCCCCACCACCCCGACTGCTGCCCCACCCCCCCTGCGACAGGCAAATAGGTCACTCCTGACCTATGCGTGTCCGCTGTGCGATGTAGCGTCGCGACCCCCCTCCTCCCCTCTCACTTACTGCTGTCTTTAGCTATCAGGCTTATAGTTTTACCCAGAACTTATACATCCATTGCGTGCATTTTATGTGTCTAATGTTCCCTAGTGCCCCCTTTCCTCCCTATCTATTTCCTTCTGGCCCCCCCTTGCTCTTTTAACTCTGTCAGAAATTCCCCTGCTTTAATTTCCGAGAAAAACATTCTTGTGCGGCCTCCAGAGATAACCTTTAGCTTTGCTGGGAACATTAGATAGGCCTCCGCCCCCTGCGTCTGAAATGCTGTAATCAATTGCCTGAGACGCCAACGCCTCTCCACTGTTACATGGCAGAAGTCAGGTCTAGCAAAAAATGTTATTCCTTCAACTGTTTTTTTAGAGTCAGGCCTGGCTTTTTCCATTAGTTCTTGCCTTGCCAGGAAGTTACCAAAAAATACAAGCATAGCCCTTGGGAGAGCCCCTGCACCCTCTTTATGATTTTTCCTTGCAAAGATCGGGAATCTATGAGCTCTCTGCACTTCTTGCTCCCAGTTCCATGGTACCTCCGGAAAGGCCCCCTTTAATAACTTGATAACAAAGCCTCTAGGGTCTTGCCCCTCCTTCCCTTCCTCAATTCCAAGGCGTCTGGCGTTGTTGCGCCTCTGGCGGTTCTCCAAATCCTCCACCTTCCACTGTAAGTCCTCCACCATTTTAGACTGTTCCTCTCTGGAGGTCTGCCAGTCCGTTACCTCATCCTCCAATCTTCCAGTTCTTTCTTCCACCCCTATAACCCTCTCCTCCACTTCCTCAAACTTTTTATTTATTTTCCTGATTGACGCTTGAATTTTTTTAGTACCGTGCCTGGCCCTCCGACTTTCCGCCCTAGCCTCCATTTGCATCTGCTTCAGAGTGGTAAACATTATGTCCAGTTTCTCGCCATCATTTTGAGTTTCTTGAGCATCCTCTTTGTAAATATTGGAGGTAGCGGAGTAATCCCAAACGAGCTTCCTATGAGTGCCTTTATGTGAGCTCAGAGGGGATCCTGTCCTTCTGGATGTCATTTTGCGCCTTTTTTGCGTGTCTCTCCCCCTGGAGCTATCACTATCCCCAGAACTTGCGCATAATCCTGCAGAACCCCTCTCTTCTTCACTGCTTGCCAGGGTTGATTCCGGATCCTCTGAATCCACTGAATCCACTGAATCCTCAGGGACTGAAAAGAACGCAGTGTCCTCACCCAGCGCTACGTTATCTCTCTTTTGGGCATGTGCCTGCTCCTCTCGTATTTCTGCCTCCACTTCTATGAGGGCCTCAAGCATTTGCCCTGTGTCCGACATCCCTGCCCCTTGCTCAGCCTCTCTCACCTCCTTTAACGCGTCCCGGTCCCGATCCCGGTCATCCTGCCTCTCCTGCGCCTGCTTTTGCCCAGTGCTGTCTGCCTCAGTCGCTGCAGGATGTTCCGCGGGAAGCATGGGCTCTGCAGTTGCTGGTTGCTTGGCAACGCCGCCACTAGCGTCCACGAGGACGCTCAGACCAACTCCGGCAGGCAGCGTGGATGCAGTGCTTAGCGAGGTTGCCATGGCAGCTCCCGACGCCTCTGTGGGAGCCTTGGCGCTGAAGACCTCTGATACTGACGGCTGCCGGTACATGGTATCATGTTTCTTCTTTTCCGCTGTATCCCGCGTTGCTGGTATGTTGCTAACAGTTCGTGGGTCTTTGCTTTGACCGGCCGCCTTGTCTTTTTCACTAGCTTTTTCCATCTTGCGCATTTGCGCTTTCGTTAGCGCGGAGACTGTGGGGGTTGCTCTTCTGTTAGTAGATGGCATTTTGGTTTTCGGGATAGTGCCCGTTCTTCCTGCTGCGAGTATGGGTGGCTGTTGCTGCTGTTTGTTTTTGCCGCCGGTCGCCATTTCCGCCATCTCTGCCACAGACATTTTCAGGAATTTACTATATATTAGCTTTGCCTTCTCCACAATTCGTGTAAAGCCAGCAGCCCCGCCGTGAAGTAATCTCACATAAAAGCCTCCTGCTTGTTTAATCCAGGTACCGGGTTGCATACTGCTCGCATTCTGCTCTCATTCTGCTTGCTTTCACAGTTCCATTCAAGCCAGAATTCTGTGCTTAGGTCGGAGAGGGGTCTGAGTGCGACTTACTCCTACAGCGCCTCAGCGGCCATCTTGCCCATCAGGTTTTTGTTTTTTTAAAGAGAAATAGGCCAATGACCAGTCCAAAATAGTTTGTCATGTGGGTCACAAAGTTCTTTCCCATCTTCACTTGCATGCACATGTACTACAAAGGGACACCTCCCCCAGGAGGGGTATGGAGAGGGCAAGCCAGGCACTAAAAGGAAAAGACTATGGAGGTCTAAGTTGGTCTTTGGGAGGGCTGGAATCAGGAAGGGGGTGGGACAACATCAATGGTAGGCTAGAAGAAGGTGGTGGTGGGTCAACATCGGTGGGAGCGCTAGATGGAGGGAGGGTGGGATGTGCCTCAGGAGTTGGGTATCTTGTAGTGCTGAAGGGTTTGCAAGGGAATAGGGAGGGCTGTTGCTTTTTGGGTTCAGGATTGGGTGTTGAGGTACTGGGGTGGAATGTGGAAGGGGAACTTTGTGTTTCGGGAGGGAGTGCTGAATATTTTGATATGGGAGCTTTCCTTTTATAGGTAACTTTGGGGGAACTCTTTTTCGTAGGGGCAGGGTTGGTGTTAGGGTGTGTAGAAGAGTATGGCAGGGGCTGCAGGGTGTTTTTCTTCTGTTTGGGAGGAGGTTTGTCTGCTTGGGAAGGGACGAGGTCCAGGGCAAAGAGGTGGAGTTTCTGGGCACAGTTGGAATGAGGAGAGGCAAGGGTAGGGGTACAAGGAGAGGAAAGGGTAGGGCTGTGGAGGCAGAGGGTTGTGAGATCTGTGACAAGTTTGTAAATGCTGGTGTGGTGACTGTTGTGTCATGGTGTGATGGTGTGCTGTCTGCCTGTTTTGCAGTTAGTTTGACATGTGGTACAGTGGGTGCTGTGTCTGTTTGCATGTCTGTGGTAGTGAGTGTCTTGTGAGTTTGTGTGTTTTTGCCCTTATGCCTGTGTGTTTGTGTGCTGCTTTTGGATGTTGAGGTGGATGCATGTTTGTTTTCGGATACTCAGGACTGTGGATGGGGAAGAGGCAAGAGGGGGAGGGCAAGCTGAATTTGGGATAATGTTGCCGGAGCTGGATTCAATCTCTGTAGGAAAGACATTTCAGAGTGAATGCCCTCCAGGAAAGATACCATCTGTGTAAGGTGATTGGTATGCACCTGGAAGACATTCAGCACTGCTGTCTGCCCTACAGAGATCTGCCTCAGGAGGTTAATGGCCTTCACACTCAGAGCAGTAGGGGAGACAGAGGCAGGGGATGAGGTGCCTGGCTCAAGTGAGACACATACCCTTATGTGGGAGCAGCCACAGACAAGGAGCTGGGGAGCAGCTGGGAGGGTGGAAATGGTAGGGGTGATGGTAGACTCTGATGGAGTGAATACAGATCAAGGGTCATCCACAACCATATGGAAGTCGTCACTCGAGATGGAGCTTGAAGTTAAAGTGACAGATGTAACATCACTCATGCCCTCAGTCATGTTCCCCTCACTCTCCGTGCCACTAGTTCCCTCTTGCTCACTCGCAGCACAGGAACCTCTCTGGCTATCTACTTCCCCAACATCCGTGGTCTCCTTCGCTGTCTTGGTCTAATGCTGTAAACAAAGTAAAATGAGTTACATGAGTTGTCCATATGGAATTGCCGCATAGCTTTCATCACAACTCTTTCAAGATTACAAAATTACATTAATTGAACTTGTGGGTTTTTACTTGATACTGTTCTGTAAATACCACATATTTAAATGCAAGTAAACCTGTGCACCATCTCACATGATTATGTCTGCAACATTGTGTGCTGCAACTTCCACTTCCTCATTCATAATATCTTGAACATGATGATCCTTTGTCATGAAATACTTGTCTCATGTAATCCAAGGCAGTTTAGACCTCAGAATGAAAACAGGAGTCACAGACTAGAATGTAGGTATAGTATCCTATTTGCTATCCAGATTCATAAACTTGGGAAATAGCAGGTCTAGTGTCACAGGTCACTTATCTTGATTATCATATATCAAGGTGGTGTAGTCATTAAATGGGCCATATCACACAGATCACATTGAAGTTTTTCATATGTGCTGTAGAAGATGTAGTTGTTTGCAGCGTGACATGGGTTTCTAATATTGTGTACACACATAGGTAATAGGCATAGCTAGGATAACAGGTATTTGACCCCAAGACTTGTGGCATTTAGGCACTGTGTGAAAAAGGTGAATCACATTGTTTTCCAGATTGTAAACATTATACCAGTTTGGGCTGTACACACAACATAGCATTATGCAAAATTCAATGGCTGCATCTTCCTTATTCTTCATGTGGATCACTATACCACAAGGCCGCCTTGATGCATTGTCTGTACAAGATAGTAATCCTGAACATGATACTTGAAAATGTGCATTCAACAAATCTTACCATTGTGTCAACTCTGCTGATGTACATATTTGAGAAGTCCATGTAATCATGTCCCCCCTTATTTCTTGCATCATTCACACAATGTATAACTTAGATGCTATAGCTTTTCAGCTGAAAATATCACGTTCCTCAAAATGATGTTCATGTGATGTTTCAAAATCTACTAGTAAGCAACTAAACCATGCTTTTCAAAGCATAATGTATGAACAATAAAGACTATTACACACATACTAACCTTTTGGAAATGTGTTTTTTTATCCTCCCTCTACTTAAAACCCTGATCTACTTTGGTAGCAACTCACTTATATGTGTCGTCACTTTTACATTTTACATTTACAGTTTTACACCTGCACATCGCACAGATCGCACACCAGGTCACACTATATTGTAATGCAGTAACTACTTGTAAATTGAACTTGGAATGCACCAGAGATGCATATTGACTGATATAAACCCAAATGGTGTAGTCTTTTTCCTGCTGGTATTAGCCTCCCAATCATTGTTTCATTTAGATGACCCTTTCACCAGAAATATGCTGCATCCAGGCATGAAATATCACACACATTTACAAAAGTGTTTACATTTCAGACTGATTTTTTTAAAGGTCGAGGTAGGCGGTTTGTAACTGATTCGGACACAGCCATAGGCTGTTAGTTTTACTTGCGGGGGTGGTGCATTTCCTTTTGACTCTCCTGGCTTTTTCGTTGGACATCCCTTCCCACATTTGGCTGGGGGAACCACAGCTGCAGGCTCCTGGGGTACTGGGGAGTCTCCGCCTGGCTCTAAGTCCCTCCCTGTGGCTTGTACAGATGTTGTTGGCACAGATGGAGTAGGCCCACAGGGAGGGCTACTTTGCTGATGAGCTATCTGGCGGAGGCTGGTACTGATATCCCACAGCACCTCTATGACCTTGTCCATTTGTTGGTTGAAACAGTCAATTCTTTGTCTTGGGTGGCATGCAGCTGTTCAATGTTCTTGAGGTGTTGTACAACCTGTCCCATTTCTCCTTGGTACCCCTCATAAGCATTGAGTACCTTGGAGAGCTTTGGGTGTGCATCAGTAGCATCAGCTGATCGATGGCATTGATCCATATGACCCCTCCCACCACCCCTACCCCCACGAGCATGCATGCTTAGCAGGGGCACAGTAAACCCTGAGCCTCCGTCCTCTTTGAGTGGGATGCTGTCTGTCAACTCTAAATGCTCAGTGTTGCTGTGCTGTTGTTGTTTCCCATGACTGCTGGGTCTGTCAGGGTAGGAGTCAACTGAGCGTGGCAAGCTGAGGCAGGAGTTGTCGCTGTGGATCCTGCTGTAGATGCTGGTGCTGTCTGCTGACCAAAACCTGATGGGCCTGGTTGCTCCTCCTCATCAGGCTCATTCTGGCTTGGAGCCTAAGCCTGGCTGTCATCATTATTCTGAATGGAGGTTTTCACAGCTTGCCCTGTGGGTACAGAAATAACACAGTCAATTAGGTGAATGACCACTGCACCTCAAATTGTATCCATTTAGTCAATGAAGGGACCAAAAAACAATTTTGGGTGATTGATTGGTTTACGTTATCTATGATGGTGGCTTATGTTAGGGATGAGCAATGAAACTTTAACAAGATATGAATTGGTAATCAGCTACACCTATGTGCAGAAATGGCCATGTTCTGTTTTGCTCTTATGACATGTCGACTGACATTGACTTGTACCTGACACTCTGTAGATGACAGTGGTGGATTAGTGTCAATGACAGACATACTTTTTAAATCCTAATGTTTGAGTTTGTCTGTCCTGTTATGTTATGTTATGTTATGTTATATAGCTTTTATATAGCGTACGGCTACTCGGTAGGAGTGTCCCGACGCTTTCCACCATCAACTCATAATGAAATAACACAACACAGCTAAAAACAGCAGACATCAGAAAAAACAGAAAAACAGTTGGCAGTAAAACAGACTAAGAATTAAAAAGCCAAGTGTCCTGTGTACTGGGCATAGTTCATGAATCAGCAGTCACATAGGTGTAGCTGCCTACATACTCACATTCTGCTTATTTCACAGTATTTTTGTAATCATGGTGTGAGTGACGTGCTTATTTTTTTCAACTCACGATCCTTGATTGAATCCCTGTAAGAAGGCAAAGGTGTGACTGCTTAGCTTTGAGCATACACAGCTCATGTTTTTTTTAAATTTTGACTCCATAGTTAGATGTGATCTCAATGGTTTGTTTGCTACTTTATAGCTAACTAATTTTGTGAGCGGGGTTTCAAGGGCTGCTCGGCTATTTGGGCAACTTAACAAACTCCTCATCCCACCCAGCCCAACTAGCCCCCCTGGAACTCTGCTTTCTTGACAGTAAGTAGAAGTGTACTGCAAGATAGCTGACACTGGTGACTGGTGTTTGGAGCACAATACCTTAATGGGAGTTTGGAAGGAGTGTGTACATGGGAAAAGTTTTGAGCCTCTTCATATTCATTGCAGGTATGTGGGTTGTTTCTATTTCATACACATCACATGATCTTTGACTTTTAGTTTGTTTGAATGAAAAACGTTAATTCAGCCAACTGGGACCATTACAGAGATGTCTGCAGAAGTGTTATTGATAAGGTGTGTGAAATGTAGAGTTCCTACTTACCAGACTCCATTTCTTCTGGTATTCCAAACAAGCTCACCGGCAGAATGATAGCACGCATTTTCTTCTCCTCCCAAGAAGTGAAGTGAGAGGAGGGGGGAAACATGGCGGCCGCTGGTTAAGCGGTCGTGGTGCTCCGATATGAGCTCCTGGTGAAGATCGCCACATCATGTAAACTATCCCTGAAATTTCATTTGCGACACTCAGGATAGTCGGGGGAGCTGAATCCTGTCCTCGAGGCACCCACTCTTTGCAACACCGGAGTTCTTCACGACGGGGATGCAGAGCCGCTACATCAGGATTGATTCACCGGCAGTCCGCTTTCTGCTCGAGTGCGGAGTTGCAGTTGAGGGCGGGGAGAACGCTGGTTGCTGTCGGGTACGAATGCTTGACTGTCCGGGACTCTGTTCTGCTTCGTACTACTGTTGCTTGGGAGGTTGTGGAGCCGGACAGCCGGGGACTACAACGTGCTTCCCACGGTTGGGGCTGTGGCAATCTCCACAACGCGAGATAAGTAAACAGAAATTAATTTTTGCCGAGGAAGCTTTTAAAGATACGGTAAGCCTTGGCTTCGGTAAACAGAGGCCCCCATATCGTTTCTTAGATTACTCTGAGAAAAGTTTGCAGCCATATTCGCAGGAAACGCAGGAGACGGCGTTTGAGAAAAAACAACCACAACTACCACAATCACCGTTACCTCGTCTCCGGTCAGCCACGCTGGAGCTGAGGAGAGGGAGGTTACTGAGAAGCCTGGGGCAGCCATATCACGCAGTCTCCTCTGATAAAAGCTCGTGTAGTGCCCCAGAACTTACAAGTAAGCAGCCGAGCATACTGTTAACACATAGCCATATACCAGCATCAACATCATCAGGGGTGGCGGATATAGTGGTGGGGTAAGTAAGGAGATTCTACATACACCGGATGCTCTCACTATAACATTGTCAGCGCAAGAGGGGACAATAAAGACAGTACTTGCTCCTGAGTTTACAGCAAAAGCGCCACCCACCTTCAGTAAACCTACCGGCAAAAGAGGGCGGAGGAAGAAAGGTGCTCCGCTAGAGGATAAGATTGGTGTATCGGGCTCACCTAGTGGGGTGGTAGACCACACAGTAGTGGGAGTAGACAAAAAATCCTCCTCTTACTTAAGTATAGAGATCAAAGGTAGAGGCACTATAACCGGCGTGAAGTCTAAAACTAAAATGAAAACTAAAACTAAAACGCAGAACACTGTATCTGAGAAAAGCGCAAAGATTACCCCCTCCTTACGCTCCTATTTTAAAGTGATACCCCAGCTATTACATCTGTCAGGAGATCAAACCATGTCATCCGGTCCTGAATTGAAAAGTTCCCTTCCAATGGATAAGGTTTCTCCCCTTCAGGCTTCTGAGGTAATAGAGGCAATAGATCAAGGAACAGAAGAAGGGGTTATAGAACCTGAAGTCAGTGAAGTCAGTGAATTAAGTCTAGGAGATGGAGATAACGAGAAAGGGTCAGGATCGCAATCTTCTCTCGTTCAGGAGGAGGCAATACCAGTTCCCCCATCAGGAGATCCAGAGGTCTTGATTGCCAATGAGGCTGCTCCTAGCGGATCGAATGAAGAAACCGGAGCAGTTGGGGTAGATCTCTTTGATCAAATTGATTACTCCATAGACTCCCTCACGGATCAATCCAAGTTTGAGGCCAAAGATGACATAACTCCAGCGTCCATACTAGGCATGTTTTCAGCTCTTACGTTGGAAATAAGAAAGGGCTTCGCGGAGTCTTCTGCAAATCAAGTTGCAAATCAAGCTGAAATAACAAGCTTCTGTGAATCCCTTGAAAATAAAATCGAGGGACTCGCGATAAGAACGGGAGTCCTTGAAGAGACTACAGCAACATTTTCTGTCTATTTGGACCAGGCGAAAGTAGATATTCAGAAGCTTTCTAGAGAGGAGCAAGCACTTAGTGAAAGGATGGAGACTTTGGAAAACAATGCGAGGAGGGGAAATCTCCGAATCTTGAATGTGCCCGAAGGCTCAGAGTGCTCTGACTTAAAACAGCTTATAACGGGTTTGTTGAAAGAGTCCCTGAATTTAGACCTCTCATTAGAAGAGCTAGCATTGGACATCCAAAGAGTTCACAGGGATCCCTTTAATCGTAACCCCCAGAGATCTAAACCCCGTAAAATCCTGGTAAATTTTCATACATACGTATTGAAGGAACAAATACTTAATCTTGCGCTAAAGCAAAAATCTCTGGTTGCAAAAGGGTTTACATTCTTAATAAGGTCAGATCTCTCAAGAATTACTTTGGAGAAGCAATGGGAGTTCGGGAGGCGCCTGGAAGCTTTTAGAGCATCGGGTGCCTCAGCTCAATTAACATTCCCTGCTGGCATGAAAATAATGTATAACAATAAGATGACCAATATTAGAACAGTGCAAGCAGCTGATGAACTTCTGATGCAGATGGGAAGTAATAAGAAGCCTTAACTATAAGACTCATTAAGAAGAGCCGGCGTCTATGGCCACTCCATGACTTCTTTGAGTTCTTATCCACATAGAGTAAAGTTAATTCCTTTAATGATATAATAAGCAATGCAATTAACTGAGTGTCACTATTAGATTAGTTTCTTTCATTTTTCACATTTATATTGGTGGTGTATCTCTCCAGGAGTTCACGGAGGGGCGCTATCAACCGGACATCGTACCGGTTAGATATCGCAAGGGTTTTCCTGGGAATGGGAGGGGGGAGGGTGGGAGGCACGAAACTAGGGTAGGTGGTGGGGGGTGGCAAAAAAGTAAAAATGTCCTCAGAAAGCCAAGATATGATAAACTTGATAGAAGGAAAGTGGAATCGCAATCTTTTGAAATGAATTTTAGACAACATTGGGTCGGTCTAGCTTTATCTGCTTATTTCTTTCTCTTGTTGGACACGTTTGCTCAAGATGATTAACATAAACTACCTCTCCTGGAACATTAATGTCCTGCGTACCAAACCAAGGGCAAACAAAATCATGCAATATTTACGGGATCTGGATGCGCAGGTCATTATTCTCCAGGAGACTCATTTAACACATTCAGAGATGATGGATTTAATTAAAAGAAATAGGTGGATAGACTTTGCGGTCTCAACTACTCAGGCCAGTAATACTAGAGGGGTTTCTATAATTTTCAAGAAAGGAGCTAAAGCTAGGTTGCTATCTCAACAGGTCGACCCAGGTGGTAGATGGGCCATAGCCTCTGTGGTAATAGCGGGCTCCCAAACCACAGTTTTGGGCTACTATGGGCCGAACCAGGACGATCCTACTACATTGGAGACTATGTTTTCACATTTGCTTTCCTTTTCAGAGCCAACTATTATAGCTGGTGATTTTAACATTGTCCTAGACCCAGTTTTGGATAAATCCCCCAATAGTCGATCCTTAGCTTTGTCAAAATCTAGGTTAGTGTTACAATCTGCAATGAAAACATATGGTTACCTTGACATATGGAGAGAAAGGTCCGGGGACCAGCAGGGAGTGTCTTTCCGGAATTATAAATATAAACACCAGTCAAGGATAGACTTTATCTTAATCAGCCGGAGGCTGGCTCAACATGTAAGATCCATTGAATACTAACCTTTGCATCTCTCTGATCATTCTGCAGTATTAATGGACCTAACCTATGTAACGGAGAGATTGCCTTCTAGATGGTCCTTTGATCGTTCACTTCTTTCTTCACCTGACAATATGATATATCTCAGTAGAGAAGCACACAACTTTTTTCTGATCAACAACGACTCAGCAACCACAAGGATCATCTGGGACTCGTTCAAAGCATTTTTAAGGGGACTTATAACAGGGAAAGTGTCATACAAAAGGAAGCAATATAAGGAACAAATTTTGTCCATAGAGGAAAAGATAATAAATCTCCAGTGTCTTATAGGCAGTAGTACTGGGGCAGATGAGTCCATCATAAATAATTATAGAAAAGAAATGGCGACCTTGAAAGCCAATCTGGGTACAGTATTGAATTTTAGATTGCAGCAGAGATGGGAAGCAAGCAAATTAGCCCATTTTGAGTACGGCGAAGGTGCAGGTAAAATGCTTGCGTGGAAGACTAAATCAGACCAGGTCCGGAACAACATTGCAAATATCAAGGTGGGCAACAAATCCTTTACATCGGACGTTGAAATTAGAAAGGCCTTTAAGGAATTTTTTGAGTCTATTTATAAGGAGGACATTGTAACCCGTCCTGAGGAGGTCAACGATATGAATCTCCCCAGTCTTACATATGATCAGTCTCAAATTTTGGAGGGTACCATCACTGAAGGAGAAGTTAGGGCTGCTATAAAAAAAAGCAAGAAGGGAAAGGCAGCGGGGCCCGATGGGCTACCTGCAGAAATGTATAGAATCTTAGAGGATGAGATAGCCCCTTTCCTTACTAAGATGTTCAATCAGATCCTTCTTGAAGGCCAGACCCCCCGTCATCATGGGACAACGCATCAATCACACTCATATTGAAACCTGGGAAGCCTAAGGATGCCTGTGAATCATACAGGCCAATATCAATCTTAAATGTGGACTATAAGATCTTTGCTACAATTTTAGCCTCAAGGTTGGCCCTGGTAGCCCCGTCAGTCCTCCATGTAGATCAAAAAGGATTTGTAAAGGGCCGACAGTTATATGAACTGACATACGACTTAATAGGGGCAATAGATATCGCAGTGTCACAGAATTTGCCCTTGACTGCTCTCACTCTGGACGCAACCAAGGCCTTCGACAGGGTTAATTGGGTTTACCTGTCGGGGGCCTTGGCCAAATTTGGAGTGGGGAAGAGATTCTGTCGTGTAGTTAGTCTGTTGTATGCCAGTCCATCGGCGAGCCTATTAATCAACGGGGAGCTGTCAGACCCTTTTAATATAACTAGAGGGACTCGGCAGGGTTGCCCGCTTTCCCCCCTCCTGTTTGACTTTTACATTGAACCTCTCGCACAACAACTGAGGAGAGAGAATGCCATCATTCCTTTTTGTCACAGAGGGTGGGAAAAGAAGGTGGCGTTATATGCTGATGACCTGCTTGTTCTTACATCAGACGTAACAACGGCACTCCCTGTTATATTTGAAATTGCTCAGGGGTTTGGAAAGATATCAGGGTACCAGATCAATACATTAAAAACAGAGATGCTGGTCAGGAATGATGATCCGAGTCTATTGGAAATACAGGCGGGTGAATCTTTGCGCTATCTGGGCTTAAATATCATAAAAGATATCAATAAGCTTGCTACTGTAAATCTTATAGCAATTATTAAAGAGTGTAGGAAATTAATGCATGCATGGTCCCACCTTCACTTATCCTTGATTGGGAGGGTTAATCTCGTTAAAATGTCCATTCTGCCTAAATTTTCATTTCTTTTTAACACCATTCCCCTTTATTTTGATCAGACTCATATAACTAAAATACAGTCAGATATCACTTCTTTTAGAAAAGCTTAGACAGCGATGGGAGAAGGGGGGTTTAGCCGCACCAGACTTAAAGTTATATATGTGGGCTTTTCAGCTATCACACATGCAAATGCTTCTAAAAAAACCTACTGAATATGGGGTAGGATTAATGTTTTCAGCCATGTTGGAAGGGGAAGGCCTCAGCCAGTCGGGATATTTATTCAAATTTGGCAACCCGAAATTCTTTAAAAAGATCAAAATGAAGGTCCTGCTTAGTTTGGCGAAAACCTGGTCTGAGGCAATAAAATCAATTAAACAGGGGTATTACTGCGATAAAACACCGCTTTGGGGGTTACCTGATAGTCCAGTCTGGTTGGAAGATACTCTAGCCACTCCCTTGAGAGAGGCAGGCCTTAAAGAATGGGGTGATCTCTTCTATGAGGGGGACCTGCTTTCATGGGAGTATTTACAGAATAAAATAGGTCCAACCCTTTCGAGGTTTAAATACATACAAATGAGCAGCTGGACGCAGGCATATAAAGATCCACCTACAAAAAGAAACAGGTTTCCTCTTGGAGGGTATAGTCAATTAATAACCAATCTGGTAAATATCCCTCCAACCAAAAGTGAGATCTCACAATGGTATAAACTCCTACTCGATGAATCTGATGGGGAATTTAAGCTACCAACTCAACTTTGGGGTGACTTAATAACGAGTCAAGACATACAAGAACTCTGGTCTACCTCATTTGAGATTTTAAAAAAATTGGTGAAACCCTTATGGCTTCGCAGAAACCATCTTTTTACCCTTCATAGGGCGTATTACTCTCCCCGAAGACTATCCAAATTTGCCTCAGGAAATCCAGTGGCATGTGCAAGGTGCGGGCTGATTGCAGCTTCAGATATTCACATATTTTTTTAATGTCCCCAGATTGCTGCATTTTGGGATGCCATAGGTAAGACTCTTACGGCATCGTTAGGTCTCCCAGTTATCATGGATTTACCGTTAGTGATCTTTGGAGTCCTGAGGACACCTCAAAACTCAGCCAAAAGCCTCGTGTTTTACACAGTCCTATTGGCGAGGAGGGAGATCTGCAGGAGGTGGAAGGATCCTCTCCCTCCTTCCCATGGGGATTGGTTGACATCCAGTCTTCAGACGGCACGTATGGATCTAGCCAGATCTGGAAATCAAAGTAAAAGGGCCTTTTGGCATATGCTTGTATGGGCACAATAAAGATCCAGGTTTTTTTTTTTTTTTTCCCAGGTCCAATGATTACACTACTATGGTGCCAAAACCCAGAAGTTATCCGGTCCCAGCCCAGCCCAGGCCCTGTAGTAGGCCTCCCCATTGGTAGCCAAAATTGATATCAAGCTAACGACAGTTGCGGGATTTATAGCCTTCCCCCTCCGAATGATCCCTCCCAGTTATAATACTGTGTCAACTGTACCTATGCTTATTCTAAATGGCTTTCTTAAAACCATGGTGGATATGAGGACAAAAAAAAAGAAAAAAAAAAAGAAGTGAAGTGCAAAGGTGATACAGGAGGGTCACAAGCAGTCAGTTGTGCAGTCTAGTGTTCCTTGCTGACCAATATTTTGACCCTCCTTCTGACATTGTACCACCTTTTTCTGATATCATTCATTGTGCATAGGATGGATGCTACAGGGTTCCCTTTGCTGACTATCCTGTCCCACAACTAATATTTCTGGCTGATGTGGGTCTGTTGGACTAAGATTCCGAATAAATATGGCTCTACTCTGAGCAGTTCATCAATTAGCTCTATCAACTCCTTATCTGTAAAACGTGGCTGCTTCTTTGATATAGTGCTGGTGAAGGTGATGGTGAGGGTGATTGTGAATGTGCATTAGAAGGTGGGTCTACGAAAGTAATCTGACACAAAAAAGTGATATGTGCAAGTAGTGGTGTGAATGCAGTGCCTGAGTAAGTGCAGGGCTGACAGCAAGGACCGTAGAAAGTGCTCCCTAATTCTTTCAGCAGCATTTTGTGGGCAAAGGATCATGGTCTTTTTTGTCTGTATATAGGAGGATTGGTGTGTGTGTCTCCTATATAAATTGATATGTTTTTTTTCATTTTTTGGGCATTGCCTATGCTTGTTGTTGTTTGGCCTGAGTTTTTCAGTTTTGCACTTGCAATGTGGCACACAAACCGCGATGGGTCCGCAACTGTTGCATGCATCATAATCTGTTCGGCGGGACAACCAATGCCTGTTCGTAATGGGAATCCCTATGAGAAAGCCTTTCCGAACAATGTGGTTGGTTCCGACTTGTTTCTGACAGATGCAGTCAGCGTTTTCCCTGCTATACATCATAATACTGCAGTCAGAGACATAGCCGAATAGTCGGGAGGAATGTATCCGCAAGAACGTCAATCGGATGGTCTTTCCGACCAACACTGTAACAAGACCCTTAGGGGGATATTCTCAAGGACGTGTGACAATTACAGCAAAATTAGCTTAACGCAACTCTTCTTATCACAATCTATCATGGGAAAATAACGCTGTGTTAATGTTGTATTCACAACACGGTAGTCCCATGCGATAGGCCCATGATAACGCATCAAATGTCTGCGATAAAGTCAACACAATGCCAAAAAAATGCGAAAGGCGAATGCAAAAAAGTTGCGATGAGGCAAATTGCAATACAAAAATCAGCATAAACCAGTGACAGGCCTGCAATTCCCACACGTCATGCGGGAAAATGCACTATAAAAGCACCAGTGACTGGCGAGACGGGGGAGATGGGAACAATGCACACACGCATAGTGCTGTGTAGCACACTGCACACCCACAATGGCCCAGGATCATGTCTCTGATTCCCCTGGCACACTGCAGCACACACACATAGTAATAACAGCACATCCGACAACAATGTGTTACACCGACACGGCGGAACAGATGACACAACTGGATACGCTCATGCGCAGAAACAGGCCAATCACATCTAACATAGCTGGAAACTGTGAGATTTAAATGTATGTGCACAACGTCACATCCATCATCTAGTACAAAGGTCCACAGTCCCGCATCAAATACCAGCACCTCCCAAACAGTCACAATGTACATTGTCATACAGCCTGCATGAAAACTAGAACAATGAGTCAACATACATGTCAACACATTGTCAACATGCATCTCCCCTTCACATTGCGGAAGGACAAACAACACCTCCAGCAGAGCAGACCAGACAACTCATCAGTGATGCTGGAGAGGACCTCCACACTTTCGACACCGAAACCCTACAACAGCTCATGGACATCTTAGGGAACCCAACCCCAGGAGCAGGACAGACAAGCTGCATTGAGGAGACCCTAGCCCCTGCACATACCACACAGCAGGAAGCACCCGCCACCATGGCTGACTCCCAACACTTCACCGAGGCACATATCGCATTCCAATGCCAGGTGTTAGAATGCCAAAAGGAGCTGGCGGAACAGGTGTGGGTGGGGTCAGAGCTCACGGAAGCTGAACTAGATCACATACATGGATGTCTAAGTCCCAGCAGGGACCACCTACACCCCACAAAGGAGAGTCAATGTACAGAACCGCCTGTGCTGGATGTGTGTGGGGTGAGTGTAAGCCAGCCTGCAAGGAGTGGTTGGTGCTGGCAACAACCTTTACAGTGAACACTATTAAAACAGAAATAGAAAACACCAGCATTACAGAGACAACTGCGATGCATCATGGTGGGAGCCAGAGCAAGTACAGAGGTCACCCAATATGCAAACAGAAGGGTACGTGATTTGCAGTGCACTGAGTTAGTGGCACCAGGAGTGCTAAGCAGGGTATGAGGCAGATGATGGCATCCACAACAGGTGTGAGCAACTCCGTTATTCTGCCAGGATGACTGTTTCGAATCTGGCAGTTGGTGGTTGGAGGTGGTCCTGACAGTGGTGGTGTGTGCCTCCTGCAGTGATTTGACGTCCGAGCCTCTCAGGACTTGATTTGATGTGTGAGCCCTGGTGGACCAAAGTTCATGCCGGAGGCAGTGGACAGCGCAGGGCCCCATACACATGGCATTGATGATCCCAAAGCCATTGTCTCAGAGGCCATCCAATATCTCAGAAAACAGGGTCCCTGACTTCGCTGCACAGAGTTTGTTGCCCAGGATGCACCGCAGCCGGCACAGGAACACCGCCACGGGACAGTAACTTGTGGTGCACTGAGGTAGGGCCACGCGGACTGAGCGGGTCCTCATCAATGTCAAAGGTGAATGTGGCAGAGGGTTGTGGGGGACAGTGCAAAGTGTCCTCCAGGGCATGATGCAGAGGGCAGAAGCCATCCAGAAGCGGCAAATTGAGGAGTGGAATGCTACTGCCTCGTTATTGCCACCAAGTCGGAATCAGCTAAATGAGGATGAAGACTACCCCCAGACAATACACTCAGACCCCACCAAAGTTCAATCTGAGAGTGTATGAATGTCAGCAAACAGACTTAACGGCCCCAGGGCTGAGAGGGGATGCAGTCTGCGATGAGGCCCGTACAATGATATGAACTCTGCCATTGCTAAATCAAGACTCAGTCCTAAGTGTGTGACCTAATTGATTGCAGTGTAGGCCGGAGGCAGCGGTCAGCAGGGCCCACACGCGATACACAGAGTTAGTGACACCAGGGCAGTTGCTGGTAGTATTCGATCACCTCCATAACAATGATCCTTTTGTACTCCTGACTGACACTCGTCTTCTTCTTACACCTCTCCTTGCGTGCAATTATATGAGCTCTGCCATGAAGAAATCAAGACTCACTAATGTGTGACCTACTCGAGCACAATGTGGCCTGAGGGCAGTATTCCGTGTGGGCCCACACACACGTGTGGTTGGAATGCTATACACAGACTTGGTGGCACGACATCGAAGGGAATCTAGTGATATAAAATCTGCCATAACAAATGTACTCTGCCATAGTGTAACCAAGATCCAGTTCCAAATGTGTGACCTAGTAGGACGCTGTGTATGCCAGTGGAGTATGTCAAAAAGAAAGGAGTACTGCAGGCCTTGACTTGCTCGCGGAGGCCGTGATGGCCTGAGGAGGCTGTTAGGGTCGCGGGCCTCGGGCTTAGAGCTTGCACCGGCACGAGGTGGGTCCTCTTTGACACATGCTGGTGTCAGCGGGTGAGCAGTGAGGCCTGGGTACGGAGGGGCGGGCAAGATGAGTTTGTGGACCAGCTGCCCGCGGTGCAGCAGGCACACAGGATCACAGGCAACACCGCTCACGGCATTGTCCTCGTGACAGGGTGAGAGGCACCACCCTGGCAGAGACATTGGGAATTCTGGAAGAGAATCACACCCAGAGTTACGTTCTTTTTATTCACACCCCAATGCTGCCCTGGTGTATGCCGGGTCAGCCCACTCCGCTCACGCTTATGGGGGGGACGTAACAAGCTATATTCCCGCGATCTTCCATACTGGCTGGGGTGACATGGTTGTGTCCACTATACTCCATACACCAGCGGTGTATGTCGACATGGATATGGTTGGGGTCTGCATGCTGCAGTCTGGCCAGCACATCCACGCCACACTTGGCATTGGTACATTCTCATTCATGGGTCACTTGTCTCCTTCGCATATGCCTTTTCCCCACCTCTCCCCACAATCTGCTATTGTGTGGCTAAGGTGCTAAGCCGTTGATGGCTAATTTACATGGCTGGTCCAGGTTCCCACAGTAAGTTGTGCTGTTGGGTTTGGTGGGTGGGCATGTTGTCTGGAATTTTGTATGTGAGTTTGTAATGTGTGCATTCCCAGTGTTGTGAGTTTCATGATTGTGGAGTTGAGGTGTGTGGTGTGTTCATATGGTACTTGCCAATGAGCAGTGCATTTCCATGGGTGCCAATCTGGTAGCCCTGGTTGATGATGAACTGTTGGTAGATATAGGAATCATGCACACTACCTGGGTAGTTGGTGACGATGTTGGTGGAGATTCCCCGGTGGTCCACTATTGCTTGCACATTGATGGAATGCGTGTGCTTTCTGTAGTGGTTATTGTGTGCAGTGTTGCCAGGGGGCACAACTAGGACATGTGTGCAGTCAATTGCCCCCTGACACGTGCGGGAAGCCAGCTATGGTGCAGATGCCTTGCCCGGTCTCCAGCTGTTCCTGCACAGTGTGGGGGAAGTATAGGTAGTGGGGTACCAAGCTGATGATGTCATCCAATCCCGTTGTGAGGAACTTGGATTGGGCTGGCTGTGAGACTCCTCCGACTCTGGCAGGTGTTGGTTGGAAGCTACCAGAAACCAACAAGTGCCGCACGGCCAGCAGCTTTGTCTGAGGTGGGATGTTGGTTGTCCGCTGTGTTGGTACCGTCAGCCTGTGGGCATGATGTTCAGGATGCGGAGGATGGTTGTCCATTTGAGCCTGTAGTGGGCAAAGACTTTCTATGGTACTGGGTCTGTGAGGTTGGTGTGTTTTCTGACGGTCGCTGTATTTGTCTGCGCTGCGTTTGTGGTGGTCCAGGGGCGGGAGGTGGGGGTCCAGGGGAGGGTTCCTGAGGGTGGTGGCGGTGGGTGTTGTGGCCCTCTTGGGGCTCTGAGCTGCATCATCAGTGGCTCTATGACATCAGCTGGTCTTCCGGTGTGGCTTTGGGCTGGGCTCCCTTTTCTGGTGCAGGCTGTTATCCGACTTTACACCAGGTAAGAGCAGGTGTTAATTCCCTGCAGCTAACGTGCCTTATCGTCTGTTTTGGGTTCTTACCACCGATCTTGCTGGTCATTGTGAATGTTGTGTAGTGGTGTTGTTGCAGCTTTTTGCACGGGAACGTCTACTCTGCATCTCATTAGTGATAGTTGCCAGGGTCATCTGTGGCAATGTTTTTTCGCAGGTAAACTGGTGATATGGTCTGTTAGCACCAGCCGGGGAATGGGGCAATACATGTATAGCCACTTTGGCTGCAATAAAGTGCTGATAACTCAGCAATAAATCCTTGAGAATATGCCCCTTAATGTTTTGACAAAGATTCAGAGAAGAGACACTGAGATTTCTAAGCTCATCACAAACAAAATTCTACCGAGCAAAAACAGATAGATTAGAAAAGTCTTTCCACCAGGAGAGTATTAGTTTAGAGGCAAGTGCAATGAAAAGATCAAACGAATTAGGCTGATTGGTAAGAAAATCAAAACAGTTAATAGGGTTCCTAAGAAAATATTCTGGAAAGTAAGAGAACAAACAAACATTTAGACCAAAATGAAATCTGAAACATTTTAACAAGTTTACAGTCAAATATCATGTGAACTAGTAAACCAGTATGGTCATTAAAAGTCAAACATATAGGAGAGAAAGAAGGATCAAATCTGGTAATATGTATAGGAGTAACAACAACCCCATTGTGAATTAAAAAAGTGATTGAGTAATATGGGACGCTCTAGATGTTTTGAATAATTTAACCTATATCTTGTCACATAATTGAATAAAAATGTTTATACATTCATGTTTTTTCCACACGAGTTCTGTAGTATATTTAGAACTAGATTAAGTAGGGCCTTATAAGGTTTTATACATAAGAGCGCCTTTGGGAAAAGATCCATTCAAAATTGTATCAAGATTTACAGCTGGTAGGGGTAACAAAGAAATATAACTTATGGTAGATCTGGAAACAAA
The DNA here is from genome assembly GCF_964261635.1 of Lissotriton helveticus. Classification (NCBI taxonomy): domain Eukaryota; kingdom Metazoa; phylum Chordata; class Amphibia; order Caudata; family Salamandridae; genus Lissotriton; species Lissotriton helveticus. The sequence continues at coordinate 524,089,834 of NC_136063.1, forward strand.
ATATTGGAGTGACATATGAATTACAATATGCTCAGCTAGAAGTAATAAGCAGCAATGTTGTTTTCATTCCAAAGTTTATAAATATAAGCAATATCATTTTCCTTCCAATGTTTAAAATACAATGATATATTATGAACCTTAATAAACTTACTAAACCAAATAATTCAAACTATAAAATATTGTTGAGGTGAACATGTATCAAATAAATATCTTATTTAACAGGAAGTGAGAATATTTTAAGATAGGGGGCCTTATTTATGAAGGCCTTGCGCCGCCGGTGCGTCACTTTTTCCCATTTTAAAAGTGACGCACTGGCGGCGCAAGGCCTTCATAAATGAGGCCCAGGGTGTTTAGAAACGAAAGTACAATTAGACAATAAAATCACACCCTTAAACTAAAAGTCATAAAGTAATGATCTTTCACAAACAATCAATGTGGGTGCACAAGTATCAGGCAAATCGTATATCAAGGCATGAAATTGTCGCTTTCTATGACAAATTGTATAATTTGAAGTTAGTAAATCTAGCACCAACTTCAGAATTTGGTCTTGTTAGCTTGGAAAGAGCAATAAGGGGAGGCTTGTTATCCCGTAAACATTTTTGACAACTAGAATCCACTTGTTTAAAATAGTATTTCGGATATTTAAATTGCAGCATGGAGATAGCGACTAAAATAAGGAGCACAATCCCCATTTTAATTGTGTCTAGCCTACCCCGCCAAGATAACTGTAGAGGACACCAAGCAGAAAGTACGTTTTGTAACTTAGATTTCAACAGTCCAATGTTGGGATTATTATTATTTTTTTTAATAGTGGATAAAAAGCAGTTACCAAAGGTTTTTATTTTTGGGGGACACCATGCCAAATGAAAGTTGGTAAATATATGCTGATAACAATACAAGTTCAGCAGCAGTATTTCAGTCTTAAATAAATTAAATGTATAACCTGAGATACTGGAATACAAAGGAATCTTGTATGGAAAGGTGTCCAAAGCAGTAAGGGGATTGGAACATGCATATCAGAATGGCATTAGCTTAGACACATGCCTTAATTGCTTGTGAACCAAGCAAAAAGCATATATCTTCTAGCTGCAACAAATTCTTTCCGGGAACAGTTTTAAGCATAAAACAAAAAGTAAAGGGGACAAGGTGCAGTGCTGTCGAGTGCCTCAGTGTAAGTCAAGTATGATGAAAAACAAACATTAGCAAAATACACTGACTCAAGGGTTGGAATATAGTCATTTCTCAAAAGAAATTAATTTTGGGCCTAAACAAATCCCACAAAGAATTTTGAATATAATTGACAATTTATACAATCAAAGGCCTTCTTGGAAACTAAGGAAAGTGCTGCTGCAGGAGATTTCAGTTGACCAGCTTGACAAATAATATTAGATAGAATTCTTGCATTATCAGCGGCAAGCCTATTGATAATAAAGCAGATTGATCTGATGTGACAAGAAAGGGGACAATAGAGTCTAAACAGGAAGCTAAGATATTGGCAAATATCTGACAATCATAATTGATAAGTGAAAGGGCCTATATTGTTTACAAAATGTAGTATCTTTATCATGTTTGAGGATAATAGTCAGTAAAGCTCCTAAAAAGAAGTCATTAGCTTTGGAATTGAAGAATAAAAGTGATGAAATAAGATCAATAAAAAAACCTTCAGGGCTTGGAGTCTCTGTTTTCTTTAGGGAGTTGATGCACATAATATTTCTTTGTGCTTAATATCGGATTCTTCATTAGCAAATTTATCATTTAACGAGGGAAATTTAGGGATACCATCAAAAATATTTAGAAGTTGAGTGTTTAGAGTAAATAATGATTTATAACGTTTTAAAACAATCAGCGATACCAGTATTGAAAACTGAGACAGTATTATCAAATTCAGTAAATAAAAGTAGTACCAATTTCTAGTGTTCAGATTTGGCTTTATTTAATTCAAGCAACATAGAAGAAGACTTGGAGGTAAAATAATTGTGTTAAAGTGTCTTGACATTTTGTAAAAGGAGAATATACTGATTATTGAAATTCTACCTGGCAGAAAAGACAATAGTAAAGGCTCTAAAGGAGTCTTAAAAGTATCTCAATTATTAGCAATGGAGGTATCAGAAAAATTATTCAACTGAAAACTATTTTTTAACAGACAGAAAGGCTTAAGATAGAAACTTGTCAGACAGAAGAGAATTGTTAACTCTCCATCTTCTAGCTCCTGAATCAACTATGAAGATATCGAAATGAGAATGTATGTTTTGCCTTTTAACTGGGCAAGATCACAAGCATTCCAAGACACACAATTTGACACAATTGACAGAGAAAGAGATTGACACTGAATCAGGGATGATGACAATCTGTCAAGAATGGGGAGAAAGTATAATAACAAGCAGAGTTATGATACAGAAAATAAACACAATAGGGTGGCAACAACTGTCAAACATTGAAAAACTACTCATAAAATGAAACAGGCAAGGAGTGAGAAAGGGAAGAGAAAACATAAAAAGATAGAGAAATAGCAGATCAAGGGAAGAAACCAAGACTTGAAAAGACAAAACATAAAAAAGCAAATGTGACGTGTCTAGAACATAACAAGACATGCAGCAGAGACTAACATATATTAAAGAATGCATAACAAAAAAGCTAGGGGGGCAGAACTAAGGGAGTTTCACTCCTCAGGGTTGCATAAAAACGCTATGAGATTCTTCTGAGTTCCGTCAACGTGTGGAAAATATTCACGTCATTCTGCTCATGCTGTAATTTAGTGGCAGTAGTCTGAGCAGCGCTAACAAATCCATGTGAATTGCACCATGTGGTACATAAGAGCATTGTGCCATATGATTTGTTTTTCTAGAGCAGCAGAAAATCTACTTGAAAAGCAGCTCTCTGACCATAGCCACTTGCAACAGCCCACATTAATAAATCGCACTGGTGGATGCCAAATCTCACTTGCCAGCTTGCAGTTCTGGAGCCTCTTGGGAATATAATTATGTCACACAGCAATTGGGGAAATTTGGCTGGAACTCCACATTACAAAAGTAATGCAGAGTAACCAAATTCCACAGGCGGAATGAAACATGCCACCCACCCCTACAAAAAGCCAATTCAAAATGTAAAAACAAAGAGCCTAATTATGAGTCTGGCGGTCTGAGGATTGCCAGACTCCTGATGGTGTGGCCGGGGTGATTCAGCCACCGCTGCACCAAGCAGTCTGACTGCCTTATTACAAGCTGGGCAATCAGGCTGTAATTGGACCGCTGGCTCTGTCAGGGAACTGCTGTTCTCTGGCAGTGGATCGGCGGTCAGGGCCATTGCAAGATGCATGTGGTGCTGCTGCAGCACCGCCATGCATATTACAAGTTTCAGGACCGCAAGCATTTTCATGAAGGTCTTTCCTCCCTGAAAAGACTGGTGGTGCTGAAAAAAAGGGGTTCACCTGTGCCCCCAAAACCTGGGATGCATGCAGGGGGTGTCCTCAGACTGAAAGTCTTGTAATTAGGGTCTCTGTGTTTTGGAAATACATAATCTTTAATAAAATACCAACCAGTCCCTTTAATGGTTTGAATAACAAGACTCCTTCACCGACATTTTTGTGCACCTCAAAAAGTTGCATTTATGTTTATAAATTACAATTACTCATATGAAAATCTCTAAAAAGTTGGTGGATTTTTTTGCCTGAGTAAGTCTGTTTTAAGGAGGGAAAGGAGAAGAATGGGTGTTATAAATTGGTGAATATAAAAACTCATGTGAATACCTATATAATGTTATCTTTACGTGCTTTCAAAAGTTATTCAGGGGATTTACATTATCAAAGACCTAGTTGAAGTCCTTCATATTATTAGAGGTGTTGGAGATAGAGTGTGTGCTTAGTGAAAAGTATGCAAAAAAACTGGTTTATTTGGGTAAATGTAGAATGCACTGTAAACACAATCACACAATCCATTCAAATTAGGAGGATAAGAACAAGGAGATTAGGATCTTCAACCTGGAAATATAAAAATGTCACAGATTTACCAGTGCGTAACTCTCTTACATTTAAAGTGAGTAAAGACAAAGCCAATTGGTCAGTCTTCTTTTAGTTGTATGTGTAACAGGCATACTTTCTGAGTGTTCTGTGTACATGCATTAATAGATAGACTGATGTGTGGTACTTCACAAGAATGTATAGATTTTTGAATGGCTGTGGATTCATGCAACTATATGTAATTAGGTGATGAGTTTGGTTCCATAGCTTTATAGATTACAGTGCTGATGAAGTCTGAATGGGTGTGGGCTAATGGATAAACATATGTAGTTGAGTGGATGGATATGTGCTTGGGAGAGGGTAGATAATAGACACATAGAGCTATTCATTGGATACTTAGGTATGTGATGAGGTGGATCAATGTCAATGGGTGAAAGCATCAGTGGATGGGAAGATATCATTGAGTATAAGAGCAGATGGAAAGATGACAGTATGTGGATAAATGACTCGATAGTGAGGGTAGAAGGATGCATGGATGTCATTGAACGGAATAGGTATGTAACTTCCTGTTACAATGTTCTACTAGTGATTGATAAGTAGTTATCAACAAGAAATATGAATATGCTCTGATACTGGGTTTGAAAAACAAGAGTTCAACATATGACTCCCAGAGCCCCCTGAGGTCAGCAGACCACCATGTCCGCGATTTCTTTTAAATAAAACAATCTTTTTTTGTAAAGCAGCCATATTTCCTTAAATGACAACGAGATGCTTTACAAAAAGTAAAATAAAAATGTTACTTTTCAATTTTTAAGACCAGACAGTGGCTCGTGGGACCACTGCTCTTTTAAAAATGCTTTTACAACCTTTCACAAAGGGGAAGTGGTCCCTTGGGGACACCTTCCCATTTGCGAATGGGTTACCACAGTAGGTGGTAATATGCAAATGTTGTGGGACCCCAGTATTTGAAAGGGACGCCCTAAACACACCCCTTCCAAATACCGAATTGCAAACCCAATTTACGATTCGTAACAGGTTACCAAATCGCAAATTGGATTCTGCAAATTTTCCCGTTTGCAAAGTCAAAAAGGTTTGATGCATTTGCCCCTTAGAATCCTGTTATGATGTTTTTGCACTGTGCAACACAGCATAGTGGTGACAACAGTATTTACCAAGTAGTGTATTTGAGGAATTGTGTATATTTTATCCTTAGTGACAACCCTGGTGCACCTGTGCAGGGTCAAGCCTTCTTAAATGTATGCAAGGTAGGTGTGTAAGGGCAGAACTATCAGAACACACATGAGTAACCGATGCACAGCAAACTACTAGTTCATGCAGAGCTGTATGATGTATTGCAATTATCAATTTGTTCTGTAAAATAACGCCAGGTCAGAGTAGGTTGAAAAATGTGTGCTAACGTCAGCAGAATATAGAAGAGCATGAGGCGATGCTTGACACATTGCACATTCAGCAACCAAAGGTATTGTAATTTTGTGTCACATTCTGTGTCTACTACATCAACTAACTAGAAAAAGAAGACAAAGAAAGAAGAGGCCTTTAATGCAGAGGATCATACTCGGTGACCAAAAGAATAAAGATATCATCACATTTTTCTCACTCAAGATAGATGATAATGGAATTTGAAATTCCTGGAGGTACTACATCTACTTGACTCAATCACTTCAGCGTACATATGCAAATATGACTGGCATTTCAGATAGAGTCTTCTCAACTTTTCTACCATATCTCCTTGACGCCATTTTCAAATTACACCTCAGTACCTCTGTTTCCAAAAACCTGGACCTAAACAGGTACAAGTGAAGCAGGGATTTTACCAAATTACACAATTTCCATGGTGCAATGGATTTTATGTATATCAATTTAATTCCACCACCAGCCACACTTTACTTCTACCACCATCAGAAGCACACCTACTCGATTAACACCATAAGCATACTTGTTCATTTAAGGACATGCATGACCCCGCCTACTGCTTTAAAAACATAGTTGCAAAGTTGTCTGGGAGAGCGTGATGCCAACAAATTCCACAATCCCATCATCAATCACCATTCAGAGAGTGATATTTTTGGAGATGATCTATTACTTGATAGTATTTTTATTTAGAAAAATTTATTAGATTGATTAAAATATAAAATGCAAACCTTGAGTAGCTGTGGTTGATTAAGGTGATTTTAAAACAAAATGTATAAATGGTATATCTAATATTAGTAAATATATATGTCTGTATAAATATATCTAGTAGACAAGTATATCTATCAATTTAAAATGTTTAATTATTAGAATTAGGTTGATATATACTGATGTACTAAGGGGCATATTCTCAAGGATTTATCGCCTAGTTATCGGCATTTTATCGCAGCCAAAGTGGCGATAAATCTACCGCCCCATTCACAAGCTGGTGCTAACAGCCGATATCACCAGTTTACCTGCGATAGCAACTGCAAAAAACATCACCACAAATGACATCGGCAGCTATCGCTAATGAGATGCAGAGTAGGCATTCCCGTGCAAAAAGCCGCAATAACACCACTCCTCAACATTCACAATGACCAGCCAGATTGGTGATAAGAACCCAAAACAGGCAATTAAGGCGCATTAGCAGCAGGAAATTAACACCTGCTCTGACCTCGTGTAAAGTCGGACGACAACCTGCACCAGAAAAGGGAGCCACACCTGAAGATCAACAGATGCCATGGAGCTAGTGATCATGCAGCACGGAGCCACAATAAGGACACCACACCTACCGCCACCACCCCCAGGTCCACCATCTCCCCTGGACCCACCCCCAGACCACCACAGAGGCAGCGCAGACAAAGACAACGGACCTTCAGAAAATGCACCAACCTCATGGATCCAATACCAGAGAATGTCATTGCCCACTACAGGCTCAAAAGGACAACTATCCTCCGCATCCTGACCATCAGAAGTTTTTACCAGCACCACCCACTCCTTGAGTGCTGGCTTACACTCACCCCACACATATCCAGCGCAGGCATCACTGTACATGCGACCCTGCCAATAAAGGGGCCAGGTGCACATGCCCATAGCCAGTTCCACAAACTATCTGCGTGTGTCTGTGTGGTCATAATGTCTGCATGAGGGCCCAGGCCCCACAACATCACATTGTAATGTGTACAGTGGACGCAAACATGTTACCACAGGCAGCGGGTAAGACCCTGGACATGTAGCTTTGTCGTCACCCACTCAAAAAATAAGTGGAGTGGACTGGGGCGTCGTATTCAGGTCCAACCGGGGTGTGTGAATGATAATTCCGGGGCTCTGGGCGTGGTTCAGTGCAGGAAATGTGCAAATGCATGTGTCTCTGTCGCAATGTGGATCTCCTTTGTGGGGTGTAGGTGGGCCCTGATGGAACTTAGACACCCACGTATGTGAGCTAGTTTGGCATCTATGAGGTCGGACCCCACCCTCACCTGTTCGGTCACCTCATTTTGGCATTCTAACACCTGGCATCGAAATACGATGTGTGCCTCGGTGAAGTGTTGGGAGCCAGCCGTGGTGGCGGGTGCTTCCTGCTGTTTGGTCTGTGCAGGGTCTGGGGTCTCCTCTATGTAGTCGGGTGCTTCCTGCTGTTTGGTCTGTGCAGGGCCTGGGGTCTCCTCTATGTAGTTTGGCCGCCCTGCTCCTGGAGGTGGGTTGCCTAAGATTTCCATGAGCTGTTGTAGGACGTCGGTGTCGAAGGTGCGGTGATCCTCTCCAGCATCACTGATGAGTTGTCTGGTCTGCTCTGCTGGAGGTGGTGTTTGTCCCTCTGCAATTTGAAGGGGAGATGCATTTTGACATTGTGTTGACATGTATATTGGTGCATTGTTCTTGTTTACATGTAGATTGTATTACAATGTACATTGTGACTGTTTGGGAGGTGCTGACTATTTGATGCGGGACAGTGGACATTTGGACTACATGATGGATGTGAGGTTGTACACGTACATTTCCATCTCACAGTTTCCAGCTATGTTAGATGTGATAGGCCTGTTTCTATGCATGAGCGGACCCAGTTGTTTCCTATGCAGTGTAGGTGTTGCACTTTGTACCACATTGTCATCAATGTGGATGTGCCGATATTCCTATGTGTGTGTGTAGCATTGTGGGACGGTCGCCCCTGCAGCTGTGATTTTGCTGCCCCTTATCCCTCTGAGGCGGTGTGCCTTTGACTTTTGTGTTTTTATGGTGCTGAGATGTTGGCGACCTGGGTCATTTCTGCTCTTGGACGGTTATTGTACTCTTGTGCATTGTTTGTCTGCTGATGTGTTGTTGATATCAAAGGTTGTTCGTGCACGTGGATGTGTCAGAGTGTGACCTGCTCTATTCCGGATGTGGTCCACACTCAGCCACCTCAGTGTTGTGTATGCCCAATGTCATGATGATTGTTCTGCAGCCATGCTGAACGTCATGTTGTGTCACTTGCATTGTCAGTGTGGCTCACAAATATGCGTCTGTGCAGGGTTTCGCATGTGTGCATGGGTTGGTTGTGGGATTGTTGATGTGTGGGGTGGGACCCCTTTGGGAATATGGTGGACGGGGTTTTACTTGCTGTTTGTGTGTGTGCTGCAGTGTGCCACGGGGATCAGGGACATGGTCCTGGGTCATTGTGGGTGTGCAGGGTGCTAAACATCATTGTGCTTCTGTGCCATTGTGCCCATTTCCCCGTGCCCCCAGTCCCTGGTGGTTACTCACCCTGTTGTTGTTTTGTCAGGTCCTATCGAGCTGTGTCCGCACTCCCAACTCCTTGCACCGTGTCTACACTGATGACTGTGGCTACCATTTCCTCCAGCTCCTCCTGTGGCACAGAACTCCCATTTCCAGTCACCTTTGCTGCCTTCCTGTTGGCAGCGGGTTTGTGCTTAGTTTGGCTATTCACATCATGCCAGTGCCTCTTTGCCTTCTCCATTGACCCCCTCGATACTCAGACTGCATTCTGGTTTGTCAAATTGAAGTTCAGCTGATGGTAGTGTTCTGTCACCTCCGTGACGCTGATCTGGCTTGCCTGCGGACTGCACCTGTCTTCCTCGCCCTCTTCTATTTGGCCTTCCCCAACCCAGCGGTTCCTTGCTGGTGGTCTGTGGGGCTTGTGGGGTTTGCGTTGGCCTCTGCACTCGGTCCGGGTGCATCCATGGTGCTACACAGTTTACTTTTGTTTCCCTTTGTTTTTGTCATGCTTTTATGGTGCCTTTTCTCGCTAGGCGTGTGGGAATTGCAGGCCTGTTGCTGGTTTCTGCTGATTTTTGTGTCGCAATTGGCTTAATCGCATTTTTTTTGTGTTCGTGTTTCGCATTTTTGCGGTGTTGCATTGACTTTATTGCAGACATGTGACGCTTTATTGTGAGCCTGTCGCATGGTACTGCGTGTTGAGAATATGACGTTAACACAGCGTCATTTTTCCGCAATAGACTGCAATGTGAAGAGTTGCGTTAAGGTTATTTGGCGGTAATTATCACACGTTCTTGAGAATATACCCCATAATGTTAAAAAATACGTTTTATACGTTTTACATATATTAAATCCTTCATTGTACATATCTTAAATTAGATGTTGGTATTTCTGCTGAAACCTTTTTAAAAGATTCATGTAATACTACGTGTAAAAAAGACCACTTAATTTAAAGTTGAAAATAAATAATTAACAGAATTAATTTTTTAATCACCTCATAACATTTTATATAAATTGAACATTTGTTTACATTTTCTATTATTCAAACATTTATTTAAAATGAAAGATTGTGTTCCAAACAAATACCATTTGAATAATATTTTTATGACTTTTATTTATATAATAGACAGAAAAATGTGTAGAAATTGTTTAGTTGTCTAAACACTTGTAGCACCCTTTCAATCAAATATATTTTACAGTGTGATTATGGCAAACTGAATGTATAATTTAAATGGTAAAAGTATTACATTAACAAAGACATTTCTAATGTGGATTTGCATTTTAACCATAGGTGACCAATGTTAAGCCTTTTGACCATGGCTAATGACTCCAAAATGGAAAGCCATAGATTTTGGCAGAAATTAAGTACTCATCAAAACTTTGAATATAAAAACAATAAAAATAGACAACTGTCCAAAACAAAGCCCATTCAATATCCTCAATAAGTAACAATAAATAAAACAATTATGTAAGAATAACATAAAATCAGCTTATCTTGGTGATTAAAAACAAACCATTATTGGCTGTCCCTAGATTATTTAACACTTCTTAGTAGTTTCTCAATGTTCCTTAACCTTGCAATTATTTGATATTTCCTTCCCAGGCTAACACATTGGCTTTGCCATTTGTGACTTCGAAGTTGTCTTTTACATTATCTTTGTTTTTAGCTGTGTTTTTCATGGTGATGGGAACCAAGACTCTGAAGCTGAAGATTTTATAAACTCTCTCCACAGTTGACATGCCTATTGATAAATTGACCACAGATACCCCAGACCTCTTGCCACTGTTTGAGTTTGCTAAATCTGCCCTGGTACATTTCTCTTTGTCATCAATATTGGCTGATAGCATTAAAATAGAAATGTTCAATGATTAATTATCAATCATTTCATTATAATGTCATTATGTTTTTCATGTTATTTATAACTTTTCACATTGGTACCTAAGAAGTTTCTCATGATAATTATTCACAATAAAAATATTTTGTAAACATATTTTTCATACATTTATAAAAAAAGAATTTTAGTAAATAAAAAATTATTTAAACAAATAAAAAATACATCAAATTATATAGCAAGCTGTTTGTGAATTCTGCACAAAGCGTTCCAAAAAAAGTTCATGGAACGTTTTATAGTGATGGCCAACGTAAAGTGGGGTCTCAAACGTGAAGATTCAGCTCTGAGATACAGAAAAACTACTGATCTAAATGACACCAAATTTACGATGGCGGTGGGATGGAGTGCGGTTGGAGAGACTGCAATCTCTACAACAGTGCTCAGGCACCTACGGTGGTGCTCAGGCACCACCGTAGGGATTACAATGTCCCTTTCTGCTTGCTGATTCATGGCGTTCCCATCTTCCCCCTGTCCCTACGATTTGGGCCCTGGGGGGCACCTTTGGTCCACCCCTACATATCCCTCATAGCCACATAGTGCAGGGATATTTCAGATGTGTATGTTTTAAACTGTGGCGTGTGCTGCATCCCGCAGCACATGATGCAATAAAAAGTATACACATTGCAACTGCCGTGAAGGCGAACATATTGTAATGCGGACAGCGAGACTGCCGACTACTAGTGTTTGAATCTTGGGAAATGAACATTTACGAAGGTACTCAGGGTGTGCATGAAGAGTTTATTCTGGTCAATTAGATCATTAAGTACCACAGTAGCACCAAGACTTGCAAAATTTGAATAACAGTCAGTTTTGATTGGCTACAGGAACAATTTTCCTCAATGGCTATTTCACTACAGCATATCTGGAGAAGAATCCATGATACAAAAACAATGTGTTGTCCTGGTGGCAACTTAAGATACAGATGTTTTGGCTACATTTACGGTACTTGGGGACTTGGTCCTGAAACTTTGGATGAGTCAGTATATAAGGAGGAAGGGTGAGGGCACTTTCACCCACTAGTCAATGTGGGGAGATCAAAAGAAAGCTCACCCCAATGTTAAAAATAAAAAAGTATTCTATGTGATGGAACTGCAAAACGAATGCAAGGCCCAAGTGTTATTGTGGTATGTTGGATGGTCCTACACACAAGCTTCCCCACTATGGTGCCACAGACCCATGCAAGCTTTGTTTGTAGGTACTGCGACCATGGTACCAACACTATCAAATGATGCTTACAAAGAAATGCAACCCCTTGGTTAAAAAGCTTGTGGGGTGGCCACTTGTGGAGGGTCATGTGCAGTAAAGGGTTTGGCCATCCAATGAACATTTGGTGCAGGGCCTGGCCGTAAACCAGGCCCTGCGGCCAACCATCCTGCTGAGCACAGTCAAAGGTGCATGGGGTTGGATTCAGAATCTGATTGGAGTCCAGGCTACATGACCCATCGGTTGCTGCACATGGCCAGAAGCCATGCACAGTGGGGAGTGTTGACCACCCGAGAGGGTTTAGGTTGAGACCACCCACATAGGGTTAGATACAGGCTGCTTGGGGCAGTGGGCGCTGGGCCTTACAGCCCTCAATTTGATACATAAAATATGATAAACACACAATGCAAAGTTTAGTATCCATCAGTGAACTTTATTTTTCATTCTGTTTAGATCCTGACATCAGCCTTGCCTCTGACTCCACTCTTGTTTACAAGAGGGTACTGGGACAGCTGTAGGTTCCACTCTAGTGCTTCGCATCCAGCCACAGAAGTATCTACAGCAAGATAGAAAATAACATTCCCCTAATGGATACTGGTGCTTTGCAGTAGGTGCATTTAGCAATTATTTGTTTATCAAATTGAGGGTTCTTTTCAGATCGTTAGTTATGAAGAAAGCCTCTGGCACTTATTTAGGGCAACTAATGGACAGAAACATGTCTACCTTATTCAAGGTTACATAAATGACAATTCCTTTTAATTCTACTCACTGGGGACTCAAATCAATCTGTTAGTCTACTAGTAGATATGTTTAATACTTTGTTTAACAATTTGTTTGTAAGTAATAGGCTTCGTCACACTTCAGAATTTCAAGACCCCAACAAGTACTCAGAAGCTGACATTCCAACCTTAAAAGCTCCCCTGTTCCTCAGGGTTGTAGCTGGCATTGATTGGATTTTCCTACTAATAAAAGAAGGGGCCCTCTGATGAAGCATAAAGCAAGCATTTGCCTAAAATACTTAGGACTCCGTAACATCATTTATTATCACTTAAGACACATTTTTCATTCCCCTTCACATTTTCTCTGGGGAATCAAGATCTTTATTGGTATGTTGTATGGGAGTGTGTGCGGTGTGTGGTTTTGTTGCCTCCTTTTACATCTAGTGTTACATAACTCTTTTCCTTTCCTTTAATTCCATTTCTTTGAATTTCCTTTCCATTCCTTGCCTTTCCATTCCTTTCCTTGAATGTCCCTGAAATAGAAGATCGAGGTAAAGGGAAGGGAATGGAAGGCAATGCATTGAAGGACAAAGCAAGGCCCAAGGAAGAGAATGTAAAACATAGAAAGAAAAATGAAGGTAAGGGAAGAAATACAAAAGGAAGGAAAAGAATTCAATATAAAAACTACAGAAATTCACAGAAAAAAACAAAGGATAAAGTGTCATTAAAGTTAGGCGTACGAAGTTTTTAAAAAAATACTAGAAAAATAAAGGTTAAAGTGACAGTATAGGTAGGTGTGGAAATGAGACATGAACCTATGTCTAAAAAAAAAAACTACTGAAATTTGCTGGTTATAGTTTAGTGAATTAAATATTACTTGTGCCCTTCATACACTGCTTATGACCTATTAAATGAAGTCATTGATAACATGCACCCATATATAAAAAACAAAGCAGTGACATCTCAGGACAAAAGTACAGTAAAGTCTCTATGTGCTGGTGCCTTGATAGAACACAATAATTGTGTCAGTAATTGTAGAGGCCCAGGTAACTCTGTATTGTTTGTATAATCCGAGAATCTTTAGTTATTATTTTACTAGGCATGGCCTGAAATGTCACGGCAAGTGGTGGCCTCTGTACCTTTCCATCTAGCTAAATCATCTAAATGTCATTATTTTTTTTAAATACATATATATATATATATATATATATATATATCCACAGGAATCCATCACCTGAGCCATAACCTTGAAGAAATAGCAGACCCGAAATTTAGTGCAAAAATGTTTATTTTCAGGTAAACCCCCACACCTCCGCCATGACGCGTTTCTGCCTCCCACGAGGCCTTGATCACATAATGCAAAAAGGAGCCATTTTTTCATTTTTAAAGTGCCAGTGCCCAGTAAAACACTTTTGAACATCATAAAATTTAAATATATTTTATATATATGCCAAGATGTATTGAAGAATGAGTAGGTGTATAAGTGTCTGGATGTAGGATTTAGGAGGTGCGTGACTGATTGTATAAATGACTGATTAAATGTGTCTTACTGAATATATGGGTTAGTGTCTAAACTGTGTGAATGTTTGAATCAGTCTGTCTGTTGTCGTGTAAGCTGGTACATGGGTTGGTCAGTAGCTACATTAGTGTCTATATGGATTATTTATTGTTTGCCTGAGAATTTGTATGGGTGTCTGAGTGTGTGTGTGGGTGGTTTGGAGCTGTATGACTCTGTTCATAGATGTGTGACTAGTTGATTCACTGGGTGTATGGGTTCAAGATTGCATGTGGAAAGAGCTCTAAGTGTGGGTGAGTGTATATATGGTTGTATTGGTGAGTGAATGGATGTCTCAGTGGTACATGTGCAAGTAATTACATATGTAAAAGGCAGTATATGTGAGTGATGATGGTGTATATACATAACTATATGTGAGAATGAGTGATTGTGAGAGTGGCTGGATGAGTGTGTACTTGTATCAGTGATTATATAAGAAAGTAAGTATGTGTTACTATATGTATGAATTAGTGAGGTGGTGTGTGTATAACTGTATAGGTGAGTAAATGGGAATGTGATTAATTCTTTACATATCTAACTAGGTGTGTGAATATCTCCATAGATGAGTGGCGGTGTGTGAGTGTCTGAATAGGTGTATGAGTGCATACAATAGTGTTGTATTCATGTGAGAATGCATGTATAATTGATTGTATGGGTAAATGAGTGCTTGTGTATGTAGACCTAGGAATCAGTGAGTGCGTATGTAGTAACTGGTATTGGTGTCTCAATGGTTTTGAAAATGTTTGTCCGTATTTTACAGTGGGTGTATCAAAGGTTATTTAGAGTGTAGGAGGTGCATCAGATTTTCACGTGGATGATGTCATCAGTGATGTCATCAGTGATGTCACTGACCATGCCATGAATGATGTAATATGTGACTTCATGAGCAGTGCATTGTGGGGGGCAAGAGTTATAGTTAGCTGAAATAACTATAACGTGGAATTTCTATGGTTTTGTACAAGTGAAATGTCCAGCTAACAATAGTGTCCCTGAAACCTATGTTTTTTTCAGTGAATATCAAAGGTTTTTTAAATGCTAATTTGTAACTATAACGTCCCAGATTCCTATAGTTCTTTCAGTGAATTTTGAAGTTTTTTAAATGCTAATTTCTAACTATAACATCTGTAAAACCCATGTTTTTTTCAGTGAATTTCAAAGGTTATATAAATGCTAATTTCTAACTACAATGTCCCTGAAACCTATATTGTTTTTAAGTAGATTTTAAAAAGACGTGCATACTTTTTGTAGTGAAAAACTAACTGTAACAGTAGGCTGTTATAAGTTATAATTTAACAATTTATAAAACTTAATTAGCAATAATTAACATATAAGTGTGGAAAAAGTGTGATGCAGGAGCTATGATACCCAACAACACCATTCACAGTTCGATTCCCGGCTCCAGGGGCACGTTAGCCTACCACTATGTCACTGTGAGCAACACCTTGCTTAATCTTCCCAATGCCCCGATTGCCGGCACACCTTTCCGGGGTGCCTGTACGCTTTACAAATGCTGGTATTTTTTTAATTTAAAAACAAAGTGAGGAGAAATATTAGCACCTACTTTTTTCTTCTTCTATTCTAAACAATATATTTTTTATATCTTCTATTTAGAATTACAGCAATTATTAGATGTTTTTAGTCACAAGAAAGGAAATTACACAGTTTGCCGGGTAACAGTTTTTAAGCTCTCCAGCATATATACATATTAGGGAACTTATACTTATGAGGATCGAAAGGGAAACCTTTACCGCTTCACATTTTGCAACTTTTCCCGACACGTGCACTAGTGAAACAGTGAAAATGAAGCATGTGTCAACTGTAAAACATGACATCTAAATTGGCGGAGCCACATCTTCCTTCCATGGGCTACTCAATTACCAAAAAGTATATAAACCACACCTGTTGTTCGATTAGTTTTGTTTTTGCAAGTTATTTTTGCGTATCCATTCTGTAATGCAGGTTCCCTTTTCTGGTGTTGGAATCTTCTTTTGCGACAACAAAACATATTACGGAGTCGTAAGTTGTTTGATTATGGCATAGTAGATATCTATAATACATAGCTATTTGTGAATATTTGACGATTTGTGTTACGAAAAAAGTGTTATTGGATGTTTTTCCTATTTATATGTAACATCACCAGGTGGTATTATGAAACACCCAGAATAGAGGAAACACTGTTCATTGTCTGGCTCCTTTGGGGTTCTATACTGTGACTATGTACATTGTAATAACCAGAGTATAGCGAACTTCAGAGGTGTTAGTAACCGGTCGATGCGAAGGCTAAGCATTCATATGTAACGTGAACAGCTTCTCCTTCTTACTCTGTTCCCTCACCCTTTGCTCATATACTTTAAATCTGTATATTATAAGATTCACAGTCATTATGATCTGAGAGGAGTTCATGAGCCGTCAGTGTGAAGACGAAAGATCTCGAAGTTAATGAAAAAAAGCTTTCAACATAATCACCGCTGAAAAATATTTTGTTATTGATCTTGTTTTGTTAATGACTTTATTTTCCTTTTCAGTTTTTTGTGTGACATCACTGAATCTCTCTATATTGTAATAAAGTATCATATTTTCACACGAAAGGAATTGGAGATTTGTCGCCGCCAGGAGTAAACCATCTCAAACCTTTATAACTTACTTGATCAGATATTTTTACTGTGAGAATATTTTTCGAAAGTGCAGTTTATAAAAAGATTATTTACATAGATACATTTTTACTGAACGCCTTTGATAAACCCTACATTTCTTTATTCATATTTTTGTATTTCTCTTTTTCTTTGTTGTGCTTTCTATTCTCGTTCTCTCTATACAGTATATAGTAATAGTATTGTATATATTACTACTTTTCTATATAGTGTTAATGGAGTACATGATCTGTTACCAGAGCAGTGAGTGACCTCTAAGCACTACACCAAAACTTTCCCGACTTCTACAGAATAGAGACTGTAAACATTTTTTTTTTGTTGTCCTGCTTATTCTTCTTCTCCTGTGCAATACTATAAAGTCACTGTGCATATTTTAATACTGTGAACTTATAGTACTTCAGAGGAGTTGGAGAACTATCTCCGTGACATACATTTACTACAGTTATTTCCGTTGATAACTTACTAACTCACAGTTTGTAACACTGCTAATATTTTATAAGTGGACTTTTAAAAAAAACGGTATACATAGTGCTTTATTTTATGTTTTGATGAAGTGTACATTTCTATATAATATGACATCATTTATTTTAAATGTTTTTTACTTGTGATTGTTCTTCTGACCTGAGATGATGTAGTACGGGGATGTTTCTTGTAGCACTTCTTTTCTACTTTATCTAAAAGTAACTGATGCCCTCTTATATTAACAAGAATATGGGGCAACACTTTTACAAACTACAGGCGACAAAGAACAGGAGGGTGTGTCCACGCTTAAGAGATATTTTATGAATTGTGTTTTTTTTATCACCCCTCTGATATTACAGCTACACTTTCTTAAGAAAGTATATTTGTGATTGCTTAATAAAAACTGTTTCAAACCTAGGCTTAATTTTTTGCAGCGCAACCACACCTACTTTTTTCTTGCAAGGAAATAGCACTACCCGCGACAGAAGGAAGCACCGCACTATAACTATACATTAAAAGTAAACATTGCTCCTCAAAAGTAGGTTAGTCAGAACCTTATTTAAATGGAGACCGCAACAGCGCACTTTCTTTTTCAACCCCCTCCTCCATATTATTTATAATGTAAGCTCGAAAGATGTAGTACTCCTGGTCAGAAAGGTAACCACCACATTATAAGTAAATACTGCTCCTGTGAAGTATCCCACCCGCTGACATAATAAAAAGAAGACCGCAACACACTGTTATTTTCCCGACATGATTTGTAGGCCCCACGCAAATTATATAAATGGCCCTTACAATATATATAAAAAAGTACCTTCACAGTCCCTGTCCGCCACCTGGTGACCACTGTACAGAAATACCAGTGTTCCTGCACTCCCCTCTACTACTTTGAAGTGCCTCACAAAATGGTTGACAACAGTGAACCGTTCCCACCCAATAAAGAACAAACTTGTACTCAGAATATTTTAGTAAATAAAATGTCCATGGAGTTCCGCAGAAGGGGAGGGAATGGCTGTCAACACTTCTACTTTTAATGCTTAACAGCCAATGAACATTAAGCTTCGGAAGGTCGCGCAAAATTTACCTTCACAGTCCCTGTCCACCACCTTTTGACAACTGTACAGAGTTAACAGTGTTCCTACACTCCCCTCTACTACTTTGTTTTCTCGTACTTGATTTGAAGTGCGTCACAAAATGGCTGACAACAGTGAACCGTTCCCACCCAATAACGAGCAAACTTGTACTTGCAACACTTTAATCAACAAAATGTCCATGATGTTCTGCAGAAGGGGAGGAAATGGCTGCCAACAATTCTACTTTTAATGCTTCACAGCCAATGAACATTAAGTATGGCAAGGTCCCGCTTGGAACACGTTACCCAATGACATGTCTCTATTACTCAGCGGAGGGGGAAGGAATCGCTGACAACACTTCTACTTTCAATGGTTTACAGCCAATCAACATTAAGCTTGGTAAAGTCTTCCTTGGAACATGTCAGCCAATCAGATGTCCCTCCTACTCCGCAGAGGGGAAGTGAATGGCTGGCAACACTTCTACTTTCAATAATTTGCAACCAATCAACATTAAGCTCTGGAAACTCCTCCTTAGAACACGTCAGCCAATCTGATGTTCGTCCTACTCCACGTAGGAGAAAGCTATAGCTAGCAACACTTCTACTTTCAATGGTCCGCAACCATATTAAGCTCTGTAAGGTCCTCCTTAGAACATGTGAGCCAATCCGAGGTGCTTGCTACTCTGCGAAGGGTAACTGAATGGCTAGAAACACTTCTACTTTCAATGGTTTGCAGCCAGAGAACATTAAGTTTGTTTTTGAATTTTTTTATTGTTTGGTTACTCAAAACCATTACATTAAAACCAAGTTACAAAATTGCAAAAGTTAAAAGAACAGAGAGGTCATATTATTTAAGAAAAGTTTGTGTAATTAAAATCTAAATACTTGTGGGCTGAGAGGAGTAATGTCCATAGTCTTACGGCCCAACATGCCTCGGCTAAGTCTCTGGTCGTTTAGCCCGAGATGGCCATCAGCTTCGTGCGAGTCTGTTGAATAAATTTACCAAATGTGGCTATCTGTTTTACTGAGTTCAATGTGTATAATTGATGAACTGCCTCCTTTGCAGAGCGCGTCCCCAGTTGTAGGATGATAGGCCTAAGATAAAGGCTGCGAGCTGTGCGCAGGGCCGGGCAGCAAAATAGGAGGTGGGCCAGAGACTCCCGTTTATATTTACAGAGCCTGCATTCCTTGGTCGCTGAACCTGTTCGTTCAGTAATGTATAATTCTTTAAGGGGCAGGGGATGTAATCTGTATGCTAAAATCCTATGTAAGGCTGGGCGGCCCACTGCCTGCGTGAGATGGTATTCAGAATTATGCACTGTATGCAGCAGACTTTGAGACTCGTGGAGGCCTCTTTTTGCCAGTGACTCAAATCCGATGCACGAAAGCAGATGTGGACTTGTTTTTTAATTGCATTTTTAATGGCAGAGTAATTAATTGGCTCAGAGTCCCAGTTCTCTGTGGCTAAGTTGAAGAGATCCATGGCCGCGGTAAGGGTCGCTGACCAGGGGTTCCCAGGTTCCAGGAAGATGTTTTTTAGGACTGCCTTTAATGTTTTCTCATGTGCCGCTATCGTGTGGTAGAAATATTTGCTCAAGGCGGCCATCTCTTCCAGCTTTTGTTGGTTCAGAGAAAATTCTAGTCGCACAAGAGTGTTTCTGGTGCACGCGGGTAGGTGGAATAGTCTCTTGTATGCGCTGCAATTGATTTTTTCCAGTTCAGTTCATTAAGGGCTGGCATTAGTTTTGCCCTTAAGACTCTTTGGATGGCCATCGTAGTAGGGCTGTGTCGGGTGGCTTGTAATTTGCAAAGGGCGTAGATGATAGCTTTCCCTTTGCATTGAATTTTCCTTAGATGAGCTCCAGGTAGCCCTGATTCGCGGAACCAGACGCCCAAGTAGTTGCACTGCTGCGTGCATCCCAGGATCAAGTGACCAAGGCTCCATTTGGCTAGTTTTTTTTTCGGATAGTGCCCGAAGATTACAATTTTTGATTTGGATGGGTTGGCCACCAACCTGTTTTTATCATTGTAAATTGCCAGGGCCGACAGCGCCTTTTGTAGGCCTATTTTGGTGTGATCCAAAAGTACCAAGTCATCGGCATATTGCATAAACTGGATTTTGGTGCCCCCTATCCTTGGTGTAGCTAAAGCCGCTCCAGTCAAGGCTTGGTCCATGTCTGCTGTGTATAGATTGAACAGCAGCGGTGCTAGAATGCACCCTTGCTTTAAGCCACGGTCCGTTTCAATTTTCTCTGAAGCGGAGTCGCTCGAAAGTTTAATTCTGACCCACGTTCTTTGGTACAGAGACTGGATTGCTTTCCGCAAGGCTGAGTTGATGTTCCAGAGTGCCAACTTCTTTCAAAGAATTGCATGGTCTACCCAATCGAACGCTGCAGAGTAGTCTATAAAGCAAGCGAAGAGGGGAAGACTTTTGCGCGACCGTGCTTGGTGGGCTAGATAAGAAAGTGCTGTTATATTGTCCACGGTTGAAGCCCCGGGTCTAAATCCTGTTTGGAAGAGGGGCAAAAGTCCTTCTGTGCTTGCCCAGTTTGCTAAATCCGCCAGAAAGGTACTCGCATAGGCCTTGCCCTCGATGTCCAAGAGGGCAATCATGTGGTAGTTGGACGGGTCTGATTTCGGCCCTTTCTTGTGTATTGGGTGCAGAAGCGACCCTCTCCAGGAGTCTGGGACATCCCCCAGGAACCAGCATTGGTGTATAGATGGGTCAGATTCTCAGTCCAAAATTCTATGTTCGCCTTGAACAAGGAGCCCGGGAGGCCGTTGGGGCCCGGTGCACCATTTTGTCTGATTTTTTTTTAGGATTTTAGATACTAAGAATTTTCCAGGAGCGGCCATTGTATGTGCAGTGAGATCTAACTCTTCCTTTGCTCCGATGGCTTTATTGAAGTAAGATCTACTTTGATCCTCTTTGTATAGAGCTTTAACGTGGGCGACCCAGGTATATGCGTCGAGGGAGTTCTCTCTGTGGTTTTTTCCTTGAGTTAAGTTGTTTAAATAGCTCCAAAACTCTTGTGATTTACAAGGTCTCAGCAATTATCCATTAGCCATTGTCCCTCGGAATGTTCGCGTTTTGCGGCCCACACTTTCTTTGAATGGCTTTTTGCTACTTCTTTTAGTAGTTTTTTTTCCGGTGCTGTGCCGTTTTTCCGGTATGCTTTGCGTTTTGCGTTCATATGTCTGGCGCTTTCTTTGATTGCCGGAATAAATCCAAGTGTATGTGGTGGATGCCATCGATTTATGCTTGTCGTATCTCCTCGAAGTAGGGATGCTAAGTTCCCGGCAGTTCTGTCCCATTCTTCTATTGCGCCCTTCTTGTGGGTGCTAGGTGGCCAGCCTACCCAAGTGTTTGTACATTCATTGAACTTGGTGATTGATACCGGCCCCCATTTGATTCTTCTAGGTAGCTTTTGCAATCCATCGCCGTTTGGGGCCCCAATGCATTGTATCCTCTGACGAGTTTCTACTGTCAGGTTCAGTGTGAGAGTTAAAGTGGCATGATTGCTTTCATTTTGCTGGTGAACTATGTAGTTTGACATCAAAGGTTGTAATTTATCACTTAATATGATGTAGTCAATCGTTGTTTGGTTGTTATATGTGGGGGCAACAAAAACCCCAGGTTTGCTCTTTACGAGAACAGAGTGACCTGTTGCCAGGTTATAAGATTTTATTAAAACGTTCAATGCGTTGCTGGGCCCAGGGTGGTGGCTTTGTGTCGCCATAACCCCTATGTTGTGTGTATTGAGGTCGCCAAGGATGATACAGTCCAATAGAGGGTATTGTAGTAGCAGGGCTTCTAGCTGGCTTGTTAGCATGGGCAAGTTGTCCTTAGCTATAGACCCATGCGGATTGTAATAAATGTTGATTACCAGTATTGAAAGTGGCCCACTGATCGAATGAAGGCCTTTCAAAATACCCGCCAAGAACATATTTGATAAGGTTTTTATTTCCATGAAATCAAGGTTCAGCGAGTGCTTTATGTAAATAGATATCCCACCTGAAGGTCTTCCAAATATATTAGTCTTTGTGGCTGGTTTACTGTATTCTGCATACCCTCTTATTGATATGGGTTTTGTCACCCAAGTTTCTTGTATGCAGATTATGTCCGCCTCTTCCAGAAATATCACTGCAGCGTGGTTTTGAACCAGCTTTGTAATTCCTGAGACGTTCCAGGTCATGATGTTCAATCTGCTGGTAGTCAGTGTCCGGTTTGTATGATTGTCTTGGCCATTTATCATCCGATGATGGTTACGGTCCTTGTTTTCGGGGGGGGTGAATGTTAGGAGCTGGAATTTAAAGCTTACGGCAGCCAAGACCAGTCTTTACTCGCGCACCCCCTGATTGAGCAGGAGCGTTTACCCTGACCCTGGTTTGTTGTTATTTTAATGGGGGTTTCATTAGTTAGACCTATGCTCGTGCCGCCTTTAGTCCCCTGGTGGATGGACCCTACATGTGGTGCGCGGTTAAGCGGAGCATTCATGCCTAAGTTCCTCCCAGTGGTCCGTTCTTGGGTGTCCATGCGGTTCTTTGAGTGGCAGATTTTTAAAATCGATGGATATTTTGGTGCAGGCTGAATCTTTATTTTTATGCCCCAGCTTTCCAATAGCATACAGTCTCTCTTCAGGAACTCTGCCATGGGTTGGCTGGTAAAGATTAGCTCTGTGGTCTCATTTGCCTCATTAGGATCTGGAGTAAGGAAGGAAACACTCTCAATGTCCGTAGTTTTTATTCCTTGCAGACCAGGAATATTTGCGCAAAGTGTTAAAAGATTGCTGCGATTAAGAATGTCCCACTTACCCTGTGAGGCGTATTCAGGATACAACAATATTTTCCGGTCTTGGAGAGTTGTGAGGGTTAAATTGAGAGCGGAATGTGCATCCTTCGTGTCTTTGGCCTGCGTGGAGATGGTAGGTGCCTGTGCCTGGCTGGCAGAGCGTCCTTGGCCCTGGTTTGGTAAGGCTGTTGTCTGCTGTGATCCCATCTGAGAAGATGGACTAGGTGGCCTGGGGTTTAAGGCCCAATTCCTGGTGGGCTCAGAGTTAGGCTCGAGGATGCCTTGGGGTGCCCTTGGGGCTTGTTCCGACATTGTGAGAGGAGAAATTGTTTTTTGGATATCTTGAGGCGCTTGGGTCATTCCACTCATTATTGTCTTCAATTTTTCGCAAGGTTGATGGATTTTAAGACAGACTTCACGGTCTCTTGGTGGTATCTAGGTTACTACCCCAATTTGTTGTCCTTGTAGATCCTGGGCTTGTTTTTGTTTGTTCAATGCCGAGGCTAGCTGGCCTGCTGCCAGATGGTCCGCTGTGCTCAGGCTGGTGTCAAAGTTAGTTGCGTGTAAGGCTTCTGGAACTGCCAGGATTTTTTCTGTCGTTTTGGTAGTGGCCAAGGGACAGGTCTCATTTTGAATGTGGGTGTGAGCGGTGGTCGTCTGGATTTCAGGCAGCAACCATTGCCGGATTGAGCTGTTGGTATAATATTTATTTTTTCTCTGCTTGTTAAGTTTTCTTAGCTTTTCTTATTTTTTCTAGATAGATGAAGAATTTCTAGGGTAACCGGTTTGAGGTTTTGGTAAAGTTCTCGATTGTTATCGCGGCTAAGGCTGGGTTTTGTTCCAGTCACATTGACCTTCGCCGGGGGCTCCGTGTCCAAGATCTTCTCTTCTTGGAGGCAATCTGTATTGCTGATTTGTGAGTTTGTAGTGTCTTTTATATTAGGAGGCATGTTGGTGTTTTTCTGTGCAGGTAAGCTGTTCTGATGCCTACTAACTTCATTCTTGAGAACATCGATTAGTGTATTCATTATATTTGGTAATTTTTCTAAGCTGAGCAATATAGGTCTGAAACCACATGTTTCTGAGTTGGCTATTAAGGTTGTGCTGTCCTGGGGTCTATGTATTAATGAATTCAAGTGATCCAGTTTCGAATCTATCCCAGAAATCAGCCCTGCGACTGCTTGCAAGATATTGATTTGAGCGTCAAGTTTATCTGCGTGCATTATTGCTGCGTTTGCCATTGAGATGAGGACCTCATTAATCAATGTTAAGTGGTTTGCGATCAATGGAGGCTTCTCGTCCTTATCCGCTCCTCTGCTCCCGGAGCTTAGAAACTGCGCCTCTTTGTCTGGTTCCGGGTCGCAGCGTTTTGACAGATTCATGGGCTGGATTTGTGAAATGTCGGAGAGTATAGGTGTATTGGCTCCATTAGCTTCATGGATCCTGTTAGGTTCATAGGCCGTGATAGTTCCATATGTTGTAAGACTCAAATTAGGGTCCTCTGGCTGTTGAGGAGTCAGAATAAATGAACTTGTGTGAGTAAGTCTTGTTGGATCCATGTTTGATGACAGAAGTTCGGATGGTCTTCCCCTTGAAGCGTAATTATTTTAGGTGAGAGTGGAATGACTGGCCACCAAGGAGCTGTAGGGCTTGGAGTTTTCCCGACCTCTGATATCATATCAATGAATCCGTGGAGTTTTCCTGAGCGTGGAATGGATAGAAGATTCAAGGCCCCACTGGATTCGATTGGTGTGAGTGCTTTGGGGCACATTAATTCTCTTATGTCTCTATTCCCGCCTGTCTCAGTTGTTGTTTTTGTAGCACTGGGGTTAAGCTTGTGGGCCGTGGCATTGTCTGGGCTAGAAGTCTTTCCTAGTGGAAATGCTGATGCCGGTGCCGGTGATGCAGGTGATACTGGTATGGCTCTGGTTGCTCCCGTTTGTTCGCCTTCCTTGGGCCCTGGCTCTAGGTTGGAGCACCCTCTTCCAGGTGGATAAAATAGCTTTGCCTTTTGTCTCCTTGCTGATTTGTGAGGGTGGGGCTTCTCCTGGTGTTGAGCCAAATATGAATTTCTAGTCCTCATGGTTAAGGATGCGCTGGGTACACAGGTAAAGGGGTTAAAGTGGAAACTGGGGTTCGAAACGCCCGACTTTCTCACCTCGCTGCCCCCAAAACGGCTACTGCTGCCGCTACTCAACTATACAACACTATTTGACCCTTCCTGGCAGTCCTGTCAGCCTTGACAATGGCAATAGGAGTTATTACAAAGTATAGTGTGTGGTGTAACTATGTTAGTTCGGTGGCGCTCTAACAAGCACAAACACTGACCGGCACTAATGGCACGCTAGTTAGCTTGATTGATTTTGGGCTATCTATTTTTTTGTCCAGTTGTTTGTATTCCTTGTTCCTTGTGGCTGCTTGCTGCCGTACAGAGGAGTTGGTGTTCTTCTTTTTTTCGCCCAAAAGGCACGCAGCTCGTCGCTCGTCAATTACTGCTCTCCTTTGAGCTCATTCCTGCTCCCCCTGTGCTCACCGCACTTTTCCCTCCTTCCCCCAGACGAGGGGTCAAGCAGCGGCGTCTGGTCGGCATCTGGTCGGGTCGGGTCGGGTGAAATTTCGGCTGGCTTTTAAACTGCCCTCGAGCGCTTGCTTTTCAGCTCCTCTGATTTTCTGATCTCAGATTTCTTAGTTTGTTAAGTGCTTAGTGCGCAGGTGGTGAGCGGGTAATGAGTAGGTAGAGCGGCTGGGGGGGAGGATATCGCGGGATAGTGCAGGGTGGTGCGGTAGGCTGGTGGAGTAGCTCACCTCAGCACACCTCAGCTGCCTGCACACACCAGCGGCTCTCTGCTGTCATGGAATGCTCACATGGAGTGCCGCTCCTCCTCTGCTCCCCCGCTCCACCACGCACCCGCCTCCGGCGCTCCACCGGGTGCTGCTCCGCTCTGCACGCTACGCATTGCGCGGGACAGGCCCCCAAGGCCGAGGCTGAGGCCAAGCCGAGCCCGTGCGTCTTGCGTTCTTCTCCCGTGTGGCCGTATCGCCAATTGCCTGTTGTCCTCTGTTGCTGGTGCGGAGGAGTATGCTGACGCCGGGCCCGAGGCCGATGCCTGATTTCACCTACACCCCGCGGCTTTCTCGGCGTTCTTGGCTCGCTCAGCTCTCTCGGCTCAGCTCGCTCTGCTCTGCTGCTGCTCTGCTCCGCACTTAAGCTTGTTGTTGCAACACCTTAGCCAATTAAACGTTAATTGTGTTCCACGCACAGATACAGAACATGCCCTCCCACATATTATTACATTTCCTGTAACAAAGTGATACTATCCCTGATAAAAGTGAACACTGCATTATAAGTAAACATTATTCCGCATTACATTAAAAGAAGGCCACAATACGGCGCATTGTTGTTTACCCGATATAATTTCTACAGCCTACTGAATCCCCCTCCCAACATGAGTAAAGCCCGGGGCTGCGGTGGCCCCAGCGGATCACGCTATTATTTTTTTTTCAGAACAAGATCACGCTATTATTTTTTAAGAAATGCCCTTGGGACTTAGAACACCCAGAGGCCTCATTGAAATATTATTTTTTAAGAAATGTCCCTGAGACCTAGCCCACCCAGGGGCCTCATAAAAAAAATGCAGGAACTCGCGACCCAAGCAAGATTGCTACACTTTTTTTCCAATGCTTTTTTTGGCCCATGGGGTCCTTCTGAGACCCCCTAAGCATGCCTAGGGGGTCGGGGGGTCCCCTTCTCTTGTTTTATACCTTTGTTGCTCGGTTTGCCTCGTGACTCACTTCTATCGAGCCACAAGATGGCTGCCAACACTTCCTGGTTTGGAGTGTTGGCTGCCAATCACAGTGCAGCTTGTGCACGGGGCTTAGGCTCCGCCCAGATATTGAAACATTTATTTTTCTAATTTCTCAGCAACTACTGTTATTTTTGGAAGCTTGTTTCTGTGCCGTATTTATCCACTTGACATGGTAATGGCGATTCAACAGATGGCCTGCTTGCTTTTTGGCCTGCTCTTTGTAATTGCTCACTTTACTAAAGTTGCAACGTAGTCTCAAAAACTGCCCATAGGGTAGATTCTCCCTGAGGGCCCAGGGATGGTGACTCCCATATTGGAGTAGTCTGGGACTCTCTGTGGGTTTTTAGAAGGTTATTGTGTGGAGTTTTCATTCAGTCAGGCAGATCATTAAATCTAGGAATGGTAATTCTGTTTCAGAGACATTGGCTGTGAAGTTTAGGAAGGGGTTCAAGTCATTGATCATTTCAATGAAGGTAGTGCACACATCCTTTTCTCCGTTCCAAAAGATTAAAATGCCATTGATGTACCGATGACACAACACAATATTTGCCTGCTAGGGATTTGTGGGGTCTAGTATATGTCCTCGTTCAAACGGAGAAGACTTTCCACTCAGACGGAGTCAACACCTGGGTTCTTGGAAGAGACTAAGTTTATCGGGACATTAACTTTGGAAAGTGTTATTTTACGCGTAAAACATTATGGATGCAACATAAATGCTGGGACCTTATTTGAAAGTGGCGAATTTCACTAAGTTCTTAACAATAGAAAGAATTGTGTTCTGGGTATAGTAGTACCATGGGTTAGTGTAGGCGTACACCATAGCGCCACATAGGCGGCAGAATGGCAATTATTATCCTAATTAGTAGGAGGGATTTCACAAGGGCGGGATTTAAATAAGGGTGATTACCATGGTCATTTAGTGAAATGAATCGGGCCGACGCAAAACGCCTGAAACAGGTATGTGATTTGATGTATGATTTTGTTGGATGAGCATCACGGGTGTAGGAGGGTAAGGAAGACCGATTATTATTATCATTAGTTTTGTGGTATGATTGTTGTGAGGCGTAAGAGTTGCGTGTAAGGTTAATCGTGCGGGTGGTTGTTTATTTTTTCGAGTGATTAGTGAGGCATTTGAGAGTCGTGTGTTGTGAGAACGAGAGTGGGAGGTTCTTTTGGAAGATCGAGGAGTAGGCATAAAAAGGAAAGCATACACGCAAGTGCAAGTAAGGAGAATGAATGATTTATGAGGCAGTTGTTCATTTTTCCGAGTGATTAGTGAGACATTTGAGAGTTGTGTGCTGTGTGAATGAGAGCAGGAGGTTCTTTTGGAAGATCGAGGGGCAGGTGTTAAAAGGAAAGTATACGGGCAAATGCAAGGAAGGAGAACGAATGATTTATGAGGCATGTGTTTATGCAGGATGGAAGGTGGTGAGTTAATATGGCACGGGACGAGTGTAGACACAGGGAGGCCACTTAGAGAGCAGGAGGATAACAAATAAGTCACGGCAAGGGGGAGGTCACATTGAGTTAAAAGGGCCGTTGCTTATGTGTCTATACGTTATAGAAAAAAGTAATTAGTTTGGAATGGTTTTTTAGACTGCCTCGAAACCTGTCATTTTCAGAAACGCAATGATAGTGTGTTAAGTCTTTTCATAAGGTATCAAGCATCAAGCAATGAGTAGGAATGACTTTGTTATATACGCAGCAGTGAAATGAAGTTAATATACATGTGTTTCTATATTGTTTACAGCGTACCCTGACGAAGAGCACTAGATGCTTGAAATGCATTGGTTTTTAATAAACGCTGTTTTGGAAGAACTCCTGCATCTGTCGAGGTCCGGATGGTCACAGCATTCTCACTAGAAATTTGAAAATGGCATTAATATCCCATCTGTGGATGGAAGTAAAAGGATGATAATTTCAGACAAACAGATTAATAAATGGTTGAAGAAGTAAAATATTGGAACAAATCAATTCAAATAAAGAAAGCGTTTGCCAGAGAGGCGCCATGCAATAGTACGGTCGGATGGGGCGAACCCTTTGCCCCTTTCATGGACTCGTTCAAAGTCTGACACAAGGAGACAGGCCAGACTAGGGGCAAAAGTACTGCCCATCAGAGTCCCATGGGTTAGGTGGAAGAGTTTGTACTTATATTGAAATAAAACTTGTGGGAGTGGATAATTTCCAATTACTGGACCTTAGGATATCTTCTTTAACTGTGAGGGTGGCCAACTAAGGGATTTTGGGTGACCAAGAGATCAGTCTGTGGTCTATCATTGTTGGTCAATTCAATAAGGTTCAGCATGTCTCTAGTCTCTTGCACAAATGATGGTGTTCAGGAAGAGGTCAGAGAACCTCAAGAGGGGTTCTAGCAGAGAGTCTATACCTGATACTATGGGTGTTCCGGGGGGAGGTTGGTTCCCTTTGGGGATCTTCGGAAGGACGTAGAAGTAGGGTGGCTTTGGGTTCTAAGTTACAAAGAAATCAGCCTTGTTTTTAGATAATCACTTTTGACTTTCAGCAGAGGTGACCATGCTTATGATCTGAACTGAAAGGTGGTTAGTGGGATCTTCCTCTATTGGTCAGTAATAATGTTGGTTTGATAGCTGGCATTCTCCCTTTTAGTCATTGGAGGACATGATCACAATGACTCCTCCCTTGTCTGCTTGCTTTATTGTGATGTTAGTGTCATTGGCCCAAGATCAGATGGTTCTGGATTCCAAGTTGGAAAGAGTGTGAAAAGTCTTATCATTACTGCTCTTGTTCACTTCCTTGAGAACAGCTTGTTCAAATGGAAGAATCTCGTTGGGAACCATAACAGAATTGGGGGTAAAAGTGGAAGGGTTTAGTGGACCCAAGTATCTTGTTACTTCTGGTGTGTCTGGGAAAACGGCTTTCAATCGTATCTTACAGAATAAAATGTGTAGTTCACAATTGGCTCTAAATTGGTCTGTCTTGTCATGGGTAAAAACCCTAGCCCTTTCCTCAGTGCCTTAGTTTCTGTTTCTATTAGATCTCTGGGAGAAATATTGACAATCAGTTTTTCTTCCCTGTGTGGCTCCTGTGTAACACGGGTTGTGGTTTAGGTGGTTCCTGCTACTGAACCCATTTCTGTTGTTGTTGGCATCCTCTTTTTGTTCCTCTTCCTCTGCCCCAACCTCTGCCTAAAAATGAGGGGTTGTAGAGAGGGGCGCTAATAGGCGTATTGTTCTGCTAGCTCCTTCAGGGGTATGATCGAGCTCCACTGAGGGTGAGTATTTAAAAAACTGTTCTAATCCACATGCTATTCATACAACAAACCGAAAAAAGACATGATACAATGTTTTGGATGGTGGTGATGCTGTGAATTGTTTTTAATCGTTTATATCACATGGGACATACAGTCATTTCCGTTACACATGCCACTGAGTATTTGGAGAACAAAATACTTTTGTATGTTGTATCTATGATATTTAGCAAATTGCACGTATTACTGAATCAAGTCATGCAGTAGTGTAGATTAGTTTTGTTTGGTCCTGAAGAATTGCCAATTGATCCGTTTGGATGAACACAGGCAAGAAACATGTTGACCTAGTTTTTATGAACCACTTGATTTGCTCATTTGGACCATCGCATTCTAGATAAGCACCACATTTTTTAACACACATCACAATAACCTACATACCTGCACCTCATTGTATGGCTATAAAAAGATCTCTGGCAAAGAGCCCCCTAGTGGATGCCCATTGGGCATTATAGTGCTGGCCTGATGAGGAGTTAGCCCAATGATGAAGCATGACACCCTCTGGGGTGCGTGAGGGCACTTGCTCCTATTGGAGCACACTTCCCTAATCTGGAACACAAATACCCCTCCCATTTTTCTTTTACCCAGAGGTACTGCACACCTTTATCAATAAACTTTGCAAAGAAAAAACAGCTTGGACAAATACTGGAAGGTTTACCCAGAGGAATCTTGCTTGGAAAAACTTGATAAGGTTTGTCTTGAAACTAGATTTAGGAACTTTATTAAGCAGTTTTGCACTGATGCATAAACGGGGCTAATCATTTTAAATAATAAATATAGACCAGGACTTTTATGACTCACCAAACATCGGTTTGCAATCCTCAAGTGTGTCCCAGCCCACCATTTG
This sequence comes from Lissotriton helveticus, assembly GCF_964261635.1. NCBI lineage: Eukaryota > Metazoa > Chordata > Amphibia > Caudata > Salamandridae > Lissotriton > Lissotriton helveticus. Next base: position 524,120,760 of record NC_136063.1, read on the forward strand.
GGAAGAATTCTTGTACATGTAACTCAGCATTTAATCCCTATTAGGCCTGACAGCCTTAGGGTGGTCTTCCCGCAAACCTTTTACCTTCCTCCTCCATTCTAGCTGATTTCGTTTTTGCTGGCTTTAGGACTCTGTGCACTCTACCATTGCTAACCAGTATTAAAGCGTGTGAGCTCACTCCTTAAAACATGGTAATATTGGCTTATGCTTAATTGACCTGTTTAATTTACTTATAAGTCCCAAGTAAAGTGGTACTATATGTACATGTACCTACCTGTAAAGTAAAGGCTAATATTGGGCCAGTAGCCCTTGTTAGGTCACCCACTTAGGAAGCCCTGCTAACATTTCTCCGGCCTGCCATTGCAGCGTGTTTGTGTAGTTTTGAACTGTCACATTTTTCTGACTAAATAAACCTTCTTGCCAGGCCCAAACTTTCCTTTTTAATACTGTAAATCACCCCTAGGGTCACCCCTAGGCTAAACAGCACACAGGGCAGGGTGCAATGTATTTAAAAAGGGAGCCATGTTATTTAACGTTTTACCTGACCTGATAGTGAAACACTCTCAAATTCATTGTCATTATTGCAAGGCCTACCACTCTCATAGGATAACATTGGAGTTGCCTAATTACATTTGATAAGGATAACTTCCAAATGGAAACAGATGTCACAAAGCTACTCATCTGAACTCCAGGCATCCCAGTGGAGTGAAGATTGGACCTGATGCCCTCTGAGAACTAACCTGGGTGGCAGCGAGCAGGCACAGCACCAACGGAAGTTCCCATAGGGAAAGGGGGTTGAGATTGAGAAAGAAGACAAACCGTACTGGTCTGGATACGTCTTCACTTTTTGCGGTCTGAACTCGGGTGCTTGATACTGGGGCTGGCACTAGTACGCAGCATTGACTTCTGCGGAGGATAGGGATAGTTAGTACACTCTGAAACACTCTTGTAATTCAATTGGTTACAACATTCCCAAAGCATTCCCTGCACACTAATCATGACATCATGTGATGCTTTTCATCTCTAGTAACACATGTTCTGTTAACACTGCTGCTCAATCACTGAGGCATTGATACACTGGGCTTGATGCAAAGAACAGATTGTTCAAAGTCTTGGCATACAAACTGAGTTCAACGTTTTTGGAGTTAGTGATTATACAGCCTGATTCATCAAGCTAAATTGCACTTGCAAAGGGCAAGATTCTCAATTTTTGCATTTGGGATTCATCATCCCAAATGCAAAATTCGCTATTAAAGAATTCGCACATTTGCGAAGAATTGCATTTAAGGAATCTCTATATGAGATTCCTTAAATGCAATTCATGAATCATTTTAAAATTGCGAAATTGCAATTTTGGGCCGCTATTTACCGAGAGGTCAGACCTCGTGGTAAATAGCAAAAACTTAGAAAAATGCATTTAAATGCATTTTTCTAAGTTGCATGTTACACACATACATGTCCTTTGGACATGTGTGTGCGCAACACCAATGTAGATTAAATTTCAGGGGTGCTACAGGGTGTTCTTTGGACACCCCTGCACCCTTGAAATCGCATCCTTATTTGCGATTAGCTAATTGCTAATCGCAAATAAGGAATAACTCCCCATTCATTCCTATGAGCCTTGAGGCCCATAGGAATGCATGGGGAGTTATTCCTTTTTGGGATTAGCAATTTGCTAATCTCAAATAAGGAACATGTAGGAATCGCAATATTTTTTGCAATTCCTACATGAATCCCGTTTTTCAAGTCCTTAATAGCGATTCCTTATGAATCGCTATTAGGGGCTCGCGAAACGGGAGAATGATGAATCTGGCTGTTTGTTCTTTCTCCTCAATATTACACACGGTATTATTCTGCACACAAAGTTAATAAACAGTTACAGCTGGTTGTCAAAATACATGCTGCATTCGAATGCCCATGTTCTGGATATTCATATTCCTTGCTGCTTGGTTTTTTCTCCACAGCACTCCAATGAATCCCACCAATTCAAATGCCTTCAGTGGCACAATGCTTGTGTAATTGCTGTTCTGATTTGTTATTGGAGCTAAGGATAAAATATCTGGGGGTGCATGCATGGTCCGAAGCGGCAACAATGAAACGCACTGCTGAAAATACCTTTAAACAATTTTGCTTTCTCCTTTGCAGGCCGGGTGGTCAGAGTGAATCAAAGTGACTGAGTATTTAGTGAAAATTAGGATCCAACTTCATCAAGGTTCGTGTCATTGTGTTCTATTTTGACTTAACGGTATGAGCGTCAGGAGGGTGATGAACATCAAGTCTGGACGAAGTGCAGGCAGTGTTTTAGACTTAGATGTCTGTAGAGGAGGAGACATTCAAGTAGAGTTTTGTATTAACAGCATATTATTGAATTTCAATGTTGAGATCTGTGATTTGTTCCTATATGTAGAAATTGAAGATGGCAGTGAACAATAGGGAAGCCTGGGTGTTTACACAGGTGACAGGGAATGCTTGGGTCCTAAAAGTGTCCATGTGAAGGAACTTGTATCAGTTGTAAAGGTAGGAAAATTAACCAGTGAAGGACATTGCTAGTGAATCATATTTGAGACTCCAGGGACCATATTAAACAAGTGCCCCAGGGGTGAAACATTTATTTGCAACTGCTTTGCTTGCCCCCCGGCACTTTTATATTACAGAAGTGGCCGCAGACGTTTATGCGTCCCCTTCTGCAATACTGAAAGTGCTGGCACACATACAGCACCAGTGCTATCATCAGAGGGTGTTCCCTCATTTTCATGGTGGGTTTGCCCCATGCAATGAGAGAATCCCTTTGTCGGCACCCGTGCTGTATTACAGATATGGACGCAGATGCAAAGAAGCTGTTAGAAGGTGCACTGTCAGTGCACCCCCTGATGGCAGCCCTCTCATGTGAGGAAAAGGGGTCTTATGGACTCCCCAGACATCCCCTTGCTGGCGGGTGCGGTCATTCACTGCACCCACCTAAAAGGGGATCTCTAATCCCCCTTAAAAGTGCAGGCAGGTTGCTGCCTACACTGTGTAACATGGAGAGTTTTCATAGAAGCCGCTCCATTTTTCACATGAATGCACTTCCCCCAGGGCAGCGCAAGTTTACAGCTGTTCTGGGGGCAGCACATTCATCCGAAATTGGTACATTTTCCTTGTTTGCGCTGTATGTATAAAATGGCCACACAGGTCAACTGTTTCAAAGGCAGCTTAGAGGTCGAGAAGAATCAAGAAGCAGGGTCCATATTTCATTTGTTGTCATTAGTACATCGTCTACAATGTATAATGTAGCAGTCTCTGTGCTTCAGCTCGATCTGAAGTCAGACTGGTAGTCGTGTAGGAGATGGTTAACATTGAAGTGAACTTGGAGTTGAGGATTGACTTCTTTTTTATTGATCTTGACAATCAAGGGTAGGTTAGGGATGGGCTGCTACTGGTGAAATCATTATGAGTCTAGTGCATGATTCTATAGGAGTGGAGGATATAGTCTGTATTTAGTGCTTCCAGAAAGATTCATTGAGCAAGGGAGGTTTTGACTCTGGTAAATAGAGGGTGAGAGAGCTTCCCTGGAAGAGCTTTGATGAAGGACGCCGGTAATATATCTTCATAGTAAGTTACTGTGAGAGAGCTAACAAGGTCTGCAAGAGTTAGAGCTTTAAAAAAACACCATACCATGATTCTAAAGGAAGGTGTGGATTTAACAGGAGAAGCAGGCTTAAAATTGTCAAAGTGCTGTCAGATTTTCGTAATTTTTTCACTGAAGAAGAGGATGATGACATTATACTTGTCTGTGAAGTGTGAGATGGCAGATTTAGAAAGTGAGTTGATGCACTTATTGACTGTCTTGGACAGAATTCTGCATCTATTAATAGCTTAAATATCGTGTTGGAATAGCACTTAGCTGTGGCTGATGTAATGAGCTGTTTGCATGTTGCACAGAGGGATTTCAGTATCATGAGTTGATCATTAGCTCTGCTTTTCTTTCATTTTCTTCCCTGTCTTTGGATGAAGGTTAAGGGACAGTTTAGAGTTTATTGGGTATCAGGCACCCACCAAACATTTCTAGCTGCTCTATGCACTTTAGTTCTACTCTATTTAGGGTGCACATGACCATTATTATTGATTGTAGCATGCTGTGCGACTTTCGAACTCTAAATATTCTCTTAAATTATGCCTTTATCCTCAATTGATTTTGTTTGCTTATAAACTAGTTTTGACGGTTGCTCTGCTTCTGTTGTAACATAGGCTTTGATGACACAAGTTCAAATCTCAAACTCATAGGACTTCCTGGTGATTGAAGCTATGAGACAATTGAAGCATTCCATTTAAGAATGTGGTTCAAAGTGGGTGGTCAGTAAATCATTGGAATAATTCCTGCATTGTTTGCATTGTTTTGGGTGAGATGACAGTTGGTGGCCCCACATTAGAAGGAAGAATATTGATTAACATGTATATATGTGCAGGATGGGGCCTATGAGTACTCTGATGTTACACCATTTCCTCTCTTGTACTTTCAATGTCTGCAGATGATTTTATATCCAAATGCAAGAAGCCCATTTGAGGTGAGCAAATTCTCGTCATTAAGCCATATTTCTGTCACTCCACTATTTAGGTATAAAGTATGATGTTAAAGGCAAATGCATATTCATTGATGATGATAAGGCAAATGCATAGCAAGCATGGTTTTGTAGTGAATGAGTGCACTTGCAGTTTATGTGAGGTTGAGCTTGCAGACAATTTTTAACTTGCTAGACAATAATGATTAATTTAGATGTGTATCAGATAGTTTAACATCCAGCAATGCACATATTTAAACATAAAACAATAAACGCTAATAGGCATCTAGCAAAAAGGATAACTAAAACATGTCAACACCACTCAAAGTAACCAATAAACTTTACTGTAAAACAAACTAACCAATAAAAGTATAAACATAATTAAGTGAACACTATCAGCACAGCAACACACCCTCACTGGTTTTCACTGGAAAAAATTATTTGCAAGAAAATTACACACTGCCGGCTTGCAACAAGAAAAGCCAGAGTGAAGACACATTTACAAGAAAGTGTAATAATAAAATGAACTACAACGTAACCTGGCATATTTTAAGACAAATCTAAAAATACATTACTAAATTATCTCTGTTCTTATGCGTGTTAATTGTTAGATAGTAAAGAAGCATTTCATCAAAAGGGAAGTACTTCACATCGAAAAATTCAACTTCCCACTCATAAAGCTGGACAAAAGCACTTTCAAAGGAACTAAAATAAATGCTGTTATAAAAATAAAACAACCCTTACAGGTTACGTTGAAAACAAACACCCCACTGCCCCCAAAACTAACCAAACTTGCATTTTAAAATGTATCTAAAACACTAACAAAAAAGGAAAGCCAACCTGACCCAAAACTCGATGACTTTAAACAAAAATGGAAGTTCATCAAGTGCAACTTTAATCAAAAGCGCATAAGCATAAAATGTAAAATGTTTGAAAGCATGGTTAAATTATGTTAGCAAACAAAATAAAAATTTTCCAAGACAATAATACATTGTAAAGTTATTCCACTGTCAGACAGAATGGTACAAAGAGCCCCATATAGTGCATCACAGTAAGACAAACAATTGCTTTTGCACATGGGATACACTTAGAGTAAAGAAATCACAAGCACCAAGAGCATGGATTGAAAATGTACTAACTACTATACAAATGCTTGTTTTGGAACAGCTACAATGAAAAATGATATTGTAAGTAGCATCAAGGAACAAAACCACTCTCCAAATGTAATAGAGATAGAAGTAAAGCACATACTTCAAGACTTAAAAGAGGCAAGCACAAGTTCCCAAGAGCCCACTACTAATAAATGAAAAGATATACTCCCTAGAGTACCTGACCACATGGTAGGTCAATTATCAGCATTCCCTTCTTCAAAATGAATAATATCACGTACTAAAAAAGCCACAAGTCCAATCCCTGCTGCCATCAGAGGATATTGAAGATACCAAGACATACAGATTCCAGGACATCCAGCCACTATACATAATGAAAAACTCTTCCACCAACAATACAATCACAATACCAGCAGAAGAAGAATTATTTTGGGAACTGAAAACAGCTTCCTAGGACTAATTCAGTGCGAAATGAGGGCCTCCATCATTCACACAGATATAAACAGGGCATGGTGAATATCATAACTTCTACCTATCCATCATTTATTCACTGCTGCCTAACAAAATTCAGGATACTATGAACATTTAAACCACATCAAAGTAAAAACATTAAAAATTGTAATAGACTTTTCAACAGGCAATGATACAAACAATACTTAAACTATACCCACACAGAGCCATAGAAAGTTGCTTTTGTCACTTCAGCCAAAGCATGTAGAATCATCTGCAAATATCTGCACTAATTGTAGAATATGGAACAGCCACTTTGACTTTGAAATTGCAAAGTTAATTGCTCTGGCATTTGTACCTGTATCAGATGTAGCTGACATCTATGGCATGCTAATAGAACTCCCATTTTATCAAAGAAAGTAACAAAAACAATGTCCACTTTGGACTACCTAGAAGACACTTGGGCTGGCACACTGCAAAATGCTGAACACAGATGCCAACCCAAATTCCTAATACAACAGCATCAAGGCTCGCCAAGCCAAAACCAACAATGCAGTAGAAGGATGGTACAATAAAACCCAAGCCACATTAGGAAGAACCCAATCAGCACTCTACAAATTCATGGAAACCCTATAAAAAGACCAAAGCTACTAACATCTGAGGATAAAACAGTCAGTGAACATAATCAAAGCTAAAATAACTAAACAGAACAGGTAAACATACAAAATAAAAAATACTACAATTACAAGTCAGACTTTTTGTAAATAACAAAGAAGTTGACTGCCTAGAAACGATTGCTCAATCACTATTGTAAACCCTCTACCTACAAATATACTCACAACTAAGATAGAGCAAAACCTAACATCACTTTAACTAACAATTTAAAAATAAATATTAGAACAGTTATTAAAGTATAAAATTAGATCATTAAATATATCATATAGGAAAACTAAAAAGATGCAATAAACAAATGTACAAAGCAGCTCAAGAATTAAAACACACACATACAAAATAAAACTTTTCAGTTTCAGTAAAAGCAAAATATATATGCATGTTAATATATAACATTTTAAATCCAAAATCAATGAAAATACAGTTATTTAGCTGAAGTTATTGACCCAACTCCGCCTCTCAAAACTCCAAATTAAAAAGTAGGAAACCCCAAAAAAATGTAAAATGAAATGTCCAAATTAAATCCACTGAAATAATCCTGTCATTAGAAATCATAAAAAACAAAAACAATTTAAAGTAAAAACTGCTCTAGGAAATCCAAAAATGAAAGAAACTTAAAATTAATGATGGTTTAGAAAAAAAATAATATATATATATATATTCTCCCAATCATAATCTAAACCCTTTAAATAATCTAAAGGGGTAAGACTTCCTATTTTCATGCCAATTTAAATCATTCTGGGGAACATGTTATACACTAAAAGAGCAATATTTACTATTCCCACTCCAATTTAAAACATTTCGGGGAAGATGTTGGATACGAAAGGGGTTAGATTTATTAAAAAATGGTCAAATCTAAACCATTTTGAGGAAGGTTTTGGACATTAACAGAATTAAAACTACTATCCCCACTCCAATCTAAACTATTTAGGGGAAGGTGTGTTGAGACTAACGGCCACATGCATCATTGTAGGATTTTGCGATTCCTAAATTGCGAAAATTAAGGAATCGCAATTTAGGAATTGCAAAATCCTATGCATCAAGAAATCTTAAAAGTTTTTAGGATTTCTTAATTTTCTGTATTTGCGATTCCTTAATTGCGAATCGCAATTAAGGAATAGCATTACATTCCTATGGGCCTAGAGGCCCATAGGAATCAATGCCTTTTTGCAATTTTTATTTTGCGAATCGCAATTTGTTGATGCATTTCAAGGGTGCTGAGGGGGGCCAAAGGACCCCCCCTGCACCCTTGAAATGTTTTTTTAAGTGCAAGTTTCACACACACATGTCCAAAGGACATGTGTGTGAGTAACATGACACTTTCAAAAATGCTTTTTTGAGCATTTTTGAAAGATTTCACAAATTAACACGAGGGTCAACCTCGTGTTAATTTGCACCTCCTATTTCCGAATTCGCATTTTAAAAAAAATTCATGCATTGCATTTAAGGAATCGCACAAATGCGATTCCCTAAATGCAATTGCATTTTTAGGAATGGCAAAAAATTGCGAGTTTTGTGAAATAGTTTAATGCATCCCAAAAAGTGATTTTGAAATCGCAAACGGCCGATTTTTCCAAATCGCACCGTTTGCGACTCCAAAATCACTTGATGCATGTGGGCGTAAAAAGGTTAAATCTAACCCTGGGCGTAGTTCGCGAAGTAGCGCTACGCGAAGCTACGCGAAGTGCACTTCGCACTACGCGAACTTCACGTAGCACTACGCGAGCTGCGTAGTAGCATGTTCGCACTGTGCAAGATGCATTTTCAATGATTGTGCAGTGCAAACAAGCATCCGGCACTGTGCAATCATTGAAAACGGCATCTTGCACAGTGCGAGCTGTAGTTTTCTGCCGCTCGAGTAGATTTTTACTCGAGTGTCAGCTTTCTCAACGCGAACTGGTAGTTTCTCATTGCCAGCAGTCGCGAGCATGCACGACCACTCGCAATGAGAAACCTGACCTCCCCGCGTTGAGAGTCTCGCCGGGATGTCATTTCGCTTGCTCACGGTCGCGAACATGACGTTGAGGCCGCGAACAAGCAAAAAAATGACCACTGCACTAAGCTACGCTGCGCTACGCATGTTCGCACTGTGCTACGTGCAGCTCGCGTAGTGCGAAGTTGCGCAAACTTCGCAAACTACGCGAGCGTAGCGTAGTGCTTCGCCCAGGGTTAGTTAAATCTACTATTTTCACTTCAATCAAAAGCATTTTGGGAAGGTGCTGGACACTAACGGCCACCTGCATCATTGTAGGAATTTGCGATTCCTAAATTGCGAAAATTAAGGAATCGCAATGTAGGAATCGCAAATTCCTATGCATCAAGAAATCGCAAAAGTTTTTGCGATTTCTTAATTTTCCTTATTTGCGATTCCTTAATTGCGAATCGCAATTAAGGAATCGCTTTACATTGATTCCTATGGGCCTAGAGGCCCATAGGAATCAATGGGAAGGCATTCTCATTTTGCGAATTCGCAATTAAGGAATCGCAAAATGACAATGCAATATCAAGGGTGCAGGGGGGGTCCAAAGGACCCCCTCTGCACCCCTAAAATGTCACGTAAGTACATTTTACTCACACACATGTCCCAAGGGCATGTGTGTGTGCAAAATATAAGTTTCAAAAATGCACTTTTGTGCTTTTTGAAACTTTTCGCAAATTACCATGAAGGTTCACTTCATGGTAATTTTCCCCTTCCTAATTGCGAATTCACAATTTAAAAAAAATTCATGTATAGCATTCAAGAAATCGCAAAATTTGCGATTTCTTAAATGCTATTGCAATTTAAGAAATCGCAAAAAATTGTGATTTCTTAAATTGCGAAAAATGAAGAAAAAAATGATGCATCCCAAAAAGGTTTTTGCATTCGCAAACGGCCGAATTTTGCGATTCGCACCGTTTGCGAATGCAAAAAAGCTTGATGCATGTGGCCCCTAAATGTGTTACATTTAATATTTCCGATCCAAACCATTTTGAGGAAGGTTTTGGACACTAAAGAAGTTAAATTTAAAATCCCACTCCAATCTAAACAATTTGGAGGAATGTGTAGGACACTGAAAGGGTTACATTGAATATTTCCACTACAATCTAAACCATGTTGGGGAAGGTGTTGGATACAAAAATGGTTACTTTTGTTGTTCTCACTCAAATCTAAACCAGGAAGGTATTGCACACAAAATGAGTTACATTTAATGTTCTTACAAGAAAAAAGTTATTTTTAAATTACAAATAACAATAAAAATAAAATAAACCTAACCTACAATACATATTTATAGTTAAGGGTTCTGAGTGATCTGGGTTAGCGCCTGGGAACGAGACGGGTAGTGTACTACCCGTATCGTTCTCAGGCGCTCACCCAGATCGCCGTGAAGTCGGTCGTACACTGTTGGGATTAGGATATCCATTTCTGACTGCCTGTTCATGGCTGTCCCACCGCCATGAAAAGGCAGACAGAAATGTACTTTGAGGGCCCCATGTAGGATCCAGTAGGCCACTGTTAAGTGGCCCTGGGGGCACATGTAGTGCTCCACTACACATCCATGCACCATGTGCTAGGCACAACATGGCGCCTGGCACACGGTGCATGGATGTATACAAATTGCCTTTTTCTACTTCGGCTTGTGCTGCAACCCTTTTCCTGGGCCACAGCTCAAGCCGCTGTAGAAAAGAGCACTTTACCCCCGCCTGCATGGTGCTCATATTATAATAGGACAGGTGAGACTGCCGACTCATTGTCGGACAGTCACCTGCCCAATATGATGGCAGTCGGTGGTCCGACCAACCGACAACGTAATTAGGGCCCAATTATTAAAATAACATACATTAATTAAAACTTAACACAATATACATATAAGTACTCACAGACATTATCAAAATACCTTTCATGTACATAATTCAAATTTTATAAACAATGTAGAGATTAAAAATTATGTATTCATTCATGTAAAATTACAATTAACATTTTAAAAATAAAAATGTCAATGATACAGTCTACACTAAGGGCCCCATTAGGATGGCGGGCAGATCACCCCCGCCAGGCCAGCGGCGGCGGGGGCGATCCACCCGCCATCCATGCCGGAATGACCCCCCACCATATTATTATGGCTGGGGGGTCCGTGGCGGACGGAGAGACCGTCCGCGGCTTTTAAGGCGACTGGGCAAAAAAGGGTTCTATATGGTGGCTGTGTCTATCAGACACCACCAGCCATATTAGAATGGGCATTTTCCAATCACTTTCCGTGGTGGCATTACCGCCATGGATAGGCATGGGGAGTCTGCTTTGGGGGACCGTTGCGGGCCCCCAGGGACTCTGGAGGGGTGGGGGGTGCACATGGGGTACCGATGGTACCCCCTAGTAGTTCCATGCACAACATGGCAGGCACCGCGCGGTGCCTGCCATGTTGTGCATGGAAGTGCACAGCATGCCTTCCTAGCATTGTGGCGGGCGGTGCTGAGTGCACCGCCCGCCACAATGTCAGGAATGCTGGATGCGCCTGCCACTGTGGATGGCGCATCCTAATTGCAGGCCCCTGCCCTTATGTTGGGCGGTCACTCTATTCGATGGGTTGGCGGGCGGACAAAGTCCGCCCGTCATCCTAATGGGCCCCTAAATGTTTTAAGTTAGAAAAAATACAATACTTAAAATGTAAATTATTAAATAAAATATAAATCTAATAACAAATACTTTACAAATCACCTCACCCTACTCCTCTTTAAACCCTAGAACCCACTAATAAAATATATCCATATTCATTCAATTTTAATATAGAACATCAAATACAGAAAATCATATTTCACCAAAAATTATAAATGCACATTTTCTATTTACAAAATAAATTTGAATACAATTTAAAACAATTATTTAAACAATGAAAAAGAATTTATAGTTTACAATAAATAAATACGTTTTTATTTTAATACATTAATGCATTTTTTAAAAATATTTAAACACAAAATGTACATAAAATAACATAGCTAACAGAAATTGAAAAATGCTAAAAATAAATGTTTAACTTGAATTACATTATTAGACCCAGCACCCTGAAACTAAAATTGTATTGAATATATTTATTATTTAAGAAATATAGAATACACACATATTAAAATTAAATAAATTAAACAACACTATACATTTTGCAATAAATATACATAACAAACTATTTTAAAATTAAATATATGAAGAAATGTCACACCTACCAGAACTATTGAACACAAATATTGTAAAAACAACATTATATGTTATATACAAATATATTTTAAGTAAACTATATATTTTGCAACAATATTAGAAATAAGACTTAAAATTACATACTTACCTTTGACTTTTGCATCCATAACATTTTTAACATAGTGCAAATAGTTAATAGACAATAGTTCATTGAATGCGTAGACTGAGTTGGGGATACATTCATGGCTATATATGTTCAATAGGCAAGTATCGGCCATTATCAGTGCATCTAAATGTGCTTGCATGTGTGGTTTAGGTATATGTGTTTATGTGGACACACACAACAAGTGTGTGTTGTTTTATGCGGGCTCTATATACGCTCTTAGAACACAATTTAGGTGGAAAGAGAGCCTATATATGCGATGATTTCCTCAGGTGCTCAATATAAAATTCTAAAAAGTGGTTCCATGTCAGGATTTTACAGTGTAGAAGAAGAAATATGTTCACTTAGTGTCATTTTGTTTTCCCTGTGGCTAACCTCAGCACTTTACATTTAACCTGGCTTTATACAAAATAAATATCAAGGCACCTTCCCGCTGCTTCATGCATCATCATTTAGAATGTCCCCCACTAATCATTCTGCCATCTGAACTTGTTTATGTTCTCTGGCTGTACTTAAGTGATTCCAAAATGATGATGCATGAAGCAGAAAGGATACAGCTTGATTTTCATAGAAGAGATTACATCTGAAATATGGAGGGAAGCAAGAAAACTTGTTTTACAAGAAACTGTGCAAGCAATGCATGTAAATCACCCCTGGGTGTAAATTTCATTATACGACAGAATATTACGTTTGAGACTTGACATTAAACATCCATGACACCTTTCAGAATGGGCACATTTTATGATGTCTACATATTTTAGTTTCAATATGTTCCAAATAAAACATGAGGCATGTTAATTAAGTGAATTTAAAGGAGTTTAATTGGCAACAATTCTGAGAGACGCAGATACATTATCCAAACAAGAAGGAATATTGGGGTATTTATGCATTTGCTTGCTTAAACAATTACATACGCCATTGTTCTAGCAAATGCTTTGTTTGGTATCACTGCTCTGCCACCATGTACATGTTGTCCTAACAGTGTTTACTAAAGCTCAGAAAATTACCACATAAAAAAGAATTCTGCTTTTCGTTTCATGGAATAGGCCAGATAACCTAAGAGAGTTGTATTAGAGTGCGGTACTGTCTCTTTAAAAGTAACCTTTTTTTAATTAATTGAAAATAAAAGCTTTAGGAAGTTTAATGTTCTCGTCAGTTTGAGCTATCGACTGTTCATCACAAAGATACTAAAAGTATAAGCGAGAACTCAGTAAAGGCATTGACGTAAAAATGTAAATTGTAGATAAATATAATTATGCTCTGCAAATCTGCATACATGATTTATGCCCTATTAAAAAATATATATTTAACCATAAGCAGGATGCAAGCGTCTACCTATACATACACAGTTCACAGACACACTCGGTGATAGCAGCTGTGTGCTTGTGGTGAGTTTCAATGCCCATACATATGCGTTTTCTTGGTCTGCTTATAATGTCGCTTCTGTTGGTTAATCTGTGTAAAATGTGTCACTTGCTCTGTTCATCTGGCTACATTTCGTTCGGAAATTTAATTTTTGTGCAGATCCATGTGGGAGGTTTTAACAGGTGGGGAAACAAGGTGCATTTATGTTCATGTAATCTCTAAAAGTAGTTTTGCTCACCACTGAAGAAAAATCTGCTGAACGGAATAACAATAAGCTTGGCACAAGAACACCTGCTTGTAGTTTAATGTAAATTCATTCAGCGTGGCTTTAAATGGTTAATACATTCTACAGCTCGACTATTTATACTCCGGTTTTATCGAGGATCTGGATCCTTGAATCCCGATGATAACACATGTGAAAAATACAATTTCCACTAACATGGGGGCCATTTTCCCTTTCGTTCAATGCAGGCTACGCGTATCTTCAGAAGCTCTGGCGAAGACCAGCCTTTAGTGGCCAGTCACAGAATACCAGGTACTGAATTCTCCATCCTTTAAATAGTGACATGAAGAGGCTGAAACAACTACAACTAAAGGAGCATTATGGTAGCAAACTAATACTTAACAACTACTGAAACTGCCCTTTTTTAGTTTTCAGACCAAACCATGACTACCTCCCAGGGCACAGCTTATGGTTTATCACAAGTTGCCACAGATGACATCACATACGACCTTAATAACCTTATTGGTGACATCACATATCTCTTCGTCATTTACATCATTGATAACATCACTAAGCACATAACACAGCTAGGGTTAAGGTCTCATTTTGGTTAGTGGTTATGTGGCCTGAGTCTTCATGGGGGCTTGGTTCCAGGCTTGGCCAATAACATAGTGCATGTCAATAGAGGGCCAAAGAAGTGAAGCCACTGTGAGAGCAGGTTCAACTTCCTCTGGTAGAGTAAGAATGGAAACATGGGATTGGGAAACAGAAACAGAGGAGCACTTACTGTTGCTTGGAGATACAATAATGCGAACACGCACTTTTAACATACAATACAGCCCAATATGAAGCAAGCTTTCCCGAATCCTGAGCAAGCATGAGAATTATTGTTGACCTGCATTCTACCAACGCTCCCTGGGACACTCATGCATCTGAGGCCACCATAGAAAAACAGATGGCACGCTCCAGTCAAGGTGGAAGACAAACACCATTTGCCAACAAGGTAAAAGGAAAGACATTAAATGAAACCGAGAGGGCACACAATAACAAGGGTGTCAAGAGCCAAATTGCTGAGCAAACTGGTGAAGCATGAGGCCATTGCAACCACAAATCGTGCCACGCATGTTATCTAAGTAAGGGTGTCTATTAAATACCCTCCTGCTTTGATTCGCCTGCAAGTGCACTGTAACTTGTAAGTCTCGTCCCTGCTGTGGATTGTGGTCTAGCTTCCTGATCTTCCAACGACCCTTCTACAATTTCCAGTCCTTTCCCTGCCTAAGTTCATTGTTTGAAAGTTGTTTTATGGGGCCCGACCCTTCTCATTATTTCCAACTATTAAACTCCTGGCAGTTAAGAAGGCATTGCTACTTTGGGGCTTAGCAAAGGGCCTGTGCACAGTCTCCTCTGTGCATTGCTTGAGCTTATGTGCATAGTAGGGGTTGGCATCCAGCCTGGCCAAAGCACTGGCCCTGCTGCCAACCCCAACTACAGATAGCCAAAACCACATCCAGTGTATTATGTTGATACAGGAAGCGTGCTATGTGCTTCGAGAAAAAAAAACTATATAACAGCACAGCATCATGACATAGCAACACATATACAACATATACAACCGATATCCAATCAAACAAGAGACTGCCTATCATTACTGGAGTCATCAATGATGTAAATGATGAGGTGATGTCACAAATGATGCCAGTTATGCAACAAAGGAACACTGGACAAGAAGAAAGTATTAGAATACAGGCACGACGTGGGGGGAGGGGGTTGTCAGATGAGGGGGAGTGCTGAATAGAATTGAGTTGGTTTGTAGGAATGAGACCATAATAGGTGTGGTCACTTGGAACTCTCCTTATGGGGATTTTGGTGAGAGGATACTCAAGGAAATGTGATGTATTGTTCGAAGAGATTCGCATTGCAGTCCTTATACTAAGTGACAGTGTGTGATGCAAGTTTTCTACGGACTTACTACAGTTAAAAAATAATTGTAAAACTGAGCTTTGCAGATGCTTGGTTAAACCCTATCGTTTTTCACATTACAAGGGTCATGGAATAGGGTTTTGAATGGTTGGGGAATTGTACATGATTCCTGCTCCCTGCACTTTAGGCACACATCTCGCATACATCAGTTAAGTTCACAGAGGCAAAGTTGAAAAATGTCAACATTTCAGCACAAAACCCGAGAGAAGCATTTCTAACTAAAATGCGAATCTGGTGTTCCTCTTGGCTGCACAAAGTGAGTCAGCCTTCCTTCAGATTTTCCATTGTTCCTGTACACTGAAACATACCACGCTGCTCTTCTCTGGGAGATGCTGGGGGTTTATCCTTAATGTTTTATCTTATTTTTGCGTGCCCAGTGGAGCAGCTAAGTTTGGGGAGCTTTTATCTACCTTTGAGAAAGTGTAATCATCCATTCTATTCAAGGGCTATATTAGATGATTTACATGTGGCAAGACAGACAGTTCAATTGTGCTTATTGTTTCCTATAATGAAAGGTTTAAATCTTCCTATCTGCTACTCTGAAATGTAATTTTTATTGATGGAGACAAACTTGCTCTTGCAAGATTTTTTTTATGTCAAACCTTCTGAAAAGCCAACTTGTGTTAATTAGAGGGTTTCTTCCACATGATAACTCTGTTGTTGAGAAAGGGTATTAGTAAAGAAAAAAGTGAATAGTCTAGTACAATAGCATCGTGGTTGCACGCAAACCTTGAATAATGCATAACCTATACAGCTTTCTTCTTTCTGATTCATCTTTGACTTTCTAGAAAATTATCACTTTCAAAGAGTATATTGTTCAGCATTTTAAAATGCCTATACAAAAAAATCTAACCTTCGCTTCAGTGCTCGCCAGCTCAGTTTGCACTACAATAAGTCATTTTATATTGAGATAAACAAAGATCCATCTCAGGGATGAATATAACAAGACAACAGATTAGCATTAGTGCCTCTATGACCAAGGTTAACATCTTCAGTTAACAAGCCTACACATAGGTGCTTGGTGCCTAAACACCTCACTAGTGGAACTGCATTAACATGGTTTATTGGTTTGTAGAAGGAGGTGTGAAAATATCAATAGAACCAAGACATGGAGTGGAATGTTGAAGCAATGATGTGTCATGGAATGTTAGGATGTGATAGAAGGCCATGAAGTTAGAGAGGTGCCTGCTCAAGGAAATGACAGATGAGCCAGAATCCCTGCTGTGCAAGCTGCATTCATAAACTCATGTTATGCTTACATTTCTACAGGGGGAGCAATCAGTCAATGAATCAGGGTTGGTAAAGGGCAATTACTCACCCGTGAGGGTCACAAGTCTATGGGGTGGGCAGCTCCAATGAGTGATGGGGTCATCCAAAGAGCCAGGTCTTGAGGACCTTCCTGAACTGGGACAGTGTGGGGGCTTGTTGGAGGTGGAGGTTGTTCCGGGCCTTGGCTGTGAGGTAGGAGAAGGACTTTCCTCCCAATCTGGTCCTGTAGATGCGTGGGGCTCTGGCTAGAGAGAGGTTGGCTGATCGGAGGTGACTTTTGGGTACGTGAAAGGAGAGGCGGTTGTTCAGGTATGTTAGTACGATGTTATGCTGGGCCTTGTATCTGTGGGTGAGGAGGTGTTGAAAGTATTTCTTCTTTCGAGTGGGAGCCAGTGGAGATCGCAGAGGTGTTGGGTGATGTGGCTGCGAGGAGGGTGTTGAGGATCAGTCTGGCTGAGGCGTTCTGTACATTCTGGAGTTTACGAAGGAGTTTCTTGTAGAATCCGATGTAGAGCGCATGGCCATAGTCTAGTCTGCTACTGATGATGGCATGTGTGATGGTTTTTCTGGATTCGGATGGGATCCATCTGGATGTCTTTCAAAGCATGAGGGGGGTGTAGCAGCAGATCGAGGATACAGTGTTAATCTGGTGGTTCATTGTGAGCAATGAGCCCAGTATGATGAGGAGTTTTTATGCGTGGTCCGTCGGGGTGGGGGGATTTACTAGGTTTGGGGCCACCAGGAGTCGTCCCATACGGAAGGGGTGGAGCCCAGGATGACGACTTTGGTGACGAGCGGACGTGAGTACCCACGTCCATTCAAACACGGTGTCGCACATTCTATTGGGCCGTGAGTATGGGGAGCAGACTTTCAAGTGATGCTGTACTGTAAGCAAATGTATTTGTTTATATAATTAATATTGTTTTAATTTTTTTGCGTAATTCAATAATGAAGCAATTGTAGATAAATAGTTATGATAACAATGTACTTGTTTATGCAGTTACACTTATACATGTTAAACATTGAATAATATAATCTTAAGTAATATGTACATTACACGTGCTCCCTCACGTCCCTCTCTAGCAGCCCTCCACTGGTTACCGATCAGTAAGAGGATTGTTTTTAAAGCAATGCTCTGGTGCCATAAAATAATTCATCACAGAGCGCCGGCATATATGTCTGATTTGGTGTCTGTGTACGAACCCAACAGATCTCTTAGATCCAAAGGAATGGGTCTACTTAAAACTACCTGCCCCAAAAAAGCTAAAATGGGTGGCAGATCATTCCGCACCTTAGCTGCCAGACAATGGAACCTCCTGCCTCTAGATATCAGGTTGGAGAGTAATGAAATCGTATTTAGGAAGAAGCTGAAAACTTGCCTCTTTGCTGTGTGAACTGGCTCTTTCTTTTTTTCCTCTGCTGCTGCTTTCTTTCTCTATAGCGCGGGGACACGCCGGGAGGTGTTACCATGCGCTCTACAAACTCCTTTAAACTAAACTAATTTGTTAAGCAGAACTAACGACTAATAATATATTTATAAACATAATCGTTATACACTTTTATACAAAGGAATACACATATCTAGGTACACATTTATAGGCCAAATAAATGCTTATAGGCACAGGGATATAGTGTATGTTTATGTTTGAGAATAGTGGTTATGTGGGGAATAGTCTATGTTTTAATTTACTTCTTCCTGAAGATCTTCGGCACACCTGACGTAGCACCTACTTTAGTCAAGAGGAGGGCCAGCTATGCAGATTACGGAGATCTTCCTTTTTGATCAGTCTCCAATGATGTACACCACTGATGCCAGATCATGGCGCTTGGCAGAGAACATCTTCGAAAAAGCTGCTAAAGGGGCTCATGGAGATGCAATTGGCCTCGTATTCTAACAAGGACTTTGTAGTATCCTGCATATTATATTGTAAGGTGTTTTACCAGGCCTGCTCAGCCAGTGCCTGTGCTCTGACCCATTGGAATGTTGGAGTCTGATGATGCCTCGGAACTGGTACTGAGAGAGGCAGAGTGACAGTTGGTCATGGGCTGAGCAGCTGACAGGCAGCTCTTGGTGGGGCTCTGATCTACCACATACCTACATGATGTCCTGTACGTTACTACTTGTTATCTTCATGGAATAAAGCATCTTGAAATACAACCTTCCTGAGTAGACCTCCTTCACTACAGACTTGAATAACATTGATGTTTTTAAATGTTTATCAAGAAAGGTATTTTCTGATTTTTTCTTGATATCTTAGTGAATATTGAGAAGGTTGTAATCTACCTTCAATACAGCCTTTTATTTAGTAACATCCGTGTCTCTGTGTGTATACTGAACATATAGTTCCATATATGTAAACGCATATACATATCCCAAAATGTATTCTTTTCATGTTTCTCTGCTTCATTCTTTGTGTGGTCCATCAAGGAAGACCAGTTTATATTCACGATTGGTCAATTCCTTATGAGCTGACAAGAATACTCAGAGCCTCTACACCTCTTTCACTCATGTACCAGGTTTCACCCTTAAGGCAAGACAGATACTCGTCTACTTATGTGGTCCTGGAAACTGAAATGCCCTTCATCATCTCTACTGCCGATTCCTACCCATTTTACCTTCCAGAAACTGCTTAAATTTGACATATAAAGTTAATCATTCTGCTTTCCTCAGCATTTCCCTGTTGCACCCGGATACCCTTTTGGGTGATTATTTGCCCTCTCCAAATGTCGACACAATGGAATGGACAGTACAGAAGCATACTGCAATCTGAAAGCAACTCTTTATGATGTCGTCCTTTGTGCAATGAGTCGCAAATTTCTAACTTTAGAAAAGGACCTTTGGCCGTGCCCACAGCACTGGTCTCCAAATCTTTCTGCAATAAGAGCTACTCATGTTCAATGAAAATCATCCTGAGCTACTATTATTAAAGAGGCAATAATTACCACATCAGACAAGATTACATTAGTGGCCACTATATGGAAAGATTTCCGGCAGTGATCATTTCAATGCCCAGGCACACTTGCCTGCAGTAATGTAAAACATGCTTTGTCAATGTGGCATGCCTCTACATGGCTAACATATATCAGTCATGGACGCAAAGACTCTAGCATCAAGTTAATATTATTAGTAATAAGTCTCCCTAACTCACTTTGGATTTTATTACTCAAACATCAGACTTCCATATATTTTGGAAATTCAGCCATTTTCTCCAAACATTAGCTTATGAGGTCTGAAAATAGACACATTTTCACTGTAAACACAGGCTTTTCAATTTTGGTATAGATATATATATTAATTCAACCAAGCAAAAGCTTATCAGTTAGTAGGCTGGGCTGCACACATGAGAACTACACACAGGTAGCTGGAGAGCTACCAGTAGCCCATGAGCTACTCATTGGATAAGTCTGGTGCATAGGAAGATTTTCCTGCATTTAAATCAATGTATTAATTTATGCATGCATCCATCCATTCACTCCGTCAGTTCATCAATGTCAGCCCATCCATCGGTCTGTCTGTGTTAACTGCTTGCCTCCATATTGATCTGCCCTGCTCGGCTATCTGTCTGTTACTCGCTTCCACAAAGCTTTGTTAGCAGGGTATGATACATTTTGCTTTTTTTTTTGTACATCAGTGGTAGTACAAGGCACTTCACACCTTGCTGAATTGTACAGTGCAGGTGGGAATAGTGAATGTTTTTTTGAACAAACAGATGCATGCTATTTGATCGGAGGTATCTTTGCTTTGGATTACTAATGTTGCTATAGGTTGGAAGAACTAGGCGTTCCAACTATGCATTTGAACTGCGCATTTCAATGTGTGTTGTCGAACTTGGGCAGATATAACACGCGGAGCTCTGGGCATTACAGTAGGTGCAAAATGCTGTGAACTTCCCATAATTAGCCCAGGGCAATTCTTCTTAAAGCTACATTAATGAAACTCCACCGGGGCCTTCATTTGCAGGGGCTAATGCTGTTTATAAAGGCCGCCTCTTCGGTTACAATGGAAAGCTTATAATTACTGTGAGGTTCTTGCGCTGAAGAGGACGAGAGGAATGAGGCTGTCACAGCATGAAAGGTGGGAGTAACATTTACAGTACATATTGGGTGTAAACATTAAATTGTTCAAGACTAGGAAAATATTCTTTTTAGAAACTATGGGGGATGTGTACAAGGAAGTGGCAGAAATAGGCTTTAGCCTTCCTGGCTTAACGCCTCTCCCCACCACTTCTGAAATGCAAGGCTGCACCATATTGACAAGAATGTGGTGCAGCCTTGCGTTTCCCCCTGCGATGATGCTAAGTTTAGAAGCTTAGCGCCAATGCAGGCACTCTTGCACTATAGTGCAAGGGTGTCTGTGTGCAGGAGAGTATTTTGTATGTGTAGGAAGGTGTCCTTCCCTGTACATAAACAGTCCTAAAATGCCATTTTGTCACTGGCATGTGTGCTGCTTCGGTCAGCACACATGAAAGTTACAAAATGGCATTTTTTTTAAAGGATTATTTATGTACAGGAAGGGATACCTTCCTGTACATAAACAATCCATGTCATTTTGTTTTTTCCATTAGTGCTGCACAAGTCGGTACACATGGAAAAAGCACAAACAAGGAGAAATAATGCATTTCTGCTCGTTTCAACAACTTAATACCAGGTTTTCCCTGGTCTTAATGGTGGCACATCACAACATCAGTAAAAGTGATGTTGTGGTGGCGATAGGGGCTTGTACATATGCCCCTATGTTTTAGAGCCTAGATCTCCTGATGAGGCATTATAACTATATTTGATATAAAATTCTTAACTAAAAAGGGAAATGGATTTCTCATCAGACACCTAACAGGGCACAATCAGTCAAGGGGGAACACTTAGGGGGTCATTAGGCCGCCATCCTATTGGTGCTGGGGATCGCCCACCATAAGGGCGGGGGTCCCGTGGGGGGTATTAGGATGTGCCTGCCACTGTGATGGGCACATCTTGTTTTTTTAGCATTGTGGCGGGCGGTGCTCTCAGCACCGCCCACCACAATGCAAAAAATGCATGTGACGCATTTGCATAAAACAAAGCGGCAGGCACCGCGCAGTGCCTGCCGCTTTGTTTATGCAAATGCTGGGGGTACCACAGGTACCCCCCGTGTGCACCCCCACCTCTCCTTCACCCCCAAAGTGAAGACTGCATGCCTTTCCGTGGCCGCATCGCCGCCACGGAAAGGCATCTGAAACAGCCCATCCTAATATGGCTGGCGGTATCTATTAGACAATGCCACCATATTAAACCTATTCTGCCACTGTCGCAAGGCGACCGGGCGGAAAAGCGGCAGACGGTCTTTCCGTCTGCCGCGGTCCCCCCGCCATACTAATATGGCGGGGGTCATTTAGGTGCAGATGGCGGGCAGATTGCCTCCGCCAGGCCGGCCGCGGCTACCGCCAGCCTGGCAGGGGCAATCCGCCCGCCATCCTAATGGGCCCCTATGTTTGAATTCTTCCTCTT
The DNA here is from genome assembly GCF_964261635.1 of Lissotriton helveticus. Classification (NCBI taxonomy): domain Eukaryota; kingdom Metazoa; phylum Chordata; class Amphibia; order Caudata; family Salamandridae; genus Lissotriton; species Lissotriton helveticus. The sequence goes on from NC_136063.1 coordinate 524,143,174, forward strand.
GGTTCTTCGAACACACACATGCTGATATTCAGCTATAAAATATTTTTTCATATTTGTAGGTGCATTTTAAAAGTGGCTTGGTTAATGAATCGGTGCTAGCTTTGCCACTGCAAACCGAGAAAGATGTTTCAGTGGTTTTCCATTTTGCAGCTTTCACAATCATTTTTACTTATTTCCTTAGGTACGTAAGACAATTCCACGGACATAATCTAACTTGGGCAAAACTGTTGAATTTGAAAAGTCTGTTACATAATTTATGATTTGTTTTTGGGTGGTTGGTTCGTTGGTTGTGGTACTGCTTAATTTTTAAATGCAACAACACAACTACTAACCCTCTCTCCTGAAAGTGTGACAATTCAGACTATTCCAGACCACCCAAAGCTATGAAAATGTCATTGGTGGCTGGTATTACTCATTTTTTAAATGTATATGGAAATATTAAACACTGTTGTGCTGATGTCAAAATTAGACAGACAGCGCCACCATGTGGTACACCATAATCAGTACTACTGTCGAGAATCAGGGGTCTGATTACGATGGCGGCGGGACTGCACCCGTCAGGCCTTTGGTGGAGGCCCGAACGCCATCTGCTCCTGCAGGTCTGCCCGCCGTATTATGATTTCGGTGGGATGGTGGGTTGGCAGAGACACTGTACGCCAGGCATATGGCGGGCTCAAGGAGCCCATCGGACAGTCTGAGGGATTGTACTCCCTACAATAGGGTGGTGCATGCTCACGCACTGCCGTAGGGATTACAATGTCTTTTCAGGCCAGCCTGGCGGGGGCAATCCGCCCGCCATCCTAATGGCCCCCTATGTTTGAATTCTTCCTCTTGGTTCTTTGAACACACACATGCTGATAATCAGCTATAAAATATTTTTTCATATTTGTAGGTGCATTTTAAAAGTGGCTTGGTTAATGATTTGGTGCTAGCTTTGCCACTTCAAGCCGAGAAAGATGATTCTGTGGTTTTCCATTTTGCAGCTTTTCCAATCATTTTTACTTATTTCCTTAGGTACGTAAGACAATTCCGGGGACATAATCCAACTTGGGCAAAACTGTTGAATTTGAAAAGTCTGTTACATAATTTATGATTTGTTTTGGGTGGTTTTTTCGTTGGTTGTGGTACTGCTTAATTTTTAAATGCACCCTTCTCAAGAGGCCACTGCAGGTTGCACCACCTGTTGCCAGTGCCATCGCTGCCAATGGCAGTACCAACACAACTACTAACCCTCCCTCCTGAAAGTGTCACAATTCAGACTATTCCAGATCACCCAAAGCTGAGAATGTCATTGGTGGCTGGTATTACTCATTTTTTAAATGTATATACAAATATTAAACACTGTTGTGCTGATGTCAAAATTAGACAGACAGCGCCAGCATGTGGTAGACCATAATCAGTACTAGTGTAGAGAATCAGGGGTCTGATTACAATGGCGGCGGGACTGCAACTGTCAGGCTTTTGGTGGCAGCCCCAATGCCATCTGCTCTGGGTTGGCCAGACATAGGAGGCGTGGGTGGATATGACTCCCAGCAGTGCCCAGACATAGGAGGGCTGGGTGCAGAGGACTCCCAGCAGTGCCCAGCCATGGGAGGGGTGGGTGGATATGACTCCCAGCAGTGCCCAGAAATAGGAGGGGTGGCTGGATATGACTCCCAGCACTGCCCAGACATTGGAGGGGTGGGTGGATATGACTCCCACCAGTGCCCAGACATAGGAGGGGTCGCAGGATATGACTCCCAGCAGTGCCCAGACATAGGAGGTGTGGGTGCAGAGGAATCCCAGCAGTGCCCAGACATAGGAGGTGTGGGTGGATATGACTCCCAGCAGTGCCCAGACATAGGAGGGGTGGCTGGATACGACTCCCAGCAGAGGCCAGACATAGGAGGGTTGGGTGGATATTACTCCCAGCAATGGCCAACAGTATGGGGTGGGGGGATATGACTTTCAGCAGTGGCCAACAGTATGGGGGTCGGTGCAAGGGGCAGGGCCTGAAGGCTGCAAGGGGGAGACTGATAGGGGTGCAAGTGGGAGTGTAGGAGGGTGCAAGGGGGATTGTGAATAATCTTAAACATTGCTACCCCATTAACAATACTGTGTACATCCATGCACAATTACGCTCATCCCATATGGCCCAGGTACACACCAATGCCTCATGCCCAATGTACAGGGAGTGTGGAAGTACTGACAATATAGCTGACACGGGGCCCTGGTGTAGGCAGCACAAGGCCCTCCTGTGACCACTGCAAATACCAACACCAGGACAACAAGGACAGATATCTTGGTCAGGAACTCTCAACCACTGTGATGGCAGCATGTCCTATGGGGGAACAGCCACACCACGAGGGACGCCCAGTTGCAAACCTGATTCTAACTACCAGCACAGCCTGTCACTCACACCCCTTACATATACTTAGCCACCTAGGACAGGTAATGGAGTGCCCCACTGTAACAATCGTCATGTAACACAACAACTACAGATCCGATGAAGCATCCAAGCAAAACATGCACGGTGCTGATGCACAAGTCCCTTGCGCTGATACCACAACACTGTAGATTCACCTCAGTGAGGCAGTGGATGCAAAAAATCGTGCCATGGTGCTGGGTAATGTCATGGTGATGCACCTTGGAGATGTGCCACGTACTAAAGCCCAGCGTCAGAAGTCGGTGTACTGGTTGTGTTGTGGTGTGTGGTGTTTGCCTGTCATGGTGCGGCAACACCTCCTAAAAGTTGCTGACTGTAATCTTAAAGATTTCACTCAGTCACTTCTATGCACATGCTGCCTCAAAACCCTGTGCATGCTTGAAGCAGATATAAGGATTGAGGCAGCATTGTGCAGATAGGGCCACACAGAGCATAACAGGATCTTTCTTGTGCCAGCTAAACAACTACAGCAATGTGCCACTTCCATGGCACAGATGCGTGACGCAGCTGTTCTCTTCTTTCACCATGGTGATCCGCAGTGTTAATGTTTTGCATCCATCTTGGCATAGCTGTGATGCATGATGGATGCCAACTCACAGATGATATGCCTCGCTCTGCCAGTCATTGTAAATAGATCCTCACATGTCAATAATTCCTGAGCACAGATCAATCTGACCCCACAAAATAAACATCCACAAGTGATCAATATGAAAAAAACAAAGCAGGTGTAACTGACAAAGACAATGTATATGGAATTTGATGTTGCATTACATGGCATTAACATCTGCTGTCTCTCACACCCACAGGGCAACGTGCGGTATCTACCCCCAACCAGGGGGAGATGGATCACAGTCCCAGGCTCCGCAGGATCCTGATCCCACCAACATCGACGCCTCTCACCACTCCACGGATGACACAGACCAACCTGGCACCTCGGGATCCAAACCCGTGCAGCAGCTGGATCAAGGCCATCTGTGCCAACCACCACACCTATTTCTGCCACATCCCAGGAGACAGCTCGGAGCCCTGCCCATAATCCACAACTGAGCCTGTCTGACAATAAGGGACAAGGTTCGCTGGACACCCAGGAGGTGGCAGACAACACCACCACAGTCAACCCTCAGGGGTCCCGGCGACCCGATGTGCCCACTACAGCAGGCCAGGCTCGTGTGGGCAGGGAAGGTGGGAGTGGCACAAGGCGGAGGCGAGAACCTGACCAGAAAGCTGCAAGGCCCGGTTTATCTGAACTGAGAAACATCAAGGAGGTATACCGGCGGGACACCAGGGAGTTCAGCCAGGGAGTGGGGGCCCTCATTGACTTAACAAAGCAGCAGGCCGAGCAACATGCCAGTCAACAACACCACCAAGGATGGAGGCAAGACTGGCTGAGCTCTTGGCGGTGCAGAGGGACATAAGCCACTCACTCCGTCGGATCGCTAACAACATGCAGCATCCTCCCTGTCACCAGACCAGAAACATCAAGGCAAAGACTGACAACAGGCACAGGGAGGGAGGAGGAGGCCGAATCCTCCGACGGGGCGTCCCAGGCATCGTCAAGGCCTACATATGAGGGTCCCCAAAGGAAGGTGGGTCGTCCACGGAGAAGACGTTGAGAGGCAATGGGCCATCTGCATCTCCCAGGTCACCTGGTCTGGCATCTTGCCTTTCTGTGCAACAGCATCACCTTATTGACTTTCCAACTCTCCCACATGGCTTTGCTGGTCGCAGTGTGACCAATTATGCCAAGCAATGTGTGCTGGACTCTGTTGACTCAAACTGCCAGGCATCACATCTCCCTTTGTGAACTTTGGATTCCCAACATTTTTGTACAGCACCTACCACCTTCTCACATTTCACGCACAAGATGGTCAAATAAATTTGACAACCACTATACGTATTGATGTACTAATTATTTTTCCTAGACTGAACAACCTACGTGTGGGGATATGTCAAAGTATGCCAGAGTGTAGAACAAACTAAAGCCATCCATACAGTGGAGTCTGAGTCCGGTTGAGGACACACATAGGTCACAATGTATCATTAACTATATACATGGAGGGCAATACTCACCTGTGATGGTTACTATCTGCTGAGGGGGTGGGGGGGTGGCTTGCCATACTGCTATGACAGACAGTTACGGAACAGTCCCATGAATGTGTAGAGGTCATGTGTAATGTGTAGGTGTCCAGGGAGGGAGTACCAGGTCTGTCTGTTTAGGTGGGCGAACTATCACCCACATGCAGTTGTATTGTGTATGTGATGAATGGTCCCCAGGGCAACGGTGGCTGGACGGACTTTGGCCAACGGGGTGTAGATTGGCAGACTTACACATTTCGTCTACTATTGGTTTGGGGTTGTGGAGTGCCTGCTGAGTGTGGCAGAGAAGTAGGAAGGTGTTCCTGCAGTTGACTGTGGGACTAATGTACGTATCTAAGGTGGACGGTCATGTGGCTGTGGCAGGGTAAGTTGAGGATGATGTGTGTGCATGCACCCTGTATGTGCACAAGTACTGCTGGAGTATGGCTCTGGTTCCTGCATAGATGTTGTTGGCATAGTACAGCTGCCTGGTGTCGGGGACCTGGGTGGCTGTCTGTCTTGACTAGGAGTGGATCTATCTGAAGATCATTTCCTGCATGTGGAGGGAATTGCAGCATGAGGTAGTGATGGTGTTGTCTTGGCGAATTGGATGCAAATGGTGACGTACCAATGCTGGATGTTGGTGTGCAGCTCATCCAGCCAGGACTTGCTCTACCTCTGACCCATGTAGTCTGTGTAGGTGCGGACCTGTGTGCTGATGTAGTACTCCAATGTCTGAGGAGCAATCAGTTGTGTTCCAAGCTCAGTAGTCTCAGATTTTGACACAATTAATGGTGAAGCCTCTCTGCTCGATTAGCAGATGTGTCAATCCAGTTCCCATATGGACCCCATGCCCACAAAGCAATACAACATCCTTGCTAAGAATCCCAAACACCATTTGTAACCTGTACCTCAGATTGGCCACTAATCCGGATGGCTGCAGACACCCGTTACTCCTGCCCATCTTGAGTGAAGGCTAGAACAGCCCGTCGGGTTAAATGTGCACACAATTAATGACTATGAATATGATACTAGATGGCTTAGCAGATATGTGGGCGTAGGCTTGGAGAGCTGTTGATGATAGTTACACTGAGGGTGGGCAAGGTGTTGGTGTGAAAGGTGAAGTGCAGAAGTTTGACAATGTGGAGTGTGTCCTTGGTGTTTTATGTGACTCAAAGGGTGCACCTCGTAGAGTCTTGCAAATCATACTCTGCAATCTTGTCTGGTCCCTGTGGGTGTACCACTATCTGGCTGTGATGGCAATGCTGGGAGTCATATCCACCCACCCCTCCTATGTCTGGGCACTGCTGGGAGTCCTTTACACCCACCCCCATACTGTTGGACAGTGCTGAGAGTCATATCCACCCACCCCCATACTGTTGGGCAGTGCTGGTGGTCATATCCACCTACCCCCATACTGTTGGGCAGTGCTGGGAGTCATATCCACCCACTCCTCCTATGTCTGGGCACTGCTGGGAATCATATCCAGCCACCCCTACTATGTCTAGGCAATACTGGGAGTCATATCCACCCACCCCTCCTATGTCTGGGCACTGCTGGGAGTCCTCTGCACCCACCCCTCCTATGCCTGGGCACTGCTGGGAGTCATATCCACCCACACCTCCTATGTCTGGGCACTGCTGAGAGTCATATCCAGCCACCCCTCCTATGTCTGGGCACTGCTGGGAGTCATATCCACCCACCCTTCTATGTCTGGGCACTGCTGGGAGTCCTCTGCACTCACCCCATACTGTTGGGCAGTGCTGGGAGTCCTCTGCACCCACCCCATACTGTTGGGCAGTGCTGGGAGTCATATCCACCCACCCCCATACTGTTTGGCAGTGCTGGGAGTCATATCCACCCACCTCTCCTATGTCTTTGCAGTGCTGGGAGTCATATCAACGCACCCCTGCTACGTCTGGGCAGTGCTGGGAGTCCACTGCATCCACCCCTCCTATGTCTGGCCTCTGCTGGGAGCCATATCTACCCACCCCTCATATGTGTGGCAACTGCTGGGAGTCCCCCCATGTTACATGAGTTGTTGGTATACTCACCAAGCTCCACGACTCCTTCAATTCCATGTACTCCCACCGGTGGTAGCAGGGCCATGGCCTTCTCCTCCCTGGGATGGTACTGTACTGGTCTGCGGGGACCACCACCTCCAGTGGACTGGCTCTGGGCGTAGTCCTCGTCCATCTTGCGCTTCACCATCCTCCGCAGATCGTACCACCTGGCCTGGCAAACCGACCTGGTGCACCTGATAGGTGCAACAGCATTGACCCTATTGACGATCCTCTCCCACAGGTGTGTTTTGTCAGCTATGCTGGTCTGTCTGACCAATGCGCCAAACAGCTGTGGCTCGACTCTGATGACCTCATCTACAAGGATCTCCATCTCCTGGTTTGTGAACTTTGGATTCTTTGGTGCAGACATGTTGTGGGGTGATTGTGATTGGGGGGGGGTGATGGTGTGTATGGATGGGGGTGTGTGAGTCTGAGTGTGAAAGGGGTGTGTGGGTCTCAATATGATTGGTGGTATGTGTGAAGGTGGATGTGTGCAGTTGTTGGCGTGTTGTCAGTCCCTGTTGTAAAATGTGTATGTAGCAAAGGATGCTGGTTTGTGTGTGTGGGCTCCTTGTATTGGTCCATTTGTGGGTGTGGCTTATTTTGAATTTTTGGTGGGTATGTTATATGGGGTGGGTCTGAGTTGGGCCCTCTGATTGGCAGTTTTGATCTGGACAGGACATTGTTTTGCAATGGTTAGTACTTTTGAGACATGTTTTGGAGTGTTGTGCGACTACTTTGCACCTTCCTTGTGCTGTTTTAGAGGTACGCGTGCGCTTTTTTGTGGAGGTTCGTTTTGTGATTTACTGTGTAGCTCTCTCTAACGCGACGTTTTTGTGGGGTACGCGTGCGTTTGGTTGGGTGGTTCGTTTCGTGATTTACTCTGCAGCTCTCAAACGTGACGTTTTTGCGAGGTACGCGTGCAGTTGGTTGGGGGGTTTGTTTCGTGATTTACTGTGTAGCTCTCTCAAACGCGACGTTTTTGCGGGGTATGAGTGCGCTTGGTTGTGGGGTGGTTCATTTCATGATTTACTGTGTAGCTCTCTCAAACGTGACGTTTTTGCGGGGTATGCATGCGCTTCGTTTTGGGGGGGGTTCGTTTTGTATTTGATAGTGCGGCTCGCTCAAACGCGATGTTTTCCGTACAAATCTCAGTTCATGCGCGACATTGTTTTCCTGTTCGGATGGCGTTCTGGGTACCCGGTCCAGATCGTACTTTGCGGTTCATACGGCATGTTTACAAATCGTACGGTTCAATTCCCGAGTCTGTATCGTACGTAGCTTCGCTCGTTTTTGGTACGGTTCGGAGACATTCGGACGTATATTTCGGAAACGGATCGTACTACGCAATTCAGATGGTTTTGTACGATTCGTGCGGACACGGCTATGAATACGATTCGTCAGGCTTTTTTTCCCCCGAATCGGAATCGAGCCCTCTATGTTTGAAAATACCACTTTTAGAAAGTGGGTATGTTCTTACCTAACCATCCAGCCTGCCTCTGCTAGCCTGTGTATTGCATGTCTGGTTTGTGAGTGACAGGGGCTGGGGAGGCTCCAGGAGACAGGGTGAATCAGCACAGCGCTGAATAGACCTATCTGCAGGTAGAGTGGAAGGAGAAGTAGTACCTGGGCCTGAATAGGGCTGTGCCTTCCTTTCACAATGCTGGCTCCACCTCCTGTGGTGTGTCTGAGGACCCTGGCCCACCCTGACAAAGGAAAGAAGGAGTCCTGTAAACAAAGGGTTCCAGGACTGCACTGAACTGGTTTAGACTAGGTATAGGACCCTCTGCCTTCATAGAACAAAGGATTTTGCAATATAAATATTGGGCCCCAGACCCCAGGACTTTAGATCACTTCTAGAACAACAAGACAAACCTTTACCAAGGAGAAGAACCAGGGACGCTGCAGGAGTTTGGATTGCCCCTCTGCCAGAGTGCTGTTTGCTGGGTTGGCCTGCAGTGGTGTCTTCATTGCCAAGGAAAGGGAAAGGAACTTTTAAGGAACTTTCATCTTGCAGAATATTTTTTCAAGGGTTTGAACTTGTGCTTGCCTCCAGCTGAAGTCTCAGGGCTACAAGACTTTACCACCAGCTCCCCTCTGAATTTCCTTGCTGGGAATTCTGTCTGCAGAAGCCTGCATGTTGCTGGGAGCTGGAAGCGCGACTCAACAAGAAGTGTGTCGCCGTCACAGCTGTTGCTGTCTCATCCCCGGAGAAGCGTGTCGCCACCGCAAGGGTCGCCAGTCACAGATCCAAAGTTACAGAATTCGCCGCATGGCCGTCGGGCGTGCACGCATAGCCAATGGCGCCATCTTATCCAATCCAATCCACACAATTCTTTATTTCGGCCATTTGAGACCATAAAAGATACAGTAAGAGCATTTAAAACACATAAAACATACAATGTAAAAACAGAGCAAGGAAGCGAAGAACTAATTGATTCAGTGCCTATAAGTCAGAAAAGCTGAGGACCCCTTTAACTACAACTCATTTACACAGTGTTAGAAAGATTTCCTTTCAGTACTTTTCCCCTTATCTGCCACATGGCCATTAAGTACTTGGCTACCGCAAAAACAATATAGTGCAGGGTACTTGTTTTTAGAATTCTATACGATTGTAAATGATTTCTAAAACCCAGATTCCTACACAGTGGCGCTAGCCAGTACTTTCTCGGTCTATTGTAGGCAGGGCAAAAGAACAGCACATGTAGTTCGTCCTCCTCGGTCGTACTGCACCCAGGACAGATTTTATCGCCCAACATTGTCCATTTACTTGTGAAGACCTTAAGGGGCAGTGTACCAAACCTCCACTGAATAAAAAGTTTCCTTGTGGTAGTAGAGAATATGATATCCATAAAATCTTCAAAATAAAAAGAACTTTTGGTGGCCAGAAATTGTTCGGTGAGGGTGCCGACTTTCGGTACACAGAGTAGGGAAGTTAGGCTTTTGTCCTTAAAAGTCTTGGTGAGCTTTTTGCGGGACACCCCTTGACAACCTCTTTCGGGATCATCCCACAGCTCAACCAGTCCCAATCGATGGAATTCTCGCTTAACATATGCCACCCATGGAATTCTGTCAGAATGGTTAAGGCTCAGGACATGCATAAGATCTTGCCTGTAGTGGGAAAGTTCGCCAGTAGACCAAAGCCTGTGACAGAATCTCAATGGTTTTAGAGCCAATTCATCACCTATTGAAGAGAGCCCCAGATCTAATCTCAAGGGTAACAAAGGTGTACCTTGGGGGAGAGCCAACAAGCATCTAAGGAAGTTGTTTTCCACCTTGACTAGTTCTATCCCAGCTTTATGGCCCCACAGCTCACCTCCATAGGACGAGGCTGCCCTGGCTTGAGTTTTATACATCTCCAAGGCTGGCCTAACAGGTTTGAAAGTTGATGAGTTAGAGACCTTCAAGATTGCCCCCGCCATTTGGGATAACTTTAAACGGGATCTCGCTATCTGTGGACCCCAGGATAAATTTTCATGTAAAGTTACCCCCAGATACTGGAACACTCCAACCCTTTCCAGCCTATCAGATCCCAGAGATGGATTAGGCCTAGTTGTTGTGGAGGGATTGAATACCATGAATTTGGCTTTTTCTGCATTGATCTCGAGGCCATGCGCCCTGCAGAAGTCCCCAAACCCATCCAGTATCCGTTGAATCCCCATCGGGGATTTGGAGAGCAGGAGGGTATCACCGGCAAACATAATTGCCGGAACCCTCCTGCCCGCCAACCTAGGGGCATCGTTGTCCCTAACATTATCAAGATGGGATAATACACCGTTAACAAAGAGGCAAAACAGGGTCGGCGCAAGGAAACAACCCTGTCTTACCCCCGTGAGAACTGGAAATGTAGATGACAACGCCCCATCCCTCAAGCACCTGACCTGGGCAAAATTACCATCATGGAGCCTGATTATTGCCTGTAACAGCTGTGGAGGGACACCTAGCTCGCTGAGGACCGCCCATAATTTCTTGCGGGGTACCAAGTCAAATGCGGACCTCAGGTCCACAAACACCATGTACAGACTCCCCCCCTCGATCTCCACTGTTTTCCAGTAAAGAAGAACGAGGCGAAAAATCTCATCCATGGTGGACGTGTTTTTCCTGAAGCCCGCCTGGAGCGGACTAAGGATCGAATTGTCCTCCATCCAATCCAGGAGGTGGTCCAGCAGAATACGAGCAAAAACTTTCTGTGGTACATCTATAAGGCTGATCGGCCTGTAGTTGGCCGAGAGCAGAGGGGAGCCCTTCTTAAAAATTGGTACTATCTCTGCCCCCAGCCAAGTACAGGGGATCTCCATGCCTCCCAAAATAGCGTTAAAGATAATTAGAAAGTAGGGACCCCAGATCTCTGGATGGTGTCTAAACAAGTCTCCAGGGAGTTTATCGAGACCCGGAGCCTTCCCTAATGCTAATCTCCCAATAGCATTTGAAACCTCACCCAATGTCAGTTCTAATTTTTCTTTGGGCTCAGAGGGGCTATCGAGAACTGTGTCTATGGGAATCACAGAGGTGTCTTGATACAATTTACTGAAATGTGATTCCCATACTGAGGCGGCGATGTTTGGCTCCACCGCTGATTTTGGTTCCCCTGCTCCTGTGTGGACCAGAGACCCACATTTTTTTGAGTCCCTGGTTTCCAGTGCCAAGGATAGATCATGCCATCTATCCCAATCCCATTCTGACTTTGCATGGGCAATAGCTTCCCTGTATTTCCGTCTCAGCTCAGATACTTTGGCTTTGTCGCTACCAGACTTGATCATAGAGATCAACTCTGTTTTTATCTTTTTACATGTAGAATTGTACCAAGCTGAGGTTGGTGTCTTCTTCTTTCTTCTCGCTGTCACAGGGTAAAAAACCTCTCCTAAACTTCCCACTAGGTCCGTGTGGATTTGGGCTAGTTTCTCATTAAAACCATTTAGTCTGGGTTTGTTGATCAATTCGTCCATTTCAATCAACTTTGTGAGTGCCAGATCATAAATCTTCGTGATGGACTCTTCTGAACTGGCTAATTTCCCCCATCTTACCCTACGTCTATTGCTGGATAGGACTAGGTTCTCTGTAACTTCAATTGGGTCAGTGGGTGGCATCCCTACTTTAAACACTGGGTGCTCCATATCCACGCAGAGCGCATTGTGGTCGCTATCTGCTCTTTCATGTTACCCTAAAGTCCAAAACCCTGGACCACATACCTATATATAAAAATGTAGTCCAGACGCGACTCGTGGTCCTTCCTATTGAAGGTACACACTGAGGGGGTATCAGATGGAGTGCGCCCGTTACAGGCCCTCAAAGCGTAGTTCAGGGTTAGAGACATAATCTGCACTGCTAGGGGGGACCATGATTTCGGGTTAGGGGATTGGCAAGGAGGAATCCCCCAATAATCATCCTCAGTTGCTAGGGCACCCTCCTTTAGACATTTGAGTGGTTCAAAGTGGCAGTTGAAATCTCCACCCATCAGTATCTTATAATCAACGGGAAGTTGACCCAAAAATGAAGATAGATTATCTAGAGTGGAAGATTCCATGGACACACTCACTGGACACGAGTACACTTTGACAATCGCCATTTTAAAGGCGTGCGGCCAGTTGAGAAGAACACATTGTATATCCTCCGAGTGGGTTGGTATTATCTCCGCTGTACAGCCAATGTGACTAGCCACCCAGATCGCAAGTCCACCGGAAGGCCTCCCTTTGCCACCCCACCTAGCATGGACGTAAAAGGTTGAATACGCCCGTTCTGGGGAATGATTCCCTAGCCCAAGTCTCTTGAAAGAGACAGATGTCATTACTATCTACTAGGGATCCCCAGTCGTTAGAATCTATTTTATTAGCAATACCTGCAATGTTCTATGAGAGGACCTTCATTCTGCCCGGTCCTAACTTAGATACCAAACCCCTCACTCTCTCGCCGTCATTGACTATACAGGATGGTGGACTCCTATCCGGAATTACCAGCCCCTGTTGGCTCCCCAAATTAGTCACAACATGAGATGTTAAGTTATGATGCAGTGATCTTAGCATTAAATTGGTAGGGAAGCCCTGCGTACTGGTTTTTGTTGGGCTCTCTAGTGAGTTGGCAGTGTCATTGACGTCTGTCCCTGACCCCACCGGGACAGTATGGGGAACCACCCCTTCGCTATCCCCAGTGGATACAGCCATCAAGAGTCAGTCAACCTGGTCAAGGCAATTGTATCTATTTGCATGGACATAATTATTATATGCAGATATGTCTTGACGTAAGGGCCTATACCTTGACCCATCAATGGCGAATCCCACCCTAGTCCAACCATCATTTGCCCATAGGTGCGGATCATCGCATATTGGGTAAAAAAACGACAGTGGGACCAGTTCAATGGATGTATTCCCTATGCGCCCCAGCCAATTGCATATGTGTGGGACGATCTGTGAATTACTGAAGCTAACAAGGATGCAATCACCCCCTATTTTCTTTACGGTGTGCCCAACCCATGGAACCCTCCTAACCATCAAAACTTCCCCTCTCAGATTTGGTGGTAGAGGCCTATGAATATTCAGCCAGCTAATAACTTTATTGCGTAAGGAATCAAAGGATTCCACCGCAGAACTAGAGAGCTCAGGTACCCCAGTCAGAATTACAGTGTTGGCTGCCGCCTCTGGAGGCAGATTAACTGCTTTTGGGCAAATTTGGCTATTGTTCTTCCGATTGGGGCGGTCAGCCATTCCGTTGGGCAGCTTTTCCTGCCTCATTGTAGTAGACGGAATAAGCAACTTAGACTTCCTGACTAGAGGCACAGGAGGGACTTGCCTTGGAGGAGGTAATACATTGGGATGGGGTAAGGTGACAGTTGGAACATTCACAATGGCAGTGGAAGTGAGCTGTATTGGAGTCACAGCACTAGGACCAATAGGTGGGGGGGAAGTCCCACTATTAGTCAGATTTGCTCCTTGAGTGCTGGTTCGCAAACCATGTTGGACAACCCTACCCACACTTGCATTTTCTATGACTAGAAGTCTGGCATCTATAGAGTCAAGCCTAGCCAACAGGGGATCTAGCAATTTTTTTAGAATATTAGTAAAAGAGTGGATGGAGTAGTCCACGGTGCTAGAAGACCCCTCTCCAAAGATAAACGGTCCAGGCTGTAGTGAGGTATAAGTGTGGGTAGGGTGCATTGGACTCACCATTTCACTGGCAATCACGGCGGAGTGGGTTTCCGTGACCTCAGTGGTGCTCACAGTGGTATTTGGGATGAAATCCAATTTAACCCTCTTGGCCCCCTTTGACTGCCTAGGTCTTTTTCTTTTCGGGACTGCACCCTCCCGAAGACCCCGTAAGTGAGGTGAATTAACATCACTCCCCTCTTCCCGAGACAGGACTGGATGGAGTATTGGTGGAGACGTTGACCCTTGGGTAATATACAGTGAGTCTCGATCTCTTTGTGAGTTCGATGGTGTCCTTAGCTGCTGTAGAACCGATTCAATTGTTTGATCGATGAAATCTAGGAGGGATAGGTGAGTAGCATCCATTAAAACGGGGGATCTGGCTATCGTGGTTGAGCCCGGGGAGAGTTGCTGTGTACTATCAATCCCCTCTGCTAATTGCTTTTCTAGAGCGGTGAGACCGTTGTTTACCACAGTGTTTGCCTTAATTAGAAAACTGTCAAGGGTTCCTGTTACCAGGGTAGCCGCTTCACTCCTCATTTCCCTTGTTGCCATAATAATCAATTCCTGGTTACACAAGGCCAGACCAAGGAAGGCAGAGCAAGGACTTAGAGGGGTGGCCCGGTCCGGTCTCTCCCGGGCCCAAACGGGCTACAACGGGCCTGCCCTTGGCCCGGGCTTCGCCCCGGTCTTCGTCCCGCGCGCGTCCCGCGTGCGCATGATTTGCCGTGTCTTAAATAGTTGATGGGCGGGCTCGGGAAGAGGCCCCAGCTGTGGCCAATATCGTTGGTGCAAGACCCGCTGGACCTCGCAGTCCCGAGTCCCTGGTCTCCTCCACGTGACGGGTGAAGTTCTTGATCCCCTGGAAGCGGCAGTGACAGGCAGGGTCAGAAAGCACTCCAATGTGATCAGCACAGCACACACAGTCCCAGCCTACGAGCGGCCATCTTATCGCATCACACCGGATTGTTTTGACACATCGAGGAGTCATCTTGCCGTATCGTAACCAGAACGCAGCACGAGAATCAACGCATCACCTTCTACCCGGTAAGGAAGAGACGCATCCTCTACTCTGCTCAAGCATTGAGGTGCGACGCATTGCCTCCCCCAAAGCAAGGAACCAACGCATCACCCTCCCTGCGGACCTTTTGTTTGTTTTGCATTACGCATCCAAGGTACTGTTGTGAGAAACGTGTTGCATTAAATGTCAACATGAACTAAGTTACTTCGACCATCTTTAAGTCTATTTTGAGAACAGTATTGTGAATTTTTGTTGTTTGTGGTCTTGTGTTAAGTCTATATAAAGAATACTTATTTTTATAAAACCTGTTTGGTGTCCATCTGTAGTGTTTTCACTGTATTACTGTATGTGTTCACACATTCTTAACACACAGCCTCTGAGATAAGCATGTCTGCTTGAGGCAAGCTAGCAAGGGGGTGAGCAGAGGTTATCTAGGAGGGTAATCCCCTTTCCCTGACTAGAAGCAAGGGTCCCTATTTGATTAAAGGTACCTACCTCTGCCAACCTGAGACCCCCAGTTCTAACAATCATCATAATTGAATGCATTTTCAACAGTTTGTGTGACACATTGAATGATATCCTTGAAATGTTCTGCAGCCAATCACACACAAAAACTGAGTGTCTTGTATCAAAACAGACCAACATGTGTAAAAAAGGTTGCAATGTACCTGCAATTTTCTTCGAGTTCCAACTGATGATAACCTTTAATGAAATCAAGGCATGGAAGACCATTGCACCATTTAATTGCACTATCATGTCAACAATATGTGGACCTGGATGTCGTTCTTGTAAAACTGCCTTGTTTACTTGATGCAGGTCAACACATCTGCGTAGAGCTCCTTCATTATTATTTATGAGCACAACCACTAGGGGAGGAACCCATGGCTTTGGACCAGTTGAACGCTTAATAATAGCCGGGAGTACAGCTGGAAGAACAAATGCTGGGGCCTGTGTCACTGCTTATATAGCCCAAATCCTACTAGGGTTACTAGAAGTAGTCCAACATCTGACTGGGATTTCTCCGTGCCTGCCTTTGGTGTCTTTCTGGCCAAAATGGTGTATTGGCCTCCCTGGGGTGGCCAGGAGGAGCTTCTACCCCACTACTTGCTCCCCTTTCCACCTGGCATTATAACTATGGGAAAAGGCACTGGGGCCTCTGTTGCCACTGAGGTAGCACAAATCCTACCAACTCAATGTGAGGAGCCCAGTACCCAATTTTAATGCTCCTTCCTGCCTCTGCCAGCTACTGATTACTTTTTGGCACCTGCCTGCCTCTGATGTATATAAACTCAGGAGCATAGTTGAATTCGGGGCATTGCCGGGACCTTCCTTGGGAGACCAAGAGTAATGCCTACCATCCACTTGCCCTAATGATTTACTTTCTGAACACTTCTTAATGTATATACTGGATTTAACTCATCTGCCCACAGCCAGATCGCGCCAACAAGGGCACAATTATCAATGACCATATTTTCTACTCAAGTTAAACCGCACTATGGCGCGCAGCCATATTAACCGTACTTAACGTGCATGAATCCAGGAACATTCCTTACGGCGCTACACTCACAATCGTGCCCTCCCATAACCTAAGAGCTGACCATACCAGTACCCTATACAAAAACAGCACTGTTCTGCTCCAAGCGCCAAGCACAGATCTCAACAAATTTGCTGACTTTTTCACCTTCCTAAAAAAACCATGTGCATGGCTCATATCCATCTATGCTCCGCAGCGCCTGCTGTTGCCATCTGACTCTTCTCATAGCTCTGGTCAGTGCAGCTCTAAGGACAAGGCTGTGGGCTTCCAATTAATTTCCACCAAAGCTACAGCCACTCCCACTTGCACCCCCTCTCCTGAGGTTCAGACTGACCCGACTCTACCTACGGTGTTCAAACGCAAAACAACACTTTGGGCAGCTTCTCCCCTACATCTACTAGTGAACCTCCCTCCACTCCACCGAACATCTATCAACTCACAATAAGACAATGCTGACACTACCCTCTTCTAACCCTCGCTCCCCTCAATCACTCATAGTGACTAACACTGGTCACTCAAAGCACAGTGGACACCCACCCTAATAGTTCTATGTCCACCCTGCAGAGCGCACCTAGCCCTTTGCACACTCCTCCTCTCAGAAACTTTAAGGCAGGCTGGGTGAGCTCCACTACCAGGCTACCCAACCATGCCAGCAGAACAAGTCCTGACCCACTTCCTGCAAGTTCAACCTTCACGTATGGACCTTGAAACTCTGAAACTCAGAGCAGCCAACATAGCTCAGACCATCTATAACTCCATTCTTGAACCAAAAAGCATCCTTAACCTCACAGAACAATCTAGCTCAAATATCAAGCTTTCCCAGATCTCAGTTCTTCCCCCACTTACCAAGCTCTTACTTTAACCCTTGCAGCTAGCTTTTAGAACCCTTCACCCTTGCAAGCATCCCAACTACCTCTTGAAAGATGAAATTCAAGTCCTCCTCTTATCCTTCAAGGCCTTTCCTGATGCCCCAGTCCTCCAGGCAAGAATGATGAATACTTCAGTCAGTCAGTCAGATTAGCTTTATTCGATTTTAGTTTAAAAATCATAAAAGCAGCAACAGTACATAAATAAATACCTTAACAATTCATTACGCGGTTAATATCAATTATTAAAACAGGATTAAATAGGTGTGACGGGTCAACGAATCAATGTAAAACATTTCATTTCTTTATCAAGTAGGACATCTCTTGAAACAAAAAGGGTCATGCATACAGTGCCACAAAATAGCTTAAAGTTCAGGGTAAAAACATCAAGCAAACCTATGTCAACAGTGTGCTTGATAGGTACATAATACCGTGTCAATTGGACTAAAACTCGTGTGTTGCCTCTTTATAAATGGTTCTCCCAAAATTCAATCTTTAAACCGAGGTTCGAATCTATTAGAGGCTAGAGGGTTAGTGGCACAAGGTGCACAGGATCCCTTTCTCCAGGAGTTGTATTTCTTTGTCATTACTCTTGGTAATGGAGTGTGTAGGAAGCTCGGGTAGAAATCATGCAAGTCCCAAACGCCGATGGAGCCATCTCCTTCTTTGGGCTGGCAAAATCGTAAGTAGGGGACGATGTTCCTATTCTTAAATTTAATTAGCACCAAGTCCCCCGATATGTCTTTCGGCAGCATACCTAGCCACCCCACCCTCCTGACGCTCAGGATTCCACCATCTAAATCAGATGGCAAAGGTCTATTGTTCTGTAACCAAAAAATAACCTTTTTTAGCAGGTCCTGATGAGTTTCGTGTTTCCCCTGGCTGAGTGTTCACAGAAGTTAGGAGTCCTAACTTTAGGACTCCTAAATGCCTTCTGTGAATACCGAAAGTCTTAAAATTAGGATTTTTCTCAGTTTATGAGTAGTAAAGTTAGGACTCCTAACTTTAGGACTCCTAAACTGAGACAAATCCTACCTTTAAGACTTTCGGAATTCACAGAAGGTATTTAGGAGTCCTAAAGTTAGGAGTCCTAACTTTACTACTCCTAAACTGATAAAAATCCTTACTTTAAGACTTTCGGTATTCACAGAAGGCATTTAGGAGTCCTAAAGTTGAGTCCTATTTTTACTACTCCTAAACTGAGAAAAATTCTAACTTTAAGACTTTCGGTATTCACAGAAGGCATATAGGAGCCCTAAAGTTAGGACTCCTAACTTATGTGAATAACGAAATTAGTAAGTGCTTTCTGTGAATACAAAAATGAGTAAGTGCCTTCTGTGAATACCCAAATGGTAGTAAGTTTGGGATTTTGTCTTAACTTAGTTCTGTGAATCAGGCCCTATATCATAGATGAATACCTGAACCCTTCTGTTGGATTGTCTGGATCAGATGTTATGAGTCCTCTTTGGTTCTTTGCGAAGTATTCATTTTACCCAGAGATAATGAGAATAAAATAATAAAGAAAATAACAACAAAACAAATAATTGCAGAAGTATATTAATACCAAAGTTCTATAGTCCTTGAAGCTACACCAGCTTCGTGATAATTATATTGCAGGCAATGTTCGAAAGTCACAGTAAAAATAAAGATACAATTCTGTCTTTCTTGATGTCAATTATTTTCAGGAAATATGGTAGCTCCTCACCGTAATTCTGACAAACTTTATTCCTTCTCAAGTTTGTGAATACTGTCTCTTGTGCTATTCCTGGGTTCTTAAAATGTGCAATCTTTAATTATTAAATCCAAAAAGTGACTCACTGTAGTCTTAGTTGATTTGTTAAATACCTGGATTTGACCTTTTCTTTCTGTTCTTCTTTTACCGGTTTTACAGTTGTTGACTGGAAGGTATGAGGAAATCTGTCCGACTGTTAAAACAAACCAGAATCAGGAAGGCTGGAATCGTGGAGGCGAAGCCCAATGGGAATCTGATCTAGAGTTAGGAGCTGAAGAGCTGGAGCCAGGAAGTGGAAGGTAAAATGAGGCTAAACGCAGAAAGGTGAATGGGAGCAGTTTAAATAGGCTCGCATTCATGATTTAGGGATTATTTGCATGGAAGCGTAAGAGGTGAATTGTTGGAAATTACCCTTTTTGCAGGGTTATCCCCAAACCTTTTGCTTCATCCTCCCTTGTTTTTTCTGACCTGTGGTTGTTTGGCAATAGGACTCTGGGCACTTTACCACTGCTGATCAGTGCTAAAGTGCATATGCTCTCTGTCTAAATTGTTATTGTAATTGGTTATCCATGATTGGCATTTTTGGATCACCAAGACGTCCCTAGTAAAGTGTACTGAGTGTGCCAGGGCTGGTGATACAAATGCTACTAGTGGGCCTGCAGCACTGATTGTGCCACCCACATGAGTAGCCCTAAAATGGTGTCTCAGGCCTGCCACCGCAGTGCCTGTGTGCAGTCTGTGAACTGCCATGTCCTCCTGGTCAGTGTTCCCACTGACAGGCCTAACCCTTCCCTTTGTGTACACATTGGTCACCCCTACAGAAGGCCCAAGGTACCTCCTTGGGCAGGATGCAGTGTATGTGAAAGGTAGAGCATGTACTAGTGCAGGTGAGATGCTCTGGTAGTGAATGACAGCCATTTTCATTTTTCTCTATTGAAAGGCTATCTTGCCAATAGGCTATAATGGGGAATGCTGTGTATAATGTTTACCTGCATATCTTCTCATAGGAGCAAGATAGAATATTGAAGTCTGGTATCCCTGAACTCAGAATGCAATAACACATCTTTTATTAAAGATGTTTTTAAATCCTGTCTTTGAAAGCGGCACTTTTAGAAAGTGGCTGCTTTCTTGTCTGACCTTTCTGTGTGCCTTTGGCTGTTTGTGAATTGACTGTCTGGTTTGTGAGTGACAGGGCTGGGGAATTCCAGGAGACAGAAGGAGTCCGCCCAGTGGTGAATAGAGAGATCTGTATCTAGATAGGAGGGAGGAGTTGCACTTGGGACCTGAATAGGACTGTGCCTGCCCCCCACAGTGCTGGCTCCACCCCCTGTGGTGTGCCTGATGTCTCTGCCCTGCACTGTGAAAGGAGGGAAGAAATCATGTCAACATAGTGATCCAAGGCTGTGCTTTCCCTCCACAATGCTGGCTCCACCTCCTGTGGGGAGTCTGATGTTTCTGCTCTGCACTGTGAAAGGAAAGAAGGAGTCATGTAAACAGAGTGCTCTAGAACTGGTTTGGACCGGGCTCAGAGCCCTCCTGCACAAAGGGAAGAAAGGTTTTTTGGGGTATAAGTACAGGACCCCAGACCACAGAACTTTAGATAATCCTGGAATCAAGAAGGAACCTCTGCCAAGGAGAAAGCTGGAAGACTGAAGAAGGAAGACTGTCCTGCTGTTGCTTTGCTGGACTGACCTGCAGCTGCTTTTCTGCCAAGGAGAGGGGAAGGACTTTGCTTTGTGCTGTGTCCCCTTGCTTGAATGAATCTCCAAGGGCCTGAAGAAGAGCTGGCTCCCTGTTAAGAAGTCCCAGGAACAAAATGATTTCACCCCCAGCTTCCCTGAACTCTGCTGAGAGAGTTCTGTCCTTCCTAGAGTGCTTGGGCCAATTGTGGTGCCTCTGGAAGTTGCGCCTGTGTTGGGAAGCTGGAAAACAAGAATTTAAAGACTTTCTGCAAGTTTTAACGCATCGCTCGCTTGCGGAGCGCATCCCCGTCAGTACGAGGAAATTCCTTCCGCTACGAAGGCCGGGATCGTCGAAGCGCCTGTTGCCGCTGCCAGAGTCATCGCATCCTTTGTTTGCGGGACGCACCAGTTCGGTGCGGGAAGATTACCATCGCTGCGAGTATCGTCGCAGAGCCTGTCGTCACTGGGTGAGATCATCACACCGCTTGCTTGCGGACTGCATCACGTCACTGTGAGAGTGGTTGCAGAGCCATTGCATCGAGGGGCCACGAGAGGAGAAGATCGGCACTGAGCAGCGCATCATCGCCGCACCGGAGATCGTCGCCTCCCCGAAGATCGTCGCATCGTACTTTTTGTTAGCCGCTTCCACCAAAACCTGTGCATCGGAATCCACACAAAGTATCGCATCCCTCCCCATACAGGCCGGAGTCACCACAACACACCCGCTACGTCCAGCGGGGTTGTCGCATCGCCTCCCCAGAGTCTCAGGAGTGACGCATTGCTTTCACTTGGAACTTTTTGTCGCATCTAAAGGTACTGTTGGCTAAAACGTGACGCAACTGTGGATTATTTTAACGCAACCTTAAGAACTCATTTGAAACCATATTCTTGAACTGTGTATGTTGGATTTTTGTCATTTTGGTCTGATGTAGATTAGATTAAAATACCTTTATTTTTCTAAGCTGTTGTGTTGTCAGTTTATGGTGTTTTCACTGTGTTACTGTGAGAGTTGGTACAAATACTTAGCACATTGCCTTTGATGGAGCCGAAGTGGAGGAGGATACAGGAAGGGATGGTTTCAGCTCACAGAATCTACCTGTGTCCAAAGCAGACTCCAGGGCTGGCAGCATCCATTCAGCTGAAAGTTTTTCCCCAGAGGAATTGGAGGAAAACCAAAGGGAGAGAGATCATAAGTTAGAAATGTTGAGGCTTGAATTGAAGCTGAAGCAAATGGAAAAAGATAGAGAAAGAGCGATGGAGGAGAGAGAAAGGGTGGCAGAGGAGAGAAAAAATGCCCGTGTCCTGGAGGAATTGAAATTGACCTTGGCCCATGAATTGAGAATGAGGGAGCTTGATTTGGAGCTTGAGAGGCTTGAGGCCATGAGTGTCTCAGCTGAAGATGAAACATGGGTAGCTCAAGAGGTGAGCTTTGCTGAGTTGGAGGTGGAGTCCAGCTCAGATGGTGGCAGCAAGATTATAGTTTCCAGTGCTGAGAGGTAGGTACGAACACCCAGAGATGTGACGCCTAACTTGAGGGAGGGGGTTGATATACACCAGGGGTTTCAGGTTTATGATGTAGTTCCAGTGGTGTGCGGTGTCCCTGAAGTAGATTGGGGGACTGACACAGGGGATCTTATTCCTAGTGGGTTCCCCCATGGTAGAATCTTTGGTGTGTGAGTGTGAAGACCAGCCAGCCAGAAGACTGACAGGGACAGTAGTACACTGTCGTGCCAATCTCAAGAGAGGGGTGTGGGGTACTTGTGTGAGGCACTGGAGGGTGAGGCAAAGGGTAGCTTGGTTAACAACTGTAGGGGACTGTGTGATTTATTTGTTGGAGAGCATATTTTAAGTGCCTGTTTTCCAGAGCTATGCCAACACCCGGTGGAGTGTGAGTTCTCTGATCCCAGAGAGCTTGCGTTAGAGGCAGACCTCTTGGTGGATTCCAGAGAGTCTAAAGAGGCATTGGGAGTGATCCCAAAAGGAGTGGCACAGATATCTTCCAGACCTGTGAGGTAGAAGTGGTTCAGTGTAGCCCAGTTAAGTCCCATTGTAGTGGGAGGGGTGTAGGGGCTCATGTCGGGTCTCAGTGGAGAAGGAGTGAGTGTGGGACAGTGTGTCTCACGGTGCCCGAAACCCAGTCTCAGGGCCTGGAGGGTTCCTTAAAATAACACCAGGTTGGGGGCCTAGAAGGTGCTAGTAGGCCATTTGAGGATGATCTCCTAGTGTCTGGTGAATGGGGAGTGCCTGTAACCAGACCTCCAACAGTTCTGGTGTCTGGCAGTGCCACTCCACTTGGAAGGGTGCAGAAGTCCAGACTGAGGTGTGAGAGGGGGAAGGAGTCCCCAGTAGGAGAACCAGTGGGTAAGGGGCCAGCCAGAAGTGCTGAGTCTCCCAGGAGTGACCATGGAGATACCACTTCTGTCCTGGGGGATCTTCGCGCACTGTCAGGTAGACAGGAGTCGGGAGATCTGCATCAGGCAGACTGTCACAGGACACCTGAGTCATGTGTTACCCTCAGGGGGTACTGTGTGAGTCCCCAGAAGTCCTAGCGTGCCAGGCAAGTACACAACTACAGGTATTGGTCCCTGGGTTGGGAGACCAATTTCAGGATCAGCCGGACCTGGAAGGAAGGACATCTGTAACCAGTGTCCTGACCAGTTTGGCTTCCCGTGGTACCCTCCAGTAAGGAGGGTGTAGCACTCTGAAAGGGGGTACAGAGGGAGGGAGTCCTCACCTCTGACCCCTGTGCAACCTGACGGTTTAGACCCTAGGTTGGGAGACCAGTTGCTGGAGAGAGGTCCTGAACTGGTGGGAGAGTTGTGACCTGAGGGTGACTCTCCTGGGAGGAGAGAGCAGGACCCCAGAAGGAGAGGTAGGAGGAGGAGAGCCTCGCTGGTGACCTCTGGTCAGTCTGAGCATACAGACCCTGGGCTGGTGGGCCAGTGTCAGGATGCCCTATCTGACTTGGCAAGAGGGAGAGTGAAGGAAAGGTGCCAGGCACCTGGGGCTACTGCCCCCCACTCTCTGACCCCACTGAGGTTAGAGAGGCCTGACAGGCATGAGGCCTGTCACTTCTCACTAACAGCTGTCAGTGGCCCCTGTGGCTGTTATAATGATTACAGCATAAAAAGCACATTTGCAAACACGTTGTTAATCAGATTTTTACAATATCCATAGACATACAAGTAAACAGTAACTTAGAAACAGTATGTCAATAGTTTAAACATAGTGGCATGGCCAAACAGTGGAAACAATAATTGGATCATAGTGACATGACACACTGTCCCATCAAATCACAAAGTTCAGGGTGAACAAGTAAGGAGACAGGTGTGTGACATATATCCCATGACAGTTCCTCCCTGCAAAGGCCGTCAAACTGGACATGGCATATCGGGGTGAAGGGCGTGAAACCTTCTGACCAGTTGATCAGCAAGCATGTAAATGAGAAGCAGGTTCCCACGAGCGTTCAGAGGCATCATAACCTTTCCAGTCAAGGAGATAATGTAACTGTCCTTGAATTCTTTTTGAATCTAGGATACGCTGAATTTCAAATTCTGGATGATTATTTACAACAATTTGAAGAGGGGGGTGTCTTTCTGAGTGAAGGGGTGGTATTGCTTTAATAGGGATACATGAATGGTAGGGTGTATAGCAAGTTCATCTGGTGACTGTAGTTGCATGATGACTAGATTAACAATTTTTTAACTGGGAATGGACCAATGAATCTGGGTTGTAATTTTCTAGGACCCTCCAATTGAATATGTCGTGTAGACAACCGCACAAGATCTCCTATTTTCTATGTAGGCTCGGGTGATCTATGTTTGTCTGCTTGGGTTTTGGTCTGTAGTTTATGTTTAGCTAGACCCAACTTAGCTTTCTCTTGCATGGTATGTAGCTCTTTGAGACGCTCTGTAACTGATGGTAAAGGCATTGATGTTGATAAGGACAGAGTAGGGAGAGAACGAGGATGATAACCAGTTATAAAATAAAATGGTGAGCATCCAAGTGCACAATGAATACTATTGTTGTAAGCAAACTCAGCCAATGGAAGAGCTTTGTCCAAATTCGAAGTTAGTGTGGATGTCAGGCAACGTAAATTTTGTTCCAAGTGCTGGTTAGTGCTACATCAATGCCTATTTGGGTACATAAGGTCTTCCAGAATTTTGAATTAAACTGAGGGCCCCTATCGGATATTATTTTACTGGGCAGACCATGCAATTTCACAACGTGAAAATCGTACCAAATTCAACAGCAGTTGGTAATTTGGAAAGTGGAATGAAATGACTCAACTTGGCTAATAAGTCCACAATTGCGAGAATGATCATGTATTTATTTGATTTTGGGAGATCTGTGATGAAGTCTACACTAATGGTGTGACATGGTATGGGCAAAGGATGTAATAAACCAGCTGGTGGTATATTTTGGGTTTTATTTCGTGTGCAGGTTGGTTAAGCTTAGGTCTAATGTCTTGTGTGTACCAGGATGACCTGCCAAACCAGAATCATGATGCCAAGTAATGATCAGCTGTCTCAATTTTTTTAATCGAATGAACAATTTATCATTATGAAACAAGTAATCATCTTTCTTTGAATTTTTGGTGTTTTGTAGCCATCTTAGTTTTGGATGTCTTTTTGATGTCTTGAAAAAAGGAGCCGACTTGGGTCAGAGCAACTCATTTGTTTTCAGGTATAATTCTTGGGGTAATAGTTGGATGTTCTCCATTTTCTTTTTCATTTATTCTGGACAGTGTGTCAGATAACAGTTGTTGTTTACCAGGACGATATGTTAATAAAAAGTCAAATTCACTAAATAAAAACAACCATCTCATCTGTCTGGGAGTTAGGGCCTTTACTGAGGTAAACAACTGAATGTTTTTATGATCTGTGAAGATGGCTATTGTATGTTTGGCTCCCAGTAAATGATGTCTCCATTCTGAGAAGGTCGCCTTAATAGCCAACAGTTTGCGTTCCGCTACAATGTAGTTTTGTTCTGCCTGCAGTAACTTTCTGGAGAAGTATGCAATAGGATGCAAGTGTCCTGTGTTGGGATTCTTCGGTAAAAGAACCCCTCCCAAAGCAGTTTGAGAAGCGTATGCTTCCACAAAGAAAGGGTGATCTGGGTCTGGATGACAAAGAATAGGAGCTGAGGTAAAAGCTTGTTTTAATTTCTTAAAAGCCTTTTCAGCTTCATCTGGGCTATGTAGTACATCGATCTTCAAGCGAGGGTGCCAACTGAACCATGGATGGAAAGGGGTGTGGTGTCCTTGTCAAAAGTGGTGGAATGCACACCAACATATGATGTCCTTAAAAAACATTTTACAATGCTCAAGGCAGTATATAGGGCATGCTACACTGGAAAGTGCTCCGTCCATCTGCGTGAATTAACAATGTAGAAGCTGAATCCTCAGCAGGTTCCCCAACCAGCAGACAAGTATATTTGAATGTTTTGGTGATGTGCCACTTCAGGTATCAGACAGCTCAGCGAGCACAACCCTCATGCTTTTTCTTGGCTCTCCTTGTCCTGTGCTTAGGGCATAAAGCTCCTCCTATTGAGGATTGAGAAAGTTTAATTACTTATTCTGTCAGCCAGAGCTGCTATGTATTTTCCGTTATCGATAGTTAACCACCTTTGGCAGTATTGCTCTGTATAATGTACAATTGTATCTAGTCTGGCAATGCGATACACGGTTATGCATGGCCTGACCAGCAGATTTAGGCCATCAACTTGTATATTCTTTGCAATGATTCAGTTGACTTCACCTGCTTTACAGTGTCTAGAGTTGTCCTTAGACTCCAAATGCATGAAGTGTTGATTCCGTATTTCGACAGTGACACACATAGCATGCATGAGCAGTTTGCTTCGACCACAGCAAACTCTCCGGGAGGGCATGGTCATTCTTTGGGTAACGCAGCTCCTATTTTGTTCCCAGTTGTAGAGTCCCCCCAGCCTTGGTACCTGCTAATGACTATGCCACACACTTAGCTTAATATGACACCTCTTCATTCATCTGCATGTAACTGCAAACTCAACGTTCTAAAGCAAGCTTTCATTTCATTCCAATTTGACACCTACACCACCGCTCTACGCAGTCCGTTAGGAGACAAAAGGGTTTGATCATATACCTCACAAGACACTACAGTGAGCAATTTTCTTTCCAAAACATGGAAATTCCCCCCAGTTGCCCATTCTCAGGAATATATGCCTACAAAAGCATGCTCAAAACTATCTTATGAACCTGGAGGCACCAGCCATATATGGATTTACTGTGGTTTCAGATTGAACACAGAAAAGAACAATTAGGAGTTATCTAGCCCCCTATTTATCATGAATTCTGTGTCTGGTAAAGAGTGTCCCATTGGCAAATAGGTTTCCTAACAGCAGGGGGTTCTGAACCCTCCAAGTTTTGAATCTGGTATTGGTGCGGCTGGAGGTGGGTGAGAAATCAGGGTTGCGTAATATGGAGGGGAGTGGTTCTGGATATGTAGTTGAGCCCTCCTCCATGTTATTTGTTGCCAATATTTTAGTAATGTGACAGTAGGTGTGAGCAGTTGAGGGAATCCTGCCTTATTGGTGGAGTGAGACATTTCAATAATCACAAATGGTTTTCGCCCCAAGCATGGGACCGAGACGGCACTGCTGGCAGTTACAGAGGAGTCCAGGAGAATCCTCGATCGGGGAGGATCGGTGGCAGTTATCCTCCTCGATCTGAGCGCGGCATTTGATACCGTTAACCACGGTATCCTTTTGCAGCGTCTCCTGGACACCGGAATATCTGGCGGAGCTCTGGAGTGGTTCAGGTCCTACCTGAATGACAGATCTTTCCAGGTGTACGAGGGCAATGTCACCTCCTCTAGCAAGCCTCTGAGATGCGGAGTCCCACAGGGATCATCATTGAGCCCGACGTTATTTAACGTCTACATGAGGCCACTGGCTGAGATCGTCCGTCCGTATGGTATTAAGATCATCACCTACGCTGACGATACTCAGCTGGTGGTATCCCTGGCACAGGCAGGGGGATCTTCGGCGAGTGTAGATCTTGCTGGTTGCCTGGAGATGGTCAAGAGCTGGATGACCAAGTCTTGTCTCAAACTTAATGGAGACAAGACCGAGCTCATGCTCTTGGGTCACACTGTACCATCTTGCAATAGACACTCTTTGGCCATCCAGCTTAGGTCCTGCCCCTGTTCCAAAAGACGCTATTAAGAGCCTTGGCGTCTGGCTTGATAGGTCCCTGTCATTCGATCAACAGGCAACAAAACTCTCCGCCATTTGCTTTGGCATTCTGAGAGTCATCAGGAAGATCTTACCTCTACTCCCCTTTGAAGCAAGAAAAACCGTGGTTCTGGGTTTGATCCAATCACGGCTGGACTATGGAAATGCATTATACCTCGGAGCTCCTGACTTTACTTTACGCAAATTGCAACTGATACAGAACTGCGCAGCACAAACTCTTTTACAAATCCCCCGCAGATCCTCAGCAAAGTCCGGACTAAGGAAACTGCACTGGCTTCCCGTAAGGGAGAGAGTAAACTTCAAATCACTCTGCATTGCACACCAGACCTTCTGGTCCTTAGGTCCGGCAATTAATCTCCCTCTTATCACACCCTATCTTCCCATCAGACAGCTGCGCTCTACCTCTGCAAATCTAGCCATTGTGCCGCAAATAAAGAAATCAAGATCTGGAGGCCACTCTTTTTCTCATAACATAGCCAAGCTGTGGAACACCCTTCCCCAGCATCTAAGATCTAACCCCGATATCCTCTCCTTCCGTAAACAGTTGAAAACGCTCCTGTTTACCATGTAGATAGCGGAGCTTGACACTTCCTTTTCCTGTTTTAACTCTCAGTTGGTATTCTTAGCGCTTGGACGCCTCAGGGCAGCTATGTGCGCTCTATAAATCGAAATTCATTCATTCATTCATTCAAAGGTATCGGAGAGAAATTCTGTTAGATGTGTAGATTCCATTCTAAAGCTTGGTGTATATGCGCCTCTTGGATATAGGTTTTGATGTTTGTAAAGCCGAGTGCCCCCTCATGGTAGGCTTGAGGAGAGTGGCCATGGGAACCTATGGCATTGTTCTTCCTACAAAAGGCCCATAGCTTTTTTGTAACATAAAGCGGTGTAGCTGTAGTACCTGCACTGTGTGCAGAAATATGGGGAGGAAGTTCATCTTAATGCTATTTATCTGCCCATCCATGAGATCTCTCATGAGATCTTTTATTCCCTCATTGGTAGAGATTCTTGAAAAGAATCTGCAGCAGTGGGGGATGTTGGTCCTATAAAGATGAGTTTATTTTTGTAGGAGATAGATGCCTAGGAATTTGATAGTGCTTGTGGTCCCTGTGAAACCATTTTGTGTCAATACATCCTGCTCTTCTTTGGCCTTGTCTGCCAACCCCATGTCACTAGATTTTGCAAAGTTAATTTGGACTCCCAATGCCCAGTGTATTGCAAATGTTCCCCTTTGAGGGCAGGAAAGGATGTGGAGGAATTGGTTAGGAAGCACACGATATCATCAGCATAAAGGGCCGTTTTGAATTCCTGTTTTTTTTTTGTCAACCCTTTGATATTAGGGCTGGTCATAATATTTTGTGCCAGGGGCTCCATAGTTGGGACAAGGGGCACCCTTGGCATGTCCCTTGGTTTGAGAGATTTCTGAAGAGTATTGGCCATTTATCTTGATTTATGTTGTAGTTATGATTAATTTGCCAAAAGCCATTGCTTTTATATTTGGATCGAGTGGAAACCCTTTCCAAAATGTTGGTGATGGTCAGGTTCAGGTCAGGTGTATATATCCTTATCATATCCTTTTCCGCCCACAGATATGTTCTGCCAGCCACAACTGTTACTAGGACACCCACCCATTACTGGGGTTTTCCTATTTTGAGAGACCGTGCTAAACTTCATTATCTGTGTTCTGCGCCCCGATGAAGGTAGCTTGTATTGGCACTTTTCCGAAACGCGCGTCGGCGCTTTCTGTGGATGTCTATGTTTGAATGTGATTGTGTGTAGTGGTATGGGAATGATTTCGGTTTGATTGAATGAGTGAGTGAATTGTGTGCCAATCTTTTATTGTTTCTTGTGTCCTTTGGCTGATGTTATATTTTTTATGTATGTTTTCCTGAGAAAAAATGTATATAAAAATATGAGAAAGAAATATGTTGTGCACTAACTATTTTTGATAATTTATATTAAACAAAATGTTTTTATGTGAATAAAAAGAAATATTTGTTAATATTTAGTTGTTCTGTGGGCGTTTCTTGGATTGTTGGAGAATTTCCCTTCTTTCTATCATTAGGAACTCCCCTTTCATGTTGTTTGACAGTTTTCTCGCCCTGGCGGGTTGTTCCCTTTTCATTGTGTTTAGGATTCAGGGTCCCTCTTTTGTTTTTTGCATTGTTACCCGGCACTTTGCCATGAGTGTTTAGTAGTTTTCTCTCCTGGGCTTCTGAGTAAGGCAGAGTTGCGTGTGAGTTGAGTCTTTTGAGACCAGTGTCTGATGTGAAATTTCTGGTGTGCTATTTTTCATAATTGTGTTTTTTCATATTCTTTCTCTTTTTATCTGTTGTAACGTGTTGGTTGTGGGTTGTTGTTATCTTTTCATCTTTTTTACCTCATTATGGATGCCATTAAAACGTTCGGTTTTAGTGAAGAGGATTTCAATCGGTTATTAGGGCCATCTACATCTTTAGAACAACAGTTTTCACTTAACAAAGGCTCTAATGACGAATGGCTCAAACTCCTTAATTTAAAAAAGAAAACTGGAAGGACAGAGTCCCAAGCAGACTTTATGATCCAATATTTGAAAGCAGGAGTCATACCGAATGGCCTTCGCATCAGAAACATTCCGGGGCTATTTGTAAAGATCCGTCGATTTCTCGAAAAATTGGTCCCTTGTTGCGAATCGATGTTTGAGAGACCTGATGATATTAATTATCGAGACGGCCAGAGAGGTGGTTGTTGAGCTTCTTAAGGAAATAACTGAAATGGAGGAATCTCTCCTCAGAAATGATGAAGTTGGAGATGCGAAACGGAAATTAGAGGAAGTGAACCTGGAGCTTGACTCATTTAATGAATATATTGTGAAAAGGAAAACTGAAAATCTTAAAAAAGACATCCGGTATTTCTCAGAGGAAAGGGTATATCCATATCTTAATGCCCAATACTACACTGCCCGGGATACCAATCAACAAGGGGATCAACAATATTGGTCCAATAAACAAATCCGGACCTTCTCCGATACCTCCGAATCAGAGAACGAAGGGGGTTCTTCTTCCAATGATAACTTTTCAAATAGACGCACCAATTATGATGGCCCTCAAAGACCAAATAGTTTTTTAGGGAACTGCAGGGGGACGATGTTCGGTTCAAA
The DNA here is from genome assembly GCF_964261635.1 of Lissotriton helveticus. NCBI lineage: Eukaryota > Metazoa > Chordata > Amphibia > Caudata > Salamandridae > Lissotriton > Lissotriton helveticus. The sequence goes on from NC_136063.1 coordinate 524,174,081, forward strand.
CCTCAAGAGAGAGGATGATACCAACACACAGGTTACCAACAGACAGAGAATGCGGCGCGTTTTCCGGAAACAAGGCGGAACCAGTACTGGAGAGAGTAGAAATAGATAGGTTACCAACAGACAGAGAATGTGCCACGTGTTCTGGAGACAAGGCGGAACAAGCACTTGAGAGAGTAGAAACATCCAATAATCTCTCTCTTATCCCTATCTTTAATTTGTCTAAGAAGTCTCTGCAGAAAAACACTATTGACTTACAATCACGTGGACTCTCTTTTGTTCCTAGTATTCCTTTTAACGCGTTCGAACTTAATAAAGATGTTCAGGCATTTTTTCAGAAGATAAGGCCCAAAAAGTTCTTCTCTGGTAGAGAAATGGAAACTACCAATAATATCTCGGGTTTCCGACCTCCCTCTGTTTCCACACCTACCCTGGAACAAGTTGACCCGGAAGTGGGAATGTATGAGAAGAGTGTTTGTGCTAAAATCTTAAGCATGACTAAATTTGTTTCGAAACCTCCTTACAGGTATGACGAATATCAAGCAATGAAACAGTTGTCCGCTGACCGCACCCTTACTGTGAAACCCTGTGATAAGGGCGGCGGTATTGCAGTCCTTGACAGTCTTGACTATAAGGAACAAATTCTCTTCATGCTTAATAACCCTGAACACTACCGCAAGGTCTCCTCCTACCCTTCGAGGAGAATTCTGACTGAAATCACTGATGTCACCCTCAGCGCCTTACAGCGCGGCTCCATCTTTGACCAGGAATATGATTTTTTTAATAAAACCTTCTTTAAAGTTCCGGTGCTTTACGGACTCCCCAAAATGCACAAGAGCCTGTCGACGCCACCATATAGACCCATTGTGTCCACAATTGGGTCCCTCACGGAACCGCTATCCAAATTCATGGATGCTTGTCTCTCTCCAATTGTGTGTCGCCTCCCTGCTTATGTCCGAGACACCGGCCACCTGATCAGCAAGATTGAGGGTCTTGATTTTAATACTAATACGGATATACTTGTTTCAATGGATATTGAGGCAATATATTCAAACATCCCGCAGGAAGGCGCCCTAGAGGCTGTTAAGAAGATGCTTCAAGATTCAGATTGTCCATCAGAAAAACTGTTTGTGTTGGAATGCTTAGCTATTGTGCTCAAGGAGAATTATTTCGAGTTTGATAAGGTCACATACAAGCAAGTACTAGGCATCAGTATGGGTGTGGCTTGTGCCCCCAATGTAGCGAATGCTTACATGGGTGCCTTCGAGGAAAGGTTTATCTACAATGAGATTGCCCCGTTTTATGAGAATGTCACCAACTACAATCACTATATTGACGACATTTTTTTCATTTGGCGAGGCCCACAGGAACAACTGAGTGAATTTATCCTTTGGATAAATCTGTGCGACCCTCATCTAAAATTCAGTACTAACACCAGTACATCCAAGATTGAATTTCTTGACGTGTGGATTCAGGTTACAAATAACCACATTGAGGTTTCGCTTTTTACTAAGCCTACTGCCCGAAACACTCTTTTGCTCTATGACAGTTTCCACCCGCGGAGTCAGAGAAACAACATACCATTCAGTCAGTTTCTGCGACTCCGCAGAAACTGTACAGACATGAGAAACTTCGAATTACAGGCCACACAATTGAAAATTAAACTCCTGAATAGGGGTTACCCGAATAGACTCATCAGGGACTCTTATAAAAGAGCCAAATATTTTGACCGAGAGGCTCTTTTGAACCCGAAAGAAAAAAATGAGGATCACAAACTTGTCGTTGTCACTACCCATTCAAATTTCAACGAAAAACTGAGATACATTATTAATTCTCAATGGTATCTCTTGAATATGGATAAAACCACTGAGAAATGGGAAAAACCTATCTTTGCTTCTCGCCGCAATAAAAATCTTAGGAATGTGTTAGTCAGGGCTGCCCTGACGGACTGTCCTACTGCCAGTCAGAAAAGTATCACTGGCACCAATCCCATTACAGGCAGCCATGGATGTGGCGGATGCCACGTCTGTGAGAATGTCCTTACAATTTTTGAGCTAAACTGGGGCAAAAGAAAAATCCAACTCAAATGGATGACTAATTGTCGTACGAGTAATGTCATCTATCTTCTCCTTTGTCCATGCTCCAAGGGCTATGTAGGAGAGACAGGTAGAGAGTTCAGGACAAGGTTCTCTGAACATAAATCATGTATTAGAAACCTTCGTTCGGGAGCCCCACTTGTTGCCCATTGGAAAGCCTTTAAACATTCCGTGGAAGATTTGAAATGGCTCATACTTGAACGTGTCCACTGTCCGAAAGATGGGAACATCGACGCCCTCAGAGGTAAAAGGGAAGTGTTTTGGATTTTTCTTCCAGAGATGGCTGTCTCTGGATTGAGCGAGCAGATTCCCTGGGAAAATGCCATCCTTTAAGGACTGATGAGTCTATCGTTTGAATTCTACCTGTGCTTTGTCCTGCTGGGAACTTTGCAAACCCAGCTGTGGTTCTGCTATTCTTTTTATGATTCTGTATGGTCTATTGTACACTCCTCCGTTTGATCCTTTAACTTTTTTGAGTGGTGAGACTTTTTCATCTTGAATATAGTTCTCCCCTCTCTGCCGGGAGAAAAAGAAGAAAAAAATATCTTTTGGGTATATTCTCGGCATGGAATTCTCGACCTTGTTAGGATTTTTTCTATCTCTATGAAATCGTGTGGACGAGTCATGGACTTATACACTGTTTGGTTGTATTTTATTTGTGTTGTATTTCTGTTTACTTCGTCACTTGTAATTATTCTGGAGAACTACTTTTCAGCTGGTAGGGCACCGGGTTTCCTGCTTCTTCAGATAGTGTTTTGAAACCTCTTATCGTGCGGCCGCCAATTTTTCCTTTACAGTACGTTCCAGTCTACGCTCTAGTGTTTTGGATCGTCACGTACGTCCAGGTGGTTCAGATTGTGCTGATTGCACATTGTATTTAAATCCCTCCCCCGGCTTCACTCTTACCACATCCGGCCTGTGCATTGGAAGGGGGATCCATTACCGTTCCGTTCATCCAAGAGGAGTTCTTTCCATATCAAGGTAAGGACTGGGACCTGGAGTTCTGACTTTTGTAATAGACGCCCTCGGCACTTCCTCCGTCTAAGCAGCATGTTTATCTTTTCTCAGATCGCTCTGCATTTTTCCTAGACTAAGCAGCATGTTTATCTTTCTTTAGACCGCTAACAGCGTCATGCTGCATCAGCTTTCTGATTAGACTTCCGTCATTCTTCATGTGAATGTTGCAGCCGCCCCACTGGCCCTCAGGTAATCCTCTTCACTCTGTATATTTATTTGTTGTTTGTGGACCCACTCGAGTTGATCACGTTCATGTTTGTCTTCACCCCTGCTCCCACCTTATACCTAGAATAGTGTTCCCTTGTGTTTTATGTATTGTCTAGATTGTTCTGGTATACTACCGACTTCTGAACACTTTGACTATACCAGATATCATTTATATTGTTTGTTTGCTCCCAGGTTTTTCTATTACCTGAGCCTCATCTATCTTTCCTGCTTGAAGCTGCTATTTTAAATACACCAACACCTATATGTGTTCTGGACCCCATTGAACCGTGTCATCTTAATATTAGCTGAGGTAAGATTTTTTTACTCTCCAATTTTTGCCACATGTGGGGATTCTGGAGTGTTGAGAGGCCCCCTGCTTACACCATAGAACTGTAGAGATAGTTACTCTCTCCCACTAGGATTACATCGAGTGCTGCATCCTGTTACTTTTGACTAGAGTGTTCTGATTTTTGCGCTGATCTTGCGTCTATATATATTCTTTCAGCGTGTTACATCTTATCTGGTCTCTATCCGGGTCCTGTCTTCATGCCTTGGACCTTCGGAGGGCCTAGCCTACCCCCCTCAACCCCTTCTAGGATATCGCTGAAGGCTTTCTCTAGGCCGGCTATATGGTATGCCCCTAACAAGAATATTTAATCGATTGTTGTGATGTGTATTTCCTCTTCTGCTTAAACATATTTCCATCACTAATTGCGAACACTATTGGAACCTACTCATTCATCTCTTCTTTGGTGATGGCCTGTTGCACTTTGTTGTGTTATTTTGTTTTCACATGGTCTGTAAGGTGTTATCTCAGTATCTACTCAACCGGTGCATGTTTGCGCCAGTACACAAGATAACAGTGTCTACGTCCTGCATGAGCTTATGAATTCTGCCTTACTTGGTATTATGCCCTGTTTATTTTATGATTGTATTGTATATATCCTTATCATATCCTTTTCCGCCCACAGATATGTCCTGCCAGCCACGACTGTTACTAGGACACCCACCCATTACTGGGGTTTTCCTATTTTGAGAGACCGTGCTAAACTTCATTATCTGTGTTCTGCGCCCTGATGAAGGAAGCTTGTATTGGCAATTTTCAGAAACGCGCGTCGGCGCTTTCTGTGGATGTCTATGTTTGAATGTGATTGTGTGTAGTGGTATGGAAATGATTTTGGTTTGATTGAATGAGTGAGTGAATTATGTGCCAATCTTTTATTGTTTCTTGTGTCCTTTGGCTGATGTTATATTTTTTATGTATGTTTTCCTGCGAAAAATGTATATAAAATATGAGAAAGAAACATATTGTGCACTATTTTTGATAATTTATATTAAACAAATTGTTTTTATGTGAATAAAAAGAAATATTTATTATTATTTAGTTGTTCTGTGGGCGTTTCTTGGATTGTTGCAGAATTTCCCCTCTTTCTATCTTTGGGAACTCCCCTTTCATGTTGTTTGACAATCTAGTGGGAGAAGGACCAGCAGCTGCAGGCTTCTGAGACTGTGCAGACATATTCCAGGAGATAGGTTTCTTGCATATCTTGTTGGAGGCCCAGTTCGGCAAACCAGCTTGTATAAAAAGCCTTGATAATGCCTTTGTGTCTGGGACTGATGTCCCGGAATCAGTGCCGATTTCTTGTATGACATTTCTATTTTTTTTAGCACGGTTTGTATACCAACAGTTTATTGGCCTTGTCTTCCTTTCATAGTAGGTTTGTTGACTATAAAGTAGTTTTTATGCTGTCTTCCACATTACTTAATGCTCTAATTCCCCCTTGTTTTCCAGAGTGCTTCTGCCATTTGCTGGAATGAGTCTAGCTGGTGTTGAGTGTCTAGATGGTATAGTTCCTTAGTTTGTTTTCCGATGCGTTTGGATTGTGCTGTGTGACATATCAGTTCTCCCCGAATTACGACTTTCGCTGCACCTCAGATTGTGCTCCAGCTAACTTACTCAGTGTAATTTTCGTGGAAATAGAGTGTGAGCACTTCATTGATTCTTTGATCATACTACCTGGTAACCTAAAGCAATTTTGATCCCTAACCAAGGTTGAGGGGTTGGGCGTTGTTGCTTATGGAGTTTTAATATCATGTTCACTATAGGTCTACTAGGATCTTAGGATCAAGGTCTGTGGAGATTAATTATAGTAACAGTACACTAGAGATCAGGAAGAAGTCTATCCTTGTGTATGACTGGTGTAAGTGTAAGTGTAAGTGTAAGGTGTAATACTTTTTGCCCTTGTGTTGTTGGCGCTAGATGACAAGCAGGTCAAGGTCTACTATACCTTGTAGGAAAGAAGCTGGTGATGTGAGACAGCTGTATTGCAGTGGTGATAGATCTTTGGTTGTGTCCTACATGGAATTAAAGTTGTCTACTAATATTATATGCCCCTTGGAGATGTGTGCTAGTTTAGGCATGAAGTCCATGTAAAATTGTTCTTTCTCATCATTTGGCACATAAATAGAGATGATAGTGTCAATCGTTGTCCCTAGTATTACCTGCAGCCCTCTAAACCTACCAGATTTTATCCATCCTGACTCTTATACACCCATTTATGCTTCAATCAACCTTGGCATATATATAAAACATATTTATATTTTATAGAAACACATAGTCACTGGATGATGTCATCAGTGATGTCATCAGTGATGTCATTTGAGATGTCATCAGTGATGTAATCAGTGATGTCACTGACCATGTCATGAATGATGTAATATGTGATGTCATTAGCAGTGCATTGCGGGGGCGCAAGTTATAGTTAGCTCAACTAACTATAACAGGGGAATTTCTATCATTGTGTATCAGTGAAATGTCCAACTAACTATAACGTCCCTGAAACCTATGTTTTTCTTCAGTGAATTTCTAAGGTTTTTTAAATGCTACTTTCTAACTATAACGTGCCTGAAACCTATGGTTTTTTTCTGTGAATTTCTAAGGTTTTTTAAATGCTACTTACTAACTATAACGTCTGGAAAACCTATGGTTTTTTGAGTGAATTTTAAATGTTTTTAAATAACAAACTACTACTGTGTATTGGTCATTAGTACTATTTTTTGTAACTCTTCAACTACGTAAAATAAACTGCTAAAGTGCTATGTAATGTAATACATTTCACAAATAACAATGGCTTTTAAATAATATTAGTTAATTTAACACTCAGATAACAATTTTTCTTTTTTTTTGCTGTCATCAGCTACTACTTAATTTCACTTTTCACAGTGATGTCAGAATAGTTTCTTCATAAACAGCAGGGGAAAAAAACAATCCACTAGATTGTTAAAAAAAAAACAAATCCCTAATTCTCACAAATATAATACAAAATCAACACAAATAACACATCCAATACTATTTTCAATCTTTAAATCTTACCTTTACTTCGTAGTTTCTGTGCACATATTCCGAATACGCCAAATAATGTATCCCAAATTTCGCTTTGAAAGCATACAGTATGAATTCCTTAAAGTTTCTTTACACCTTCCCACAAAGCCGAATGGTGTATCTAAAATCTTTGTTTAAAAAATATCAGGTATGAGTTGGGTAACCTAAGGCAATCTCGGTTTAATTTCCAAGTGTGTGTCATTGCAGTGACTCAATCCATTATTACACTTTAAATAAACAGTATAATGTCCACTTGTAGTAGTACTTCCAGCATGGAAAACAATAGCAACTGTTGCAAAAGTTCTTCCAGAAAAAGAAACTTGACTAGCAACAAAATGTTTGATTTTGGTTTCCATCTTTCTTCCATTTGGTCTACAGCGTAGCAGCATTACAATCAAATATTTCTTTGTAGGTATATATTGTAGATAGCATTGTTGATTTACAACGAGATCTTGTGATCAGCTTCTTTTGCTAATTTGGAAAATGGTACATATTTGCAGTCAAGTATTGTTGAATATAGAAATCGTTCTCTGTCAACTATAGTGCTTGAAGTTAATGAACACTCCTTACATTTATGTTCCCATATGTAACTAAGTCCAAATAAATTCTCAATCTGAATTCCTTCATCTTCTAATACTCCAAGCATAACCATCAGAAATTCTTGTGCATCTTGTTGTATATTAGCACTGAACGTTAAAGTTCCAAGACATGTATCCAACAGCTGGCGAATACCAGAAGCAGAATGGATCCTACTTCTATCAGTTCTCAATTCTTGAAATAAACTATAAAGTGCTGAACATAATTTTTTTTCTTGACTTTCCATAATTTCACAATAAACATCTTCAAGATAAAATATAATGTTTAGAATAATACTACCATAGCAGTTAACACCACAAGCATTTTCGAAGTATCCAACAACATCATCACTAGTTTGTATTTTCTGCTTCTTTAAATTTTTTCTTTTCTCTTGATTTTTTTTTCTGCTTTTCAACCATAGTTGATTTTTCAACATCTTTGCGTTTTGAACACACAACACGTTTCTCATAAATAGGATATTCACCTCAACTTGGAGCATAAAGCCTTCTCAAACAATTATATTCTCTTACACAATTAACATCAGCACTAACCTTGTTCTCATCAAAATCAATTAAATACAAACCAGACAACGTTCTAACAAAAGATAATGCAACCCATACCATTCCCTCTTTAAACACACTTCTTCCTACATTTACCAAGGCATTATCTACACTTAAACCTTGAATTTATGAATAGTTATTGCATATGCTTAACAGAAGGTAAACTGTTTTCTACGAACATACAAGTCTTTTACACGCATAAGACGTGCAGCAGAATGTGCAATCTGTCTTACCTTTGCAATCTGATCAAATTTAACTTTCAAGAATTCAATTCAATTTCTATTTTGATATTTCACAAAATCAACAACTTTTCCCATTGCTCTCTTCACTAAATCTTCTTCTACATTCAGATTATGCTTCAAAATTACCCGACAGTTTAAACATATATTTAAAAAAAATTCTAAGCCAGCAGTTTTTGATACAGACTTTTCCAAAGAATTCAATTTAGTCTGTAGTTTTTCTGAAAGAACAATTGTTATTCCTTGATGCCCGATTTTATCAATAGCTTCAATGTGAACTATTTCTTAATTTTCCAATTCCATAAGCTCTCTATCAATTGTATAACACTCTTCCACTGTAGGCAATAACCAAACTATAGACTTTTTTTCTCTCATTTTCTTGTACATTACTTCTGCTGGTGTGTTTTCATTTGTAAACACGTTCTTTAGTAGACAACTTTGAAAAGCTTGTTTACCATGCTTGCTTAGAACACCAATTCTTACATCTTTTAGAATATTTGCATAATCTTCATCTCTTGCTTGTCGCATATTCTGAGTGAGTTCTTTATATTCAAAATGTAACCACAGATTCACATTTCCAATACTTCCCAAAGATTTCTTAGTGTCTTCATGTAGAAGAGTTTTAAGCACTGGTTTTCCTTTTACAGGAGTTAGTTGAAGCAGATCGCCAAATACAATTAAATGTTTTCCCCCAAAGAGAACGTCGTAATCTGTTTTTAATACCTGTTGCATTCTTAAGTGTACAAAAGCAAGCATTACGTTTGAGACCATGCTCACCTCATCAATAATTAAAAGTGTCATTTTCTTCAGCACTTTTGAGACTTAATAAGAAGCTTCTCCAGACAACTTCTGATATTCTTATTTATTATCATGCTTAACCGGTAACATCAATAATCTATGCAAAGCTACTCCATTAAAATTGTGTGCCGCTCATCCAGTTGGAGCTGTTACCACACAACATAAATGTAAACCAGTAGTTTTTGGAAGATAACTGGTCAAAACTTAAATTAAAAAACTTTTACCTGTCCCAGCGTGACCACTGATGTACATCAGAAGAGGGTTAAAAGATGAACACACACATTCTTTTTTTACATGCAACAAACCATGTTCTATCCGTTCTCTCACTTGCACATATATTTCTTTCTGTTCAACATTTACATGTTCTTCTAACTTTTCCAATGTAATATTCTCTTTGTGTACTTGTTGCATTGTAATTTTAGCTTCATGCATATCAATCACTGCTTCATTTTCCAGCACTGGTTGTCCAAGAGGATCTTGACTACATGCACCACTACTTTGACTATCTTGAAAACTTTAATGAGCAATTTCAGCTGTAATAGTCTTTTCCTGTTCAACGTCATCATTCAACATTTTAAAATATGTAGGGAGAATTTTACATCCAATGCTATATTTACATGCATTAAAATAATCTTTGTAGCAGTCAAACTCTCCAAGTAATTCACTTTTGCTACGCCATGGTTTAAACAGTTGCAGAAGTGCTAAATAATAAAATTCTCGCTTATTTGGAGTTTCACAACTAAGGGGTACAGTATGGCAGTGAGTAATGGGATCGCCCGCAATGCTTTTTTTATTTTTTCATTTTTTGAGTAAAACATTCGGTGTCCTCATATATGCCGTCAGGAACGCTCTGGGATTGGATTACTCCACACCTTCCAAACAGGCAAATTCGATATCCACCCTTGTATAATGCCTATGGAAGGGAAGCAGAGTTCTCCTAGAGATAATACTGTTTCCTAGTCCCACTCCCATTCACAACACCTGGAAGACAGTATGTTACTAAGGAGGACCGGACCAGCAGTCGCCTGGCATAATCATAGGACCGATTTTACTTCTCCCTCCAGGCCAATAGAGCCTCCCAGATCTTACATATGCTGGTTTCATCACAGGCCATATCAGATTGACTGGTCAAAATAATATCCTTCAGACAGTCCGCAAAGGAGGGGGGGATTTCAGATTTCCAAGCTCTACAAATTTCCCTTCTGGCGATTATTATTACATAGAACACAAGTTTCTAAGCTGGAGCGCTCATACAATAATCCAACGTAAGACCAAAAAAGATTAACCTTGGGCTAACTTCAATCCGCTGGAGCAACACATCCTCAAGAAAACCACATACCTCAGTCCAGAAGAGCTTGATTCTCGGACAATCCACAAACATGTGCAAGTCATCTGCAGCTGGGTACTTACATCTGGGGCAGTTATATACCCTCTCGGTTACTTTGGACAGTTTCCTTGCAGTCCAGTAAACTCTGTAGACAGTATAAAGATGATTCCTCCTGAGTGTGGCTGATTTCACCACTGCCTGCAACATAATGAAAGAGTCACACCAAAGTGTCCACATTCCCTCCACATCCTCTCCAAAAACACTGCCCCAGAGTTTCCCAAACTCCAATTTCACGCAATCCCCAGCTTCCAGAAGGGCCCAGTACCAGAATGAAACTTCACATTTCTATTTACCCATTCTGGAGACCGAATCGAATTTCAGACTTGCATCATCGTTGCCCCACGACTGTGTTGCCCACCATGCGGATAACTGGTAGAACTTAAATCTTTACGTACCGTAGAGGTTTCTCGAGCTTCAATTTGATGATCGGACGTGTCCGGTAGCGGTGACAGAACCTGTAAGTGGTCACTGCGGGGAAACGCAATCAATTGACGCGTGGCTCACCCCGGCTGATGGTTGCAGGTATGCCATATGGATGCAACCAGAGGGTTTGATGTGAACCTCCCATGAAGTATTGATTTGGAACCCCAGTAGCCCTAACGAAGTTGCCCGAATTGTCTCTTGGCGACGAAACGTGTTGGCTCTTAATAATTGATCATGGTTTGAAGGGAACCATTTTTAATTTGGGAAACTAGCAGCACTGAATAAAGTTATCCCAAGCTAGTTAGCTTTACCAATTTTTAGATGTGAGGATTATCTGTCCATATTCTCACGGGGTCCAAAGGGCATGCATGGCACTAGCATGTATAGATATTGCATTCACATTTAGGTTTCTATAGTGATTTTGATTTCATGGGTTTGAGATTTTGTTAATAACGCACGCACGCATTTCTTTTCTTTCCTCTCAGAGAGAAAGTAACCGATGATAATAAGTGGACTTGCTGACAAGTACCAGCCAGCCGTCCCCTTGGTGGTGTTACCGTGAGGTGCTTTCTCTTTGCTCCACACTTTTTCATTTGTACTTGGGGGGCTCTATGACGGTATAGTGTTTTAATTAGGATACACCACAACACAGCGACTTAGATAAGTCTGGGAGGGAGTTATAAAAGTTTTAGGTGACCCCTCCAGTGTTGGACACACAGATTTTGGTGTAACTATTGATGATCAGGCCTATTGTTGGTTTGTAATGCGCTGAGTGGGGGGCGGCCTGACCATTTCATCCCCCTGTAGCTCCTAGTGTGTGGTTGAGAACTTAAATCTTGTCAGTGTCCCGCAAGTCAGACTTAAGATTGACTCCCAGCTAATCAGTTGTGAATCCTTCCGAAGATCTCCCCAAAGTCTGATACCGGCTAATCTAAGTGGTTTGCAAAGTTGGTCCTGAAGGCTTTCATCCAAGATTCTAAAATTCTTAAAATGGAAATCATGGCAAGTCCCCACAACTTTAACCCTCTCCTGAGCTTTTTCCAGGCGACTCTCGGGGTTTTTGTGGCCCATATAAAAGACCCAATTTTGCCTTAGAGTATGGCGATGTCCTTAGTGCTAAAGGATATTGGAATCAAATTAAACAAAAAGGTTAATTTGGGCAAAATTACCATTTTGACGAGGTTGACCCTCCCGTAGATGTTCAAGGGGAGATTCGCCCAGCGCAACAATAGGTTGCCAACCTCTTTAGACACCTTCTTCCAGCTGATCTTTGATATATCTACCAGCTTCTGGGCTAGGTGGATCCCAAGGTATCTCATTTGGCACTTTGCCCCGTGAATTATTTTCGCATAGTGCCATCCCATTATTTCAGTTTTTTTCTTTATTGATTTTATAGCACGAGACTTCACCGAATTTCTCAGCCAATTCAAACAGCCTGGGTATAGCATCTGCTGGATTAGAGCTATACATGAGAGGGCCGTCGGCATAAAGAGCAAACTTGAGCTCCAGTTCTGCGATTTTAAAAGGCCTAATGAGGTGATCCACTCTAAGGGAGCCTACAAAAGGTTCAATATATAGATTAAATATTAACAGTGACAGAGGACACCCCTGCCTGGTGCCTCTTGAAATACTGAACCATTCCGTCAGAGCACCATTAACTAAAACTTTTGCTTGGGGGTGAAAGTAAAGGGATTTGACAGCCTCCACAAACGTTATCGGAAAACCACATTTTTGCAGAGTCTCCCAGAGATAAAACCAATTCACCTGATCAAACGCCTTAGCGGCATCTATTGCAACTATCGTGAGTGGCAGCTTTTTATCTATTGCAACATCTATTGCCCCTATAACTTGAAAGGTGAGCTTGTTTAGCTGTCTTCCAGGTATAAACCCCCTCTGGTCTGGATGTACAATGGTCTTATTAACTTTTGCCACCCTTACAGTCAATACCCCGGCAAAGATTTTATGATCAGAATTTAGCAGCAAAATGGGTCTACATGCCTCGGATCAAGGGCATCGTCGCTTCAGAAGATGACAAGGGGGTGCATTCTCCCTGCATGTATAGTTTATTAAACAGGGTTTTTAAACTCAGCAACACCTTGTCCAATGGCCCAAGATAGACCTCTACTGGTAGTCCATCCAGACCAGCTGCTTTACCCTGAATAATTTTTTTAAGTTGTTCTCTAATTTCACCCTTGGAGATACTGGTGCACAGAAACAGCCTATCAGCTGCAGACAACTGAGGGAGATCCCTTGAATTGAACCACTCCCTGACTTTCTCCGGTCTAAAGTCAACATCTTCCTAATACAAATTATGCATAAATGATCTTGCCTCCTCTCCAATCTTATCGTCATCATGTAACAGGGCACCTGACCCTCTTTGTACCAGGCTCTTTCTGTGGTTTCTGACCCTATCTGCCCTTGACTTCCATGCCAAAAGGGAACCATATTTTTCGCCATAGGTGATATGTTGTAGTTTGCTGGCATCCCATCTATTCTTCAAGGTCTTATCTAGATTGGCCTGAAAGTCTGCCTGAAGAAGCACCAACTCTCTTTCCAGCTGCGGCATAAGATTCCGAGAGGTCATAGCTGCCCGCTGTAACTCGGCCTCCTTTTCCTTTATCCTCTTGAGCCTATCTGCTTAAGTCTCTTTCATAGATTGTCTTTTATTAATCATTACAGAGCTTAAGAGTCCCCTCAAATAGGCTTTAAAGGCCTCTCACACTATCTGGTCTTTAGTAGATTCTGTGTTAAGCCTGAACAATTCTTCCATTTTTACTTTAAGCTCAGACCTCACCCCCCCCTATTTAGTAGCAAAGTCTTATCCAGAGTCCACCTCCTCTGGCGCTCTATATGCTTAAAGTTAAGTACCACCTCAACAGCGGAATGATCTGATAAAGTCTCTGGAATATAAGCTATAGACTCGAGCTCTGGGAACATACACTGGTCCACCAAAAAATAGTCAATTCTGGAATGGTGTTTATATTTTTTGCTATAGAAGGAAAATTCCCTTAAGTTACAATTCTTGACCCTCCAAATGTCTAACAGATTAAGCTCCTTAATGACATTTTTGAATACAGAAAATGTGCTGGGTGGAATAATATGTTTTGCTTTAGAAATCCGGTCTTACTGCTTGTCAAGTACCAGATTAAAATCGCCTCTGATTATGACAGGAGCAGATGAATTTAGCAAGCAGGCCTCTAGATTTAAGAGAGCCCCCGAGTTATCTTCGTTCGGCCCATAATAGGCAGCACAGACTATCGGGGAACCACAGATTATCAGGGTAGCCACCAGCCACCTCCCTGACTGGTCTGTATCTAGTTTTTCAACCTTAATCCCCATATTGCCTCTTATGATCAGTGCTACCCCTCTCGTACAACCCCTTTGTTTAGTGCATAGCGCATCCTGAATCCAACTAAGCTTACTGAACCCCTGTTTGCATTCATGGGCCTCTAGATGGGTTTCCTCTAACAGGCAGATATGAGCCTCACTAATCTTTAAAAACTCATAAACCCGGGACAGCTTCCTACTATTCCTTAGACCATTCACATTCCACATTCCAGGTGAGTAATTTAATTTTGTTCGACCTACTCATATTCAAACCAAAAAACGTCCCAACTTGAGCTTACATGTTCTGCTTTTACTCGTATGAGGATACATTTTTCTATTTTCCCCCCTTGTTCCAAACACCCTGTGCACCCCTCCATCGCCCTCCCATGAGGAACCCACCTTTCATCCCTTGGCAATAAAGAAACCGCATGTTTGGGACCCCCCCCCCCGAAGCAGCAAAGGCACCTTACCCATTCAAAATAAGAAACTAACTAATACCTAGTAAGCCCTGACCCCGTGTATAATCTTTTTTTTTTAATTTGTTTAAATTGCATTTATTCCTCATATTTAATCCATGTCTACAAGGGAGTGTACCGAATCCCTAAACAATTATAACTACCCCCTCATCTGGGCCAAAAGGGCATCTACATCTTCTGGAGAGCTAAAGTTGTGCATCTTATTTTTCCACATTACTTTCAGTAATGCGGGAAATTTCATTTGAACATGTGCCTCGAAACTCCTCAGTTCTGGCATTCTGGAGCCCAGCTCCCACTGCCTTTGCGCTGTTCTTTTTCCAAGATCGGAGCAAATTTGATAAATCCCAAAATGCAATGCTGTCTCAGTCAAGGTTCTCCCCAGGATCAGTTCTTTGACCATATACATCTGGAAGTTAACTAATATTTTCCTGGGGGCTCTCCTATCAGGGTGCAACTTAAAGGGATCTCCGTGCACTCTCTGAATTTCTGACTCAAGATCGATGTCTTCTCTGTTTTCAGCACTTCCTCCTTTAAAAGTTTACACACAAATGCCTTGATGTCCCCCTTGTCTGCCCCCTCTGGTATTTTGAGGATTCTCAGGTTATTTTTCCGTGCTTGCATTTCAAGCATCTCTATATCAGTCTGTAAAGATCTATTTTGAGCTTTTAAGGTCTCTATATCCTTTGTTTTCCCCTGCACTGATTCACAAATGCCTTGATGTCCCCCTTCTCTGACCCCTCTGGTATTTTGAGGATTCTCAGGTTATTTCTCCGTGCTTGCATTTCAAGCCTCTCCATATCAGTCTGTAAAGATCTATTTTGAGCTTTTAAGGTCTCTATATCCTTTGTATTCCCCTGCACAGATTCTGAAAGGGGTTTAACTTCAAGTTCGAGAGTCCCAGTTTGTGCACAAATATCATCCCGTTTCGACTCTGGGACTTCACACTTCTCATGGATCCCCTTCTGATTTGCCTCCGATATTTCAAACTTAGAGAGCAGATCACCCCTTAGGGACTGAAGCAAGGACTCAAGCTGTGACTGATTACTGTCTGTTCGCTCCCCCCCGAAGCCTGCGTTACATGGCCTTCGCATACTTGCTTTCTTGCTGCTAAATCACAACCACTAACTGCAATAGATGAGAGTGCTGATGAAGCTGATAGAGCTGGTGGAAAAGGAGTGGTGGCGGGGCCAGTATCTATGGTGGCAGAAATGATAGCTGAAATACAGGGCTGATCTGGCACTGGAGAAGTATCGCCAGAAGGAGGTTTTAGTTGATTACCCTGATAGCAGCACCGTTACCTTTCTCCAATTCTGAAGAATGGCTGGAGTTGACTCCTTGAAAATCACTGCCTGCTCCATTATCTTGAAGTAAGATTTAAGTGAGGGGGTAGTTTTTAATAGGGACGGTTAGCTTTAGACACCCTTGACTTTTTAATATCCCCTGATTTGGTGGCCTTCCTCTTGCGTGGAGTCGTGGGGACCTCCCCTCCCGTACACTTTGCAGAATTCTGACCCCCTTTGGTCTTAGGCTCTGACTGGGAGCGCAACTGGTATTGTTTTTTTACAGGAGGGACTACCCCCCTTTGGAGACCCAGGGCAGGCACCCTTCCTCCAAAACATAGCTTTCCTGTGGAGTCAACCTCACTCCTAGACCCCTGTACTGCTTCTGCACCCCTAAACCCAGCACCAGAGGTAAGTGCCTATTTAGGAACGGTGGAGACAGAATCCATGTAACAACACTCACTCCCTGCCGGCATCCATCTTACCAGGTCACAGCAGGGGAAGGAGTAACACTGTGCTGCTGTACCACTCACCGCGTAGACCGCTCGTCGTGGAGTCCTGTGACCCGCTCTCTCCAACCCCCGAAAGCTGACTTTCGCGACTGCAGCCTGGATCTGCACCCAGAGCCTAGTGCAGTGACCTCCGTAGCCGCAGTGCGCTGTTGGGTCCGCCTCCAGACCCATACGAGCCTCAGCCTCAGCTGCAGCGGAAGAACGAAGAGACCGGCTCACAAACCGGCCGTCCACCGGTAAGAAAACAGAGAAGAATTAAAAAATAGGGTATTCAAAACCAAGGCTAACAGGGCACCACGTCCTTACCGAGCATTCTACAGTAATCCGCTTCTAAAATCTCTGCATAATGATAATTTGTTATTCGCTGCTCCCAGAGCTCCCTCGACCAGCTTCAGCCCACTGTCATGTTCCTCTGCCTCTTTTGGGACCGCCAGCAATGCTAGAGGCAGTCCTGCACACCCCATTATGATGCGCCCGCCACACTGGCGGGCGCATCAAGTATTTATAACATTGCGACAGGCGGTGCTGAAAGCACCGCCGACGCAATGCTAAAAATGCATGTTGTGCTTCTCAAAGCACAACGTGACAGGCACCGTGCGGTGCCTGCCACATTGTTCTTTGAAAGGCAGGGGGGTACCATAGGTACCCCCCATTAGCACCCTCACTCCCCCAGAGTCCATGGGGGCCCGCAATGGGCCCCCCAAGCAGATTCCACATTCCTTTCAGTGGCAGAAATGCTGCCACGGAAAGGCATTCCAAAATGCACATTCTAATATGGCTGGCGGTGTCTTTCAGACACCGCCACCATATTTAACCCTTTTCCTCCCGGTCAACCAAACTTTTCTTTTTTTTAAATTCTGTCTAACACTTCTTTTGAAGCTGTAATGATGAAGTACTTTATACAGACATAGCTGTTCCAGATGTCGACTCCTTTTCAGATAGTGTATGTCCATCATATTAGTTTTAAGAATGTCACTACTGTCTGGCTCACGTGCTGCTAACTGTTCAATTTCTTCCAATGTTTTCAACACTCTATTTCATTTGCAGGCAAGACCTAAATGTACCCAAAAGATTCCTCGTGATTTTGAATACAAACTTGAAGAGCACAAGAGGACTGAACATTCATATGATCCAATTTCTCAGTGGTAAAGCATTTTCAAAGTAAAGCTGTACAATTTTTTTGCTAAGGCTTTTCTCTTGTGTAATTTCTTCCCACATTTGTTTCATCTCTGTATTTTCTGATTTTTTTATGTATGATGTAACATAGCCTGCAACAGCAATTGAGTTATCTGCAACATACTGAATGTCCATGTTGGCATTCCACATTTTTAAAATGGCTGGATTGTAGTAATTGATATACTTTGACACTTCTGTTCTTTTTGAGTTGTAGGTATTCTTTGGAGTTTTCCGAGGTATTGTGTGCTTTACAGAAGGAAAAAAAAAATGTACTCTTCCTTTAGAAATGACTGGATGGGGAAAATCAAACCGACATTTGGTGTAAAATTTTCCTTTAAACTTGTATTTTCTTCTGCAATACTTTCCACAACGATGACTTGGGAAACGTAAAACTTGCTGCCTCAAGCTTCTATCTCCTCCTTTTCTTGGAATCTCACATGTCACATACTGTTCGATGAAAGACAATACTATTTCATCAGAATCATTTCCAAATTTAGGTGCATCCTTGAACCATAGTAGCATATGTATATGAGGTGCACC
This sequence comes from Lissotriton helveticus, assembly GCF_964261635.1. Taxonomy (NCBI): domain Eukaryota; kingdom Metazoa; phylum Chordata; class Amphibia; order Caudata; family Salamandridae; genus Lissotriton; species Lissotriton helveticus. The sequence continues at coordinate 524,192,074 of NC_136063.1, forward strand.
TTTTGCTTGATACTCCTTTCTCCAAAAGAAATCGGTAACTTCTCCAAGAGGTGGATTCTTTTTATTGCAGATAAAAGACATCATAGCTTGAAACCTATGATTAAAATATCTGCACACATTTACCAGATACAATAAACACAGTTCAACAGGAGTCTTTACTTCAACATGTTTTATATTGGAATTTGCTTCTCTTAGAAACTCAAGCAAATCTTCCCATGGATACTCTGCACAGCTAAGTGTGACAAACCATGTTGGTGTACTTAAGTTCCGTAACTTACCATGACGACGATACCAATACTCATTTGTTCTATGTTGGCATGCCATCAAATTGATCAACTGTGCTTCTAAATTTTCATCTGTTTCTTGAACTTTCTCCACAAATTCTTTTGCTGTGATTGATGAACTCCAGTTTTCAGTATGTGGTTCACTGCATACGACAGAGAAGACAGATCACTTTCAAACAAAAGGTAAAATATGTATGGAATGCACTGTCGAAATCTAGGATCTTCAGAATATAATCTTGTGGACCAATATTCTGAAGCTGTAATCCGTACAAGTCGGTCATCATATCGTACACCTTCTCCAGTAGGAAACAGCTGTGGAATACAACATGCTTCCAAGCTTTTCTCCCATACACTCATTGGAGTTCCCTGTGCTTTTTTCATTTGAAATAACTCAATATTACTTCCTACTACTTCTTTTGAATGCAAAGGACATTTTGTGTAATGTTCATAAATCTCTTCAGTCCTACACTTGTCCACTTTCTCTATTTGACCATTTGAAATTTCAGATTCATCTTCAAAACTTATTACCTGTTCTTCCACATTTACATTTTTGTAATAAATATTGTTGTCTATAAGATATAAGGTAGCCTTTTCAACTTTATTAACATCCACAAATTCTTGCCATATTTTCCGACTCTTTGTTGGTACACCATTTACTAAAAAAACTACTGTCTAATTTTCCTCTTCCTCTCCTGGAATAGTTTCAATATTTTTCTTAAAATCCTAAACTTAAGTACACCACTCTTCCTTGCAGCCCTTTTTGCAAGTCTGTTGGTGGCAGTTCACCTGTTTTAGGCTCCATCCAAATTATAGTTTAAAAAGGACAAACAGATTGAATTAGAAAAGACTCATATGTATTCAATTCTGCTAAATCCTCCGGAATAGCTACTAATTCTAACTTATTATGTACTGCTCTAGCAGGTATTTTGTTCTCTTCTAATTTGTTGTAACAATATTTACATATACGTTGATCACTACCTAACTCAAAACGACCTTCCACAAACAAGTTAGTTGCAAATTCTACTCACTTACCATTGTTCTCCTTTTCACTTTTCACTTTTATAATGAGTACGTCGACAACAAACACAAACATAGGGGTCCATTACGATGTCGGGCGGTTTGCCTCCACCAGGCTGGAGGTGGCCACAGCCGGCCTGGCGGAGGCAAACCGCCCGACATCGCAAGCCCAAATCCCCCCCGCCATATTAGGATGGCGGAGGGGAAGGCAGCGGTGAAAAACACCGCCCGCCTGTTTTCCTCCCCGGTCGCCTTGCGGCCGGGGCGGAAAACGTGTAACATGGAGGCGGTGTCTGTTAGACACCGCCCGCCATATTACTATGGGCATTTTTCAATGCCCATAGCTGCCACGGAAAGGCATGCGGTGTTCACTCTGAGGGCCCCCTGTGGGCCCCCAGAGTGAAGGCCAAAAGGGGGTGGCACACGGGGGGGTACCTGTGGAATCATACGAAAGACCATACGACTAATGAATACATACAAATCGCATTCGGAACACGCAGTATGCGACGTCCGTACGGATCGCAGCTGCTTTTCCCGACCCAGCAAGTACGATTCGTTACAACAGCACTCCGTATGACTCTTCTGCTACTGGAGTTTAAAACGTCCGTAAAAGCAGATTTCGAACCGCGTGCAAAATGGACCCCCTCGGGTACGTGAGTACACCCCATGATTGCAGGGGTACGGTATGTAGGGGTACAGTGCATATGGGTACGGTGCGTAGGACTACAGAGCATAGGGGTACGGTGCATAACCCCATGATTGCAGGGGTACTTTGCGTATGTGAATGTGTGGCTCTCCATACAAATTGCCCATACAACGTTTTCCGCACGAATCGCGTTCTCGGTCCCCGGTCCGTATCGTACTTGTCGGGTCGTATGGCATGTTTACGATTCGTACGGTTCACTTTCAGGGTCCGTATCATATGGATTTTCCCTTGCTTTTCGTATGGTTCGCAACGATTCAGACGTATTTGTTTCCTACGGATCGTACTAAGCAATTCGGGCGCATTTGTGAGATTCGTACGGAAACGGCTACGAATTCAAATCATCGTACGGATTGGTTTCCCGATTCGGAATCGACCCCTAAATGTTCGCAATACTTTTTTCAAAAATTGTCTTCTGCTTTTCGTAGAACAAACTGTTTCTGTAGTACTCGTATTTTTTTTAATTCAAGGTCTATCCTTTTCGTCAAATATATATTTTTCTTCTATTATTTTTTTTCACTTCTTTTAAGAATTTCCAAATTGTAATCTAAACAAAATATTTCCTGAAAAACAAAAAATAGATTAAATTATTTTTCATGTTTGTTCACTATATTAAAATAATAACATACAATTACAAAACTTCTACTAACTACTTCCAGACCCAGTGCTGCAACGTGATGGAGCACAACAGAGGAGCACTAGGATGACAAGTAGTGCCATAGAACATACAGCAAGTATTTATTTAATTATTTACATACACCTTTACAATTTATATGTAACTGCACTACCTCGTATTTTTCACCTCTCCGCCGCACCCCACCATCCTACAGCACACCCCCTGCAACCCACCGCAGACAACTTTATAGATAGTATTTTAAAAAATTGCAATCTATGTACTTAGAATTATATTATCAACTAAACGGCACACACAAAAATTACCATTATTAGCCAAACAATTTCATCTACAACTTCGCAAACATAACACTGCACCCAGGGCTTTAAGTGAGGGGGTGCCTGTAGGGGTCTGAGCACCAGCACTTTATTTTTGGGGGCCTCTAAATGTGTCTTTATGGGGCTCCATGTTTGGGCTTTGCAAATCTAATGAGTTTTTTTTATATTGCACTGCAGTGAGACTGTGAGAGCATGCACATTGCTCACTAATGAGAAGTGTACTCATCATGCCAGGTAACTCGAATTGTAGGACAAGGGAAATCCTTTAAAGAGGCCCATTTTCTCTCACGGTTTCCCTTCTCTTTTTACAACGCAGGAGCAACATCATCATGGGATGATTAGCAGACAGACCACAAGGTGCGCAACGACCATTGCCCCGGACTCTCTGAGACAGCTTACCAGGCGCACACACAGACCAGCACCCGAGTAATTCACAGGTCTTCAAAAGACCATTTTTCTGTAAATGAGACTGTTTTTTTCACCCCTTTTTACATCCCGTACATCCCCACTCTGCCTTTTGCTGAAAGAATTAGGCTCCCCCAAAATATTGCTGTTGTTACACCCCTGGCAATGACCACAAGCAGGCAACTCCAGCATGACCCTGCTCTGACCTTACACACTGTCTTGTTTTAGTGCAACAAAAACACATGCTTTGTCTGGCTCACTTAGTTCTCACACCCCTCTTTAATATGAAGATAAAAGCTTTGCAATTAATTTTATATTCAGTACTGTACTTCACATGGAAATATAGAACTGCAGGTTCTCACCACGCAAATTAGCTCTCTGGTGTACTTTCTCAAATGTAAGAAGTACAGGTATTCAGTATCTGTTAGTCACGGCCACTTTAAAGCAGTGTTCCTATATACAACTCGACAAAACGTTATGTTTCAAAATTAACGTCTTACACTCAGAAGCTCCTTTAAATTTCTTTCGCTAGATCTACCTTTTGTTTAACGCACCGACAGAGAAGGGTGCTGAAGTATGCTCCACAAAGAGCAACTCAAAGCGTTGTTGTTCTTTATAAGAAACATCTGCGTGTCAATGCTTATCGCCAGCCTTTTCGATCCATTAAGAAGCTGTATGGATGAGTATAATATGTCGTATTTAGGATCGGGGTGGAGGGTGCACGGAAATAAGAACTTATAGTTGAATAAGGGGCGAGTGGATGCATGGCCAGATGGATGAATGGATAGGTAAATGGATGGATGTATCAAAGTATCTATGGAACGATAAATGAATGTATGAACCAGTACTTAGGATATACGGTGGTCTGATAGATTCTTAGGATTGGTTCTGGGACAGATGTATCTATGGATATATAGGCGTATAGCTACATAAATGGCACAGTGCTTACCATAGGCGAGTGGGCTCATAGATGTTTAATATAAGTGCAGGAACAGATGTATGTAAGTATATAAGTAGGAATGTATGCATCAATTAAAATATGGTTGGATGGTTCAGTGCTTAGGATGGATGGATGCTGGGCTTTAACTGGGCCTGGTCTGAGGACCGGCACTAATTTTCAGGGAGCCTCAAACGGGTCTCTATCGGGCTCTATTTTCGGCCCTCGCAAAGATAGTGAATTTTTTTCTTCTTTTTATGCACTGCAGTGAGAGCATGCACATCGATATACGCATACTCATTTTGCTCACTACTGAGAACTGGAAACATCATGCTAGGTGAGCCACATTGTAGAAGGAAGGGAAATCCTTTAAAGAATGTTTTTTCCGAAAGTAGCATAATTGGAGGGGATATTCTAAAGCACACAATGCTACTTATCTTGATTTAGACCAAGCTCCTACTTGCATAGCCCACACTCCTTTAAGATGTTTGCCCCCCTTTTAGAGCCCCCCTAGTTATTTTTCCTACTTATAACCCTGACTACACCATAGTAACAAAGAAATAGCCTAAGCTTCAATTGAAATCTACAATGGCACCAAGTTTCATAATTTGCCATCAACGCTGGCAGCTTTCTTCCATGCTGCAAAAGTGTCTATCAGCATGAAGATTTGTTATCCACAGAAATGTTGTGTCATTTGTGTAGCTGTCTGCTGGAACAATCATCACCAAAAGGTATTAAAACATGGGAATTTGCCAGAAAAACATATACCATACCATAAAGCGATTCATAAATGGGCACACTGCCACTACAACAAAAATGGAGTATCACCATAGGAATCTAAGGAAGATTCTGAATGGTATGTGTTTAGAACCAAAGGAGTATTACCCTTTGTTAAAAAAAAAACTCACTCACCAACCTGGTTGGTGACATGCTTCATCATTGAGGTCCACCCTGATGACCGAGTGTCACCAGGGTGTGCTGCGACACCTGAACTACAGTGGAGCTGGTTTTTTGAGTGATTGGTGCAAAAAAAGGGAAGAGTGATGGTAAAAATTGTCCTGGTATAACTTTATTGAAAAAACTTTATTCATAAGCAACTGGACAATATTAAAAATAGTGAGAAGATACTGGTGGGTGATTATGACCGTAAGTATCTATGTGGAGGGTCTGCATGTTTCAACCTATGAGAGGTCAATCCCAGGTTTTCATAAAGGACCAGAAAAAGGAAAATGGACGGTCTACACACACTAGCGTGCACCCAATCCTAGATTCCTGAAGCCTAATTGCAAAAATCGTCAATAGGCACAAGCTCAAACCTAAAATAGGCGAGAAGAAAAAGAGACCTGTGGGAGGAACAAAATAAAAGGCAGTCATAATCGAACATTTTTACGTGCCTGTAACGTAGTGGCACCTCTCACGTGTCTGCATGCTTCATGTCAATCCCATTCCGAACATACAACAAACTTGGTGATGTGTCCAAAGAGAATACTTAATCGTATTCAGCAGTAAGGTACTGATTTGTTGTATATAAACTGATACAAGGTACTATAATATAGCTATCGTTAGCTCACTCTGACACACAGATCAATAGGTGTATGAATGGTGGCATAAATTGAATTACTCATAAAGTCACTCGCACTCCAAAAATTATGGTAGGGTGACTAGCAGGACTCACAACAATGATTGTGAGCTTAGAGCTAAATGCATGCATTTATAGTTGTAATACACAGACAAACAATGAAAAACAATAAAAAACAACACAATGATTGTTACGAGGAGGTAATCTTACTCCTATTGCGGGTCTCTCAGGCTTCGGGGCAGGGGGAGGGTTAACTCAGCTTGGAAACGTACTCTATGATGAGTAAATACAGAGAATCAATTTGAGTGCCCATAGGGGCGGAAACAGTATGTCGGCAAATCTGTAATATAACGGGTGCCTCCGTGCTGCTATGGCAGCGGGTACAATACTTACAGTTTTGCCGATTTCAACATGGTAGGTAACCTACATGCCTCACAAGGAACCCCGCTGGAGTGGCGAGGAGCCGGCCACTAGCTATAGCTTCTGGATGTGGGCGGGACTACTTAGCGCAGGTAGTTAGGCCAAGTTGCTAGGCAACCGCGCGCATTGACTAAACGGCGGTCGTCTGCAGGCCACATGCGCGGAATGAACGTGAGAGTAACTGTTAGAAAAAGGGGGAAGGAGGGACGAAGAAGTTCACCCCACCCTTGGTTGCATTAATGAAAAACAAAGTGGGGCAATATAATGCGTGATAGTAGTCGGTCACATTAAGAGGCTACGTGTAAGGGTATCAGTTACACAAGTTAGGGAGGATAATGTTCACTCCTCCCTAGGTAAGTGAACACAGTGCTGCACTTATAATGAGCACACCCAGGGGCAAAGTGATGCGTGAGGATGTACAATCCTCCTTGGGTGGGTCGACACACTGCTGAACTTATAATAAGCACACCCAGAGTCAAAATAATGCGTGAGGAGGCTACGTGCATAGGTGATACCTGGCACTGTGATGAGTATGGTAATTGCATGGGCAAGTGCATAGGTGCCTGTGCAGAAGGAATTTAAGTAAGGCATGGCGGGGCATTGACAGGGAAGTAATTGCAGGAATAAGGACGTCCAGACAGGCAGTTGGCCGCCGGCGTAGGAGGCGGAGGGCAAGGCTCAAAAGACACAAGGACGTGTGGAGTTGATGTTCTCGGGGTGCATTATACTGGCACAGTCAATAGGTCCAAAGTTGTAGGGCTCATAATTACAGTACAGAGGTCCAAGGTATGTTTTCATTAAGGCCTGATACATGCGTGGAAAGCCTATAGACCCAGCGCTGTTCCTTCTCGAACAGGCGGCTTTGTAGGTTAGGGCCTGGTTTCACCTGTTCAATTACAGTCCATCCCATATCATTAGGGGTATGTGTGCTTCGAGGAAGTGATCGGTTAGTCTGGTGGCACTTTTTTTACAGCGAATGGTGCTGCGATGTTCGCTGATGCGCAGTTTCACCTTCCTTGTTGTCATCCCAACATATGATTTTTCACAGGTGCATTTGATTAGGTAGATTACATTGCTACTATTGCAATTGGTGTGTGACAATTGTTTCCAGACTTTGCCTTCTTTCAGATTCAGTGTTTTGGTGTTGTTCGTTAAGTGACACACACTACAATTTCCGCACCGTAAGTGTCCAATGATCTCTGGCATTCCCCAGGCTCTAGTGATTGAGCTGTCATCTTTCTGTTTGGTTGTTTTCGGTCTGGTGTTAACCAGGGTGTCTTTTAGGCTGTGTGATTTCTTGAAAGAGAACAGGGGTTTGTCCCAATGTAAATTACCGGTGTTCAGTATGGCCCAGTGTTTATTTACACTCCTGCTCATTAGGTTTGAAATGGCATTAAAGGTTGTTACACAAGTCAATGATATTGTGTCATCAGTAGTCGTTTTGTTTTCCAAAAGTACTTCTGCTTCTCCACTCACGTACAGTCGGACAGGTGTAAATGACGTACATGAGCACTCTTTTTTCTCGTGATATAAACCATGTTCAATCTGTTCTGTCACTTGATCATATATTTGTTTTTGCTCAACATTTAGTTGTTATTCCAATTCTTCTAAGTTTCTTACATCCTCTTGAGCTTGTTGCATTGCTGTTTCTACCTCATCCATGTCAGTTGCTGCTTCATTTTGAATAATTGGTTCTCCAAACGGATCTTGACTCAACGAAGAAGAACTTTGACTGTCTTGAGAAATCTCTCTAGCAATCTCTGCTGCAATTGTAGCATCTTGCTGTATTTCGTCGTTCAACATTTTCAGATAATTAGTAAAAGCAGGATATTCTATAGTATTTTTAGTTGCGTTGAATGAATCTTCATAACTGTCAAAATCTCCAATTAGTTCCAGTTTTGTTCGCCATGGCTTAAAGAGTTGCAAAAGAGCTCAATAGTAAAATTCCCTTTTGTCAGCAGTTTCGCAACTCAGTTTTCGGTGATTAATCAAATGTCCTTATCTTTGTTTCACTAAACATCCTTCAGATCCAATCACAGCATATACTCCTTTATTGATATCTTCTGTAATATTCCTCTTAAAAGTATAGCTTTGCGGTACTTCATAGAGACAAACGTTCTCAAGATGATTACTTGTATTTGGATAGTATGTATCCAACATATTTGTCTTCAAAATATCTGTACTGTCTGGTTCTCTCTCTGCTAAATACTCAATTTCTTGTACAGAATTCAAAACTCGGTTTCGTGTTCTTGCAAGACCTAAACTCACCCAAATGATTGTTCTAGATTTGGAGTATAGACTTGCAGATGATAAACGATCTGAACATTCATATGCTCCGATTTCTCGATGAGACAACATCTTCAAATTGTAGCTGTACAATGTCTTACTTAGGCTCGTTTCATGAGAAATTTCTATCCACATTTCCTTTAGTTCCGTCTTTTCAGATTTAGTAATGTAAGACGTTACATATCGAGCCACAGCAATGGAGTTGTCTGCAACATTTTGAATATCCATGTTAGCATTCCACATTGGACAAAATGACTGGGCTTTAGTCATTTATGTATTTTGACTCTTCATTTCTTTTTAAGTTGCAGGTAATTTTCGGTGATTTTCTTGTGACAGATGGCGCAAAGATGACAATAAAATTGTTCACTCTTCCTTTTGATAATACTGGACGTGGAAATACAAATCGACATTTTGTGTAGAACTTATACTTTGATTTGTACTTTCGACGACAATATTTTCCACAACGATGGGTTTGAAACCGTAAGACTTGATGTCTTAAATTCTTTTCTACTGTACTTTTGGGTACAGCACATGTAGAATATTGTTCAATAAAACTCATCACTGTGTCATCTGAATCTGTTCCAAATTTGGGGGCATCTTTGATCCATAGCAGCAGATGTATGTGAGGAGCACCTCTTGCTTGATACTCCTTTCTCCAAAAGAAATCCAGAACCTCTCCAAGAGGAGGATTTTTTTTGTTTGTGATAAAAGACATCATAGCTTCAAATCTATGATTGAAATACCTGCATACATTAACTGGATCCAAAGAGCACAGTTCTCCAGGTGTCTTGTATTCTATATTTTCTATGTTAGCATTTGCCTCTCAAAGAAATTGAAGTAAATCTTCCCAAGCATACTCTGCACAGCTTAGAGTAAGGAACCATGTAAGAGTTCCTATGTTCCTTAGCATACATTTCAATTCCCCATGACGATGGTACCAATACTCATTAGTACCACGCTGACATGCCATGAGATTAATTAGCTGAGATTCCAAAACAGTATCTTTCTGTTGGACTTTATCCATAAAGTCCTTTGCCAAAACATTTTGCAAATGTACTCCACTTTTTAGTATATAGTTCACTGCATAAGAAAGTCCAGACAAGACACTCTCAAACAGAAGATGAAACAAATATGTAATACATTGGCGAAACCTTGGATCTTCTGCATATAATCTTGAAGTCCGGTATTCAGATGCAGGAATCTTCACAGGTCGTTCATCATATCGTCCACCTTTCCCTGTTGGAAATAACTGAGGGAAGCAACGAGCTTCCAAGCTTTCTACCCATACACTAATGGGACTTCCTTTCGCTTCTTTCATTTGAAATAACTCAATAGTATTTCCCATCACTTCTTTAGAGTGAAGTGGATGCACACTATAATGTTCATAAATTTCTTCAGTTCTGGACTCATCCACTTTTTCAATTTGTGCAGTTGGCAAAACACACTCCTCTTCTACAGTTGTTTCCTCTTCTCCTACATACACATTTTTATAGTACTGATTATTTTTTACCAAATACAACGTTGCCTTTTTCACTTTCCTAACATCCACTAATTCTTGCCAGATTTTTTTACTCTTCGTAGGATCGCCATTAACTAGAATAACTGAGGTTCCTCTTCCACATTTTCTACACCAATTGTTTCAATATTTTTCTTTAAATTTGGAGGCAAATATACAACCTTTAATCCTCTCTGTAAATCTGAAGCAGGCAATTTCCCTGTCTTAGTCTCCATGCGAACAAAAGCCTGAAATGGATGCACACATTGAATGAGAATAGACTCATAAGTATTTAAATCCATTAGGTCAGAAGGAATATTTACCAACTCAAGATTATTATGAACAGCTCTAGCAGGCATCTTATTCTCATCTAATTTGTTATAACAATATTTACAAATACGTTGATCAGAACCCAAATCAAAACAATTCTCTACCAACAAATAAGTTGCAAATTCCTTCCACTCATTAATATTCTCCTTTTCACTTTTTAAATATAGATCAACTAACCTGGTCTGATTTTTATAATGAATTTGTCTACAACAAATACAAGAAAAGTTTGGCTTTTCATCTGAAATGACCTTAAACCTTGTAATTTCTTGCTCAAAATTTTCAGTACTAAAATTCTGGACATTTTCTTCCACATTTCCTTCTATTAATGTATCTGTTTCTGCACTTTCTTCTTCAGGACCAAAGTAGCTAACCTCAATTTCTTCACAAATGTTGATCACATCTAACACAGATCCATGCAAAAGAGCACTATTCAACTTTTTTAACATTAGTGCTGGACTTTTTGCATAATACGACCTTCTCACTAATTTCCTCACTTCATTATGATGCACTGCTAACATCCTAAAATAGTGAAAAACACTCTGACATACTTTTTTAGAAAGACAAGCCAAAGAATGACCTTGCAAACCCGTTTTTTCTCTCAATCTGCAGGGGTCTAATTCTTGCAACATCTTAATCTTCTGTTTAACACTTTTCTTAGTATACTTACGTACAAAATTGCGAAAAAAATCAATTGAATCCTGTCGTACACTACAAATACTACTACAATTATAAGTGTACACTGGAGCCTTAGGACGTCTCCCTAAAACTTCATCAGCTAACACCTCTTCTGCATTTCTAGGGAAAATGTTCTCTTTTTCAAGCGGACTACCATTCTTAACCTCATAAGCTCGACCACTGGTGTCAACTGCATGAAACAAATCATTACTCTGAAAGTAACTCTCTTCATTAAAAAACGGCTCACAACTTGAACTATGTTTCTATTCTCCAGAAAAAACATTACAAAAATTAGTTCTATTAATTAGTCTTTTCCACTTACTTTTGACCTTCATAACATTGATTGGCTTATCTAGTGTTCGAATCCTACTGATTACTAAAACAAAATTTTTTTTTTAATTCAAAAGCTTTGTTCACAATCGTCTGTATATGTTTTTTTTCTTATAAAAAGCTATTTTTCTTTTACAATTCTTTACATTTTTTAATAAATTTACAACAACTCTGTTATGAAACATTCGCTTCCGAATCTCAACAAAATGATTTTTTCGTCTATTACTATAAAGACTATGTTTCCCACATATTTTTCCATCAATTTTCGTTTTTTCCAGTTTTTTCTTTAAAGTTACAGATATATATTTTTTTTCCTGATTGTCCACAGTTTTTTTAAATTGTGTTATTTTCCTTATAAAATCCTTTGGTAACTTACCAGGAGCTTTCTTTGTATTTTACAGACATTGCTCTTTAGATAAATCTTGTACTTCTTTTTTCTTGGAAATGTAAGCCTGTTTATATCTTTTTCTTCTCTCACTTTTAGACGACATATTGTTTTTTCTTTCTGTAGATATTTAAAATCTGTTGTGAAGAAAAAAAAACATATATATATTTTTTTTTTACAATTGTAGACCACTACTAGCATACTACATAGCAATTAGAAGCACTATATGTTGTTAAGTCTGGTTCACTCCATAAGTAATTTTAAGGCACAGCAGCAGAGTTCGGGCAGTGTAGGAAATCATGCAGGGAGTGCTGTTTCAGGGTTTAGGACAGTGCAGTGGTGTTTGAACATTATAGGGGCTTTTTCTGAAAATTATGTTTCAGGGTTTACAGCAGTGCAGTAGTGTTGAAAGAGTTTAGCAGGTTTTGCTAGGGATGGTATCTCAGGGTTTAGGACAGTGCAGTGGTGTTCAGGCACTGTGGAGATTCAAGGTGGGACTGATAATTCTGAGTTTAGAACAATGCATTTGTGCTTGGGCAGTGTATGGTATCATGTAAGGGCTAGGAGTATAAAGCACTGTATGTCCAAAAGCCTGACTCACTCCATGAGTACATGTAGTCTCATATCTGCAAACACATGCATCGAGCAAGTGATTCTATCACAATATTCCCAAAAACACGCTGACTCACATTCTGTTTCCAGAGAAATCAAAATATCCCTTGCAATTCACTGAAATGATTACTGCATGCTACAGAGAGAGTTGCAATGGCATTTCTACAGCACATACAGGATCTTTATTACACAGCATGGAGAATATTTGTGAATTAAGAAACCTGACACACATGCTGCATAGGACTTTGTAGCACTACATGTAATAAAGATCCTGAGTGTACTGTAGAAAAGCCATAGCAACTCTCTCTGTAGCATGTACTAATCATTTCAGTACATTTTCATTTCTACATTCTCAGTCCCACCTTGACCCCCTACACTGCCTGAACTGCACTGAACTGTCTTAAACCCTGATACACCATCCCTAGAAAAAACTACTAAACTCTTTCAACACTACTGCACTGCTTTAAATCTAGAATCACCATCCTCAGCGAATGCCCCTATAATGTTCAAACACCACTGCACTGCCCTAAACCCTGAAACAGCACTACCTGCAAGAACCCCTTTCACTGATGGAATAATGGGAGAACATAGCGGCTAGCGGCAGAAGCTAGTCGGGAGGCTCCGGGACCAGAGCCGGCGTTTTCTTTGTGTCTCCTGTGAAAACATATGAATTTTATATCGGAAAGGAACGGAAGGACGAGCAAAGTATGCGGGCGCTGGAAGGCACAGATGAGAGATTTTTTCTAAGTGGAGGTTTGTGTTTGTCATTAACGGCAGGCGATCGCGGAAGTGAGTGGAGAGATGCTGGGACAGCTGTATGCGGTGCACCGCACCCAGGAAAGCATTTTTTCAGTGGTCTCGGCGGGTGTCCCAGGGCAATTGCCTGGGGGGTGAGAGGACCTGGCGGAGGCAGGCATTATCATCCGGGCTGACGCCGCCATTGTTGGTGGTTGCAAAAAACAACAAGTGATGGACTGAATGTGGATCAATGTCACACACTCCCCCAGTCAAAAGATCTGGGCCCAAATCCATCGTTTTTTTGCACTCCACACCACCCTGGGTCAGATAATGGCTTTATGCAAATCAGCTCTGACCCTGTTGCCCCATGGGAACAGTCCAGTCCGAACTACAACAGCCATATCTTTCCCAGACCGGAATCAAGCATCCGAGGACCGGACCGGTTTCGAGGTAACACCTCTCTTCAGCCCGGCTAGCTTGACTCCAAGTGGTGTGGAGTGCCTGGGACCCACGTCTGGGCATCCCCAGCGCACTTAGGGCGGCAATTGCAAAAAACAACAAGTGATGGACTGAATGTGGATCAATGTCACACACTCCCCCAGTCAAAAGATCTGGGCCCAAATCCATCGTTTTTTTGCACTCCACACCACCCTGGGTCAGATAATGGCTTTATGCAAATCAGCTCTGACCCTGTTGCCCCATGGGAACAGTCCAGTCCGAACTACAACAGCCATATCTTTCCCAGACCGGAATCAAGCATCCGAGGACCGGACCGGTTTCGAGGTAACACCTCTCTTCAGCCCGGCTAGCTTGACTCCAAGTGGTGTGGAGTGCCTGGGACCCACGTCTGGGCATCCCCAGCGCACTTAGGGCGGCAATTGCAAAAAACAACAAGTGATGGACTGAATGTGGATCAATGTCACACACTCCCCCAGTCAAAAGATCTGGGCCCAAATCCATCGTTTTTTTGCACTCCACACCACCCTGGGTCAGATAATGGCTTTATGCAAATCAGCTCTGACCCTGTTGCCCCATGGGAACAGTCCAGTCCGAACTACAACAACTCAAGCGAGCCGGGCTGAAGAGAGGTGTTACCTCGAAACCGGGCCGGTCCTCGGATGCTTGTTTCCGTTCTGGGAAGGACATGGCTTTTGTAGTTCGGACTGGACTGTTCCCATGGGGCACAGGGTCAGCGCTGATTTGCATATCGCCATTGTCTAACCCAGGGTGGTGTGGAGTGGAAAAACGATGGATTTGGGCCCAGATCTTTGGACTGGGGTGAATGTGTGACATTGATCCACATTCTGTCCATCATTGTTGTGTTTGCAGTTACCGCTCTAAGTGTACTGGGGATGCTCAGACGTGAGTCCCAGGCACTCCACACCACTGGAATCAAGCTAGCCGGGCTGAAGAGAGGTGTTACCTCGAAACCGGGTCGGTCCTCGGATGCTTGTTTCCGTTCTGGGAAGGACATGGCTTTTGTAGTTCGGACTGGACTGTTCCCATGGGGCACAGGGTCAGCGCTGATTTGCATATCGCCATTGTCTAACCCAGGGTGGTGTGGAGTGGAAAAACGATGGATTTGGGCCCAGATCTTTGGACTGGGGTGAATGTGTGACATTGATCCACATTCTGTCCATCATTGTTGTGTTTGCAGTTACCGCTCTAAGTGTACTGGGGATGCTCAGACGTGAGTCCCAGGCACTCCACACCACTGGAATCAAGCTAGCCGGGCTGAAGAGAGGTGTTACCTCGAAACCGGGCCGGTCCTCGGATGCTTGTTTCCGTTCTGGGAAGGACATGGCTTTTGTAGTTCGGACTGGACTGTTCCCATGGGGCACAGGGTCAGCGCTGATTTGCATATCGCCATTGTCTAACCCAGGGTGGTGTGGAGTGGAAAAACGATGGATTTGGGCCCAGATCTTTGGACTGGGGTGAATGTGTGACATTGATCCACATTCTGTCCATCATTGTTGTGTTTGCAGTTACCGCTCTAAGTGTACTGGGGATGCTCAGACGTGAGTCCCAGGCACTCCACACCACTGGAATCAAGCTAGCCGGGCTGAAGAGAGGTGTTACCTCGAAACCGGGCCGGTCCTCGGATGCTTGTTTCCGTTCTGGGAAGGACATGGCTTTTGTAGTTCGGACTGGACTGTTCCCATGGGGCACAGGGTCAGCGCTGATTTGCATATCGCCATTGTCTAACCCAGGGTGGTGTGGAGTGGAAAAACGATGGATTTGGGCCCAGATCTTTGGACTGGGGTGAATGTGTGACATTGATCCACATTCTTTCCATCATTGTTGTGTTTGCAGTTACCGCTCTAAGTGTACTGGGGATGCTCAGACGTGAGTCCCAGGCACTCCACACCACTGGAATCAAGCTAGCCGGGCTGAAGAGAGGTGTTACCTCGAAACCGGGCCGGTCCTCGGATGCTTGTTTCCGTTCTGGGAAGGACATGGCTTTTGTAGTTCGGACTGGACTGTTCCCATGGGGCACAGGGTCAGCGCTGATTTGCATATCGCCATTGTCTAACCCAGGGTGGTGTGGAGTGGAAAAACGATGGATTTGGGCCCAGATCTTTGGACTGGGGTGAATGTGTGACATTGATCCACATTCTGTCCATCATTGTTGTGTTTGCAGTTACCGCTCTAAGTGTACTGGGGATGCTCAGACGTGAGTCCCAGGCACTCCACACCACTGGAATCAAGCTAGCCGGGCTGAAGAGAGGTGTTACCTCGAAACCGGGCCGGTCCTCGGATGCTTGTTTCCGTTCTGGGAAGGACATGGCTTTTGTAGTTCGGACTGGACTGTTCCCATGGGGCACAGGGTCAGCGCTGATTTGCATATCGCCATTGTCTAACCCAGGGTGGTGTGGAGTGGAAAAACGATGGATTTGGGCCCAGATCTTTGGACTGGGGTGAATGTGTGACATTGATCCACATTCTGTCCATCATTGTTGTGTTTGCAGTTACCGCTCTAAGTGTACTGGGGATGCTCAGACGTGAGTCCCAGGCACTCCACACCACTGGAATCAAGCTAGCCGGGCTGAAGAGAGGTGTTACCTCGAAACCGGGCCGGTCCTCGGATGCTTGTTTCCGTTCTGAGAAGGACTTGGCTTTTGTAGTTCGGACTGGACTGTTCCCATGGGGCACAGGGTCAGCGCTGATTTGCATATCGCCATTGTCTAACCCAGGGTGGTGTGGAGTGGAAAAACGATGGATTTGGGCCCAGATCTTTGGACTGGGGTGAATGTGTGACATTGATCCACATTCTGTCCATCATTGTTGTGTTTGCAGTTGCCATTGTTGGTGGTAGCCCACAGACTCAAGAGGATTCACAGTCGCCAAGCAAAGTGAAGGAGGTGAGGAGACTACAAGAGTGTAGTTCAGGGAAGGGGGCTGTCCAGTGGACTAGAGCTGCGGTTGAAGTGAGGAGGGGGCACAGTGCTGTGGCTAGAATTTCGCATGTAGGTAGAGGCAGGGGGGCAAATTTCATTCACGGACTTCAACTCCCAGAATCCATTGGGGCAGGAACGCAAAATCAAAGGCAGAAGGAGAGCACTTTATGTATTGGGGCAGCAGAGAAAGCTCCTCTTTATTTAGGGGATAATTTACAAGGTACAAAGGGTTGGAAATATTGCCTGAGAAGCACGAAGCAAGACAAGGAGGGGTCTAAGGGCTTAAGCACTTCGTCATCTGTGAAAAAAGATATACATTTCCAGAAAAATAAAGTGCCGCTCCCTATAAACAAACTGCCCTTGATTCCTAACTCCAAGGGGAAATCGAAGAAGAGGAGAGACAAGTTAAAAAATATACCCCCTCAAGATATAAAAAAAATTTAAAAGCCTGTTCCCTCACTTAAACAATATTTCAAGGTGGTACCCTCGACTCTGGAGCTAAGACCAATACGGGGAAGCCCTACTGGCGCAAATTTGGAGTTTCCAGAGGACTTTTTGAGCCCGAACAGATATGCAGATATGCTCCTGGTCAGGGGGATATAATAGACATGCAGAGCTCAGGGTTAAGTGAGGATCTATTTAGCTCGCAAAACGGGTTAGCAGCATCCAGCAACGAAGAGGTACCTTGCAAAGAAACTAAAGGCCCACAACTAATTATGGAGTGTCCGGATACAATGATAAGTATCTCAAGAGTAGAAATATCAGAGGATGATGACATGACCCCTAATGATCAGCCAGTTTTGAGAATGTTGCAGTCTTTAAGTCAGGAAATGAGGAACAGGTTCAAGGTCTCACAGCAGAACCAGCAAGAAATTAAAATGTAATGTGAAAAATTGGAGGAGAAATTTGAGGCCCTTGCTGTTAGAACGACGGACTTAGAATCCACAGTCACAGATCTGAGAAGGCTAACTTCACAACACACAAAGAAAATCGACGATATAAGACAGCGTGAGCAGGGGTACCAGGAAAAACTGGAATCAATTGAAAATGCTCAAAGAAAAAATAATCTTCGTTTGTTGAAAGTACCAGAAGGGGCGAGAACATTATTGAGTTTGTTACTAAGTTAATCAAACAAGCCACGGAAATTGAAATCTCAGAATTGGACATAATTAAGGACATACAGTGAGTACATAGGGACCCATATCGGCTGAAACCAAATAAGACAAGGCCAAGGAAGATTCTGGTTCATTTTTTAACATATACGTTGAAATAGCAGATCCTTAATAGGGCTCTGAAGAGCAATACTCTCTTAGCAGAGGGGATTACTTTTCAAATTAGATCCGACGTATCTTCAATCACGGCATCCAGGCAGTGGAAGCTTGGGAAATTATTAGATCCATTCAGACAGCAAGGGGCGACAGCTACAGTTCCCGGCATCTTTAAAGATCATGTAGAAAAATAAGATGAGAATTTTTAAAAGGGTGGAAGAAGCTGAAGCTTATCTACAGTTAATCATGGAATCTGCTCAGGAGGCAGGGACGGGATAACGCTTGGGTTTTTCTTTTGGAGTTTTGGAATTTCCTAGTCTTTTCCCTTTCCTTTCCATAATCATTCCACCATTGTGCCCTTTCTTTCTGGTCTGAGAGATTGAAGACAGATAGATACGTAACTAGGTGCAAAACGAGAATAAGGGGCACCTAAGGGCGACAATTCATTATGTAAAAATGTAAATTTATTTATTTATTTATTTTCGTAATTTTTATAGCGCAACAAATACCCTGGGGTGTCTCGGCGCTGTGGAGCTACTGGGGTCAGTGATCCTATTACTGGTTAAATAACCACGTTTTTAGGAGCCTGCGGAAGCTCATCAGGTTAGGGGCAGATTTGATGGACTGTGGCAAAAGATTCCAGAGCTTTGGGGTGGCCACCAAGAAACGTCTATCTCCCCAGGTGGCGGTTCTTGTACGTGGCACAGTGAGAAGGTTGGTATTGGCCGATCTTAATTGCCGTCTAGGAATATATGGCTGAAAGGCTTCCGTCAGGAACCTGGGTCCTATGTTGTGTACTGCCTTATATGCAATACAGAGTGCCTTGAATTTGATGCGGCTCTCAACTCTCAGCCAGTGGAGTTGACGAATGCCAAGAGTGGTAGAATTGCGGCGAGGAATGCTCAGGAGAATCCTGGCTGCCGCATTCTGAATGGATTGCAGCTTTGTTATGACTCGCTTCTGGGTGTGGAGAAGGAGAGCGTTTCCGTAATCCATTTTGGAGAAGACTAAGGTAGAAACCAAAGTCTTCCCAGCTGAGGGAGGGAGATAAGGCAGCAGCTTCTTTATCTTTTTCAGGATAAAGAATGAAGACGACACAACCTTGTTTGTATGCAGGTCGAAGACCATCTTGCTGTCAAAAATGACTCCCAGGTTTCTGGCTTTTTCCACTGGGACAGGTGGGTGGCCGAGCTTTTCCGGCCACCAGTTAGTCGACCATTCTGGAGAGAGTTTTCCAAAGGTCATAACCTCGGTCTTGCCCGAGTTGAGTCTAAGACAGTTAGAGGCCATCCAGGTACTGACCTCAAGCATAGCTTTCTGAAAGTTGGCTGCCACTGTGCAGCCGTCCTTGTGAATGCCCAGGACCAGCTGGGTATCATCTGCATAAGATGTTAACCGTATTCCATATTCCTTTATTACCCTCGCTAAGTCCGCTACATAGATGTTAAATAACATGGGACTTAGCGAGGAACCTTGTGGGACTCCACAAGGAAGTGCAGAGATGGGTGAATAGAAATCTCCCAGCCTTACAGTCTGGGTACGGTCTGCCAGGAAAGATGAAATGAGATCCTTGGCCGGACCGTTTATGCCCAGAGCTGTGACACGGTCGACTAAGGTGGCATGGTCGACCGTGTCAAAGGCCGCTGACAAATCCAAAAGGATGAGGACAGCCGCCCCCCCCTGATCCATGATTGCCCTGATCTCGTCAGAGGCCATAATCAGGGCGGTCTCTGTCCAATGCCCTTTCCTGAAGCCAAACTGCGTTTCGTCGAGAAGTTGGTGGGTCTCAACGAACTCTGAAAGCTGTCTGTTCATAACGGATTCGCATACTTTGGCGGCGAAGGGTAGACAGGCAATGGGTCTATAGCTGACGGCGGCTGTGGGGTCTAGGGAGGGTTTCTTCAGAAGAGGTTTTATAACAGCCTTCTTCCATATGCTTGGAAATTTGCCTGTCTGAAATGCAGTGTTGCAAATTTGCATGAGGGGGCGTGAGATTACCTCAGTGAGTTTTTGCATCACAGAAGGGGGGCAAGGGTCCAGAGGGGAACCAGATTTAGTAGATGAGATGAGAGTGATGACGTCATCAAGAGAGGCAGGTGAAAAACATAAAAAAGAGTCATCATTATGATGAGAAAATACCTCTTTCACCCTACCACCTCTGTGTTCAGTTTTGGTATCCCCTTCAAATGAAGCATATATATCTGCCACCTTGGTGGTGAAGAAGGTGGATAAATCGTTACAAAAGGTCTGTGAGGGCTCTACCCCAGGGCCAGAGGGGGGGGTGGACAAGGTCGTAACAACGGAGAACAGCTCTCTGGCGGAGTTGGCAGCGGTTTCAATTTGTGCCGTAAAAAAGACCGTTTTCCGGGCCACTATTGCCTTTTTGTAAATCGTAAGGGCATCTTTATAAATTTGTCTGGCTATGGGGCAGTAAGATTTTCTCCAGCGCCTCTCTAGATTTCTACAATGTTGGCGATGAAGTCTTAAATCTTCATTATACCAGGCAGCCGAAGGCGATGCTCTGTTAGGTCTTGAGAGTTTCTCCGGGGCCACTAGATCGGCGGCACTTCGGATCCAATCTTGAAAATCTGTAGCTGATAATGCTGAAGAATTTCCTCCTTGAGGAAGGGAGGAGGCAAGGGAATCTAGCATCTGAGGAATGTCCGCGTTTTTCCAAGCACGCGTCCCCATCCTAGTTCGGGGTCTCGGAAATGAAGGATGTGAGGGTCGTATGTTTTGTTGAAATATAATAGCCCTGTGGTCTGACCACGTGATGGGAATAATGTCCAGTACCGAGATGTCAGGATCATTGGTGAACAGACCATCAAGGGTGTGTCCAGCTTGATGTGTTGTGCCCTTAACTAATTGGTGAAGTCCTATATTGGAGAAGTCAGTCGTTAGCTGAATAGTATCAAAATTATCCTTCTCTTCCAGATGGAAATTAAAATCTCCAAGTATCGTGTAGTTTTCTGAGCCGACAACATTGTCATTTAGGTCGGAAAGAGTGGAGAGAAAGGCGCTACGAGGACCTGGGGGTCTGTATAATATTATACCCTTTAGGGCTTGCTTGGAGTTAATGTTAATCGCAAAGGCAGCTGACTCACAATTAACAGAATTTATAGGGTCGAGTGTTGTCCGGTATTTATCCTTGTAGATAATAGCGAGACCACCACCTCTTCCAATGGGCCTATCATGTCTAGCAGCGCTATAACCATCTGGGATAGCGTCGCAAAAATCCGGACCTGAGCCGGCATCTGCCCATGTCTCAGTAGCGAACAGTAGATCTAGATTATGAGCGATAATGAACTCCTTGATGTGAAAAACTGTGGCAAGGGAGTGAGCGCGTGTTGATAAGCGCAGCTCGACAGCCATGCGGGGGAGCATTGTCAAGAGCGTAGGGTAAGACATAATTAGGATCTAGATGGGCTAGAGGGCGGGAATGAGGAAGTTGGTAGCCACAGCCTGGACAGGGGGGGGGGCTAGTATCCCTCCCAACAGTAAGAGAGGCGAGGGTACAATCCTGATGGGTGTTACCAGGATTCAGCTCTCTTAGGTGCAGGGATGAGTACAGCAGTCGGGGACCATCGGGAGTCAGGAGAGGAGCCTCAAGGCCAGAGTAGGGCCAATAAGAAGAAAAAGAAGAAGGGGGTTCTCCAGGGGAGCACTAGGGGTCGGAAAGTGGAGGGGTGGGAGGGGTGGGCACACCGGGTGGGGAGCATGTGGAAAAAAAAATGTCCTAGATGCCAAAGTATTGTAGGTAATCATAATTTCCACCAGTGGTCCAGGGTGGGTTAACCCACGACATATATCTGAAGGTCTTATCCTGGAATATAAATGGTCTAAGGGTAGTGCATAGACAGGAAAGGCTATTTCCATACATAAAAGATGCACTGGAGCAGGTTTTTATACTCCAAGAAACCCATTTGACAGAGGAAGAGTTGCGAGAGGTATGTAATAAGAAAAAATGGATCCAAGAGGTGATTTGTACCTCGCAACAACTAACTATAAGAGGGGTAGCGATTTTGGTTAAAGTGAATCCAGCCGTATCAGTAGAGAAGTCCAGGGTAGACAAAAAGGTCAGATGGGCGATAGCCACGATTAAATATAATCTCCATAAATTTACAGTCGCAGGATATTATGACCCAAATCTGGATGACCCTCTCCCCTGAAGGGAAATGATGGAAGAATTGTCAGAGTTTAAGGATCCCCTAATTCTAGCGGGCGACTTTAATGTAGTTTTGGACCCGTAAATAGATAAAATATATAGGGATAGACCCTTATATAATTCCAAAACTCGTAATCTTCTGGGAATCGCTATGCATCAGTTGGGCTGGTTAGATATATGGAGGAAGAAATGGGGACCAAAGAAGGAGTACACGTTTCATAATAAGAAGTTAGGGCATAAATCAAGGCTAGACTTTTTTTTAATTGCAGAAGAATTGGGGGATAAGGTGAAGGAGGTAAAGCATTTAGGGAGTCATTTATCTGACCATTCAGCAGTCTCCCTAACTTTAGAATTGCTGGGTGAGCCATGTACGAAGAGGTGGACTCTGGATCGCACTATTTTGTTGGAAGACGATGTGGTAAAAAATTTGATAGACGAGTCGGAAGGCTTTTTTGAGTCAAATCTGGGAACTGCCCCAATTGAAGTTGTATGGGAGGCTTATAATGCCTTTTTGAAGGGGGTGATTTTAGGTATTCAAGCCACAAGACAAAAAAGATTCAGGGCTAAGGTTTCCGAAATAGAGGATAAAATAGCCAGGCTAGAACAAGATCGATCTGCCCGGAATTACCAACTAGATCCATCTGTTTTACAAGAATTAGCAGTGTGTAAAGCTCAATTAGAAGAAGTGTTGGACTCTAGACTCTAGACTTAGGAAACAATGGCAGGCTAGCTCACTCGCCCATTTTGAATACGGGGAAGCTTTTGGGAAGCTTTTGGCCTGGAAAACTAAAAAAGAGCAATCGAGGAATAGAATTAAAGAGGTACAGATGGATATAACGGGGAGACCTCAGATAATGCATCGGACATAGAAAAAGCTTTTCTTAGCCACTTTGAACAGGTGTACAAAGAGGATCTGTCTCCACAGAATTCCTCAATTCTTGCTTGGTTAGAACAATATGCCGTTCGGAGAATTGAGGATGAAGAAGCCACCAATTTAAGCGGGAAAATAGATTTGAGGGAAGTTGTTAGGGCAGTTAATTCAAGTAAGAAGGGTAAGGCTCCGGGGCCGGATGGGCTGCCAGCAGAGCTATATAAAATTCTGTCTCCAGTGGTTGCCCCAATGTTGTGTAGATTATTTTTCTCAATCTTTGAATAGGGAGGGAAGATTCCTGCATCATGGAATGAAGCAACGGTGGTGTTAATTCTCAAACCTTCAAAACCACAGGCGTCATGCGACTCATACAGGACAGTCTCTATGCTGAATCTGGAATATAAAATCTTTACCGGGATTTTAGCAGAGAGACTGAATGGTGTTGCTGGCAAATTGGTACATGAGGACCAGAAGGGTTTTGTCAGAAGGCGATATCTACAGAATCTGATTCAAGCATTGGTGGGAGCTATAGATCTAGCATATCTACATAAATTGCCTATGGCCATTATCACGCTCGATGCCGCTAAGGCATTTGACTGTGTAAATTGGGTCTTTTTAACTAGGGTGTTAGAGAAATGTAATTTGGGGAACAAATTTTGCAGAGCTATCTCTTTAATTTACCAGTAACCCACAGCTAGAATCTTGGTCAACGGGAACTTATCAGCACCCATATGCATTAAAAGAGGGACAAGACAGGGATGTCCCCTTTCGCCTCTGCTCTTCAACTTATACATTGAGTCCTTGGCGGAGAGGATTCGACAAGACACGAAAATAGTACCCTTTAAATGTAGGAATTGGGGAAGAAAAGTCTCATTATATGCTGACGACATGCTTATATACACGTCAGACCCAATTCAAGCAATTCCGGCAATATATACCGCTGTGACCCAATTTGGCCAACTGTCTGGGTATCAGATTAATCAGACCAAAACTGAATATATGCTTTGGAATGTCGAAGTTCGGCTTCCTATAGTAAAACAGGAGCAAAGATACTTAGGTGTCCAAATTACCCAGGACATTGCAAAGTTAACAGACAGAAATCTAGATAAAGTAACAAAGGAAATAACCGAGATGTTAAAGGGTTGGTCTCTTCTCCCCCTTACACTTATCGTAAGGGTGAATATCATAAAAATGATGTTGCTCCCCAAATAGATTCTTTTGTTTCAGAACATTCCGCTAGCTTTTAAAGAAGATAAGCTCAGACAAATTCAAGCTAAATTTAATTCCTTTGTATGGGCCTCAAAGGGTATCAGGGTCTCGTGGAAGAAACTGAGTAGAAAAAAGAGTAAAGACAGTTTGTGGGCCCCGGATGTGAAACTATACGCATGAACCTTATTACTGAAAGCAGGAATTCTACTTTTTAATTGTCCAGACATGTTCAATGAAATGCTGATAGTGATTCATGGAAGTTCAAATGGTTTTCTTTATAAATATGGAGATCCTCGCTTTTTTAAAAAGGTGCGATTGAAAATGCTGAGAGATATGGCGTTTACCTGGGCCAGATTAAGAAAGGCCCTGAAATTTACATATTATACGGCCATGTCCCCTATTTGGGAGTCCCCTGGTTCACCGGAATGGGCAAAAGATAGTCTTGCAAATACTTTAAGGGAAGCGGACATCAATCACTGGTCTCAGTTAATGATAGAAGAGATCTCTTGGGAAGAGATCATTTGTGTCACTAATAACAACTTATCTAAGTTCAAATACTTTCAATTAAAGAGTTGGAGCCAGGCGATAGGACCGCAAGTAGGAACCACAAGCACCGTTGAGGATTTACTTCAAGGAAAAAATGGGAAGATAAAGACAGGAACCCTGTACTGGCCCATTTTAGAAGCAGAAGATGGCGATTTCACTTTACCATCTCATCTGTGTGGAGAACATATCTTGGATGTCGATTTGGAGAAGCTATGGCAAGTATCTTTTGACATACTACATACTACAGTCTGTCCCGCCAATTTAAAACGCAATCATTTTCTCTCTCTTTACAGAGTGTATTGGTCTCCTGCTAAGCTTGCTAAATTTCCGAAGGAGACTGTTCCTTGTTGTCCTAAATGTAAGATGGAAAAAGCAGACGATCTCCAAATGTTTTTAACATGTCCTGCCTTGTATAAGTATTGGTGTGCGGTATCTGAAGGTATGGGAAATATATTGGAGTTAAATATACAGGTTAGTACCTTACTCGTATTTTTTGGTATTGTTTTGAATTTTGAATCTCTTTCTCGAGAGACGAATACGTTGCTGTTTTATTTAATCATATTAGCTCGAAGAGAAATATGTTAATCATGGATAAAAGATACCGCACCGATTTATTTGGATTGGATTAATGCAATTAAGCATACACTGAAATTAGATAGCATAAATTGGAAGAGAAAAAAACTTTTTTGGACTCCATGTATCTTGTGGCTGGACAAGCTTTAAGCTTTATGAATAAGGTTCAATGATTATGCCTTTTTGTAGTTTAAAGTACCCTAAGATCAGTTATATGGCGGTCAGTTAGATGAACTGAATTGATGTATCTTGGATGGGTATCTACAAAAAGTGCTTCCAATAAGATCTTCGGATGGTATGATCATTCCTGGTTTCATTCGGTATCAGTGGTTGGTAACAAGGGAAGGATTTTCAAGAATATCTTTTGGCATTTGAGGACAAAAAAAAAAAAAAGAACCCCTTTCACTGTAGTAATAATTTTACTGAATTTTAAGGGATACTGTCATGTGTCTAAGGTCACACTGTGAGTTAGTATTCATTTCAGATAATTGTGGCAGAATAATTTTCTTACTTGATGTGTTTAAAAATATGGGAATACATGTACTTATGCAGTGTGTCAGACTTTAGGACATGTAGTGCTATAAAAATATATGCAGCATGTGTGTCAGGCCTCTTAATTCCCAAATAATCTCCATGTTGTGTAATACAGATCCTGTGTGTGCTATAGAAATGCCATAGCAACTCTCTCTGTTGCATGTAGTAATCATTTCAGTGTATTTTCATTTCTATATTCTCAGTCCCACCTTGACCCCTTATACTGCCTGCACAGCACTGCACTGTCCTAAACCCTGAAACGCCATCCCTATCAAAAGCTGCTAAACTCTTTCAACACTACTGCACTGTCCTAAAATCTGAAACAGCACTCCCAGCAAAACCCTTTTTCACTGTAGTAATCATTTTACTGAATTGCAAGGGATACTATCATGTGTCTAAGATCACAGTGTGAGTCAGGATTCATTTCAGAAAAATGTGGCCGAATAATTTTCTTAGTTGATGTGTTTAAACATATGGGAATACCTGTACTCATGGAATGAGTCAGGCCTTAGGACAATTAGTGCTGCAAAGTCCAAAGCAGCATGTGTGCCAGGCCTCTGAATACCGAAATAGTCTCCATGCTGTGTAATAAAAATTCTGGGTGTGCTGTTGAAATTGCATAGCAACTGTCTCTGTAGCACGTAGTAACCATTTCAGTGAATTTTCATTTCTACATTCTCAGTCTCACCTTGACCCTCTACACTGCATGAACACCACTGCACTGTCCTAAACCGTGATACAGCACTCCCAGCAAGACTCTCTTTCACTGTAGTAATCATTTTACTGAATTGCAAGGCATACTGTCATGTGTCTAAGATCACAAATAGTCAAGTTTTTTACCAAAGTGCATACAAACAGACATTCTCTTGAATACCTCTGTACAATAGGAAATCAACAAACACAGACACTTTGCTTAAACTCAAATAATATACACCTGGAAATAAAAACTATGCTGTAAGTCTCAGTTTATACCACAATAACTTGACTACTAGCTCAAAAATTACAATTGTACAAGAAGACTCCCTCAAATCATTTTTAATGTTTAATCATAAATGTATTCTTGTGACATTTCATATTGTAATAGAACATCTAGCATGATGTTATCGAGAATTTCAGTAACATCTTCATCAACTTCTGAAGTTGACACATTAAACTCAATATCATCCAATGTTTCAATTAATTCATTATCTAAACTTTCATCCAAAAAATCACAGGTTATATCTCCTGCACCAATAGGTTCTTCTTCATTGCTGCTGTCCACAAAAGGCACATTTAAGTCCTCTATCAGAGTGTTAGAAATTTCAAAAGTGACTTCAATGTTCTTCTGATTTTGATCCATAATAAATGTTATTATGTTGCTGTACCTAGCAGAAAAATATAAACACTTCATTTTATTATTTTTACTAATAGATAATACAAAACTAGTTTTATCAATTTCATGAGTACATGTATTCCCATATTTTTAAACACATCAACTAAGCAAATTATTCTGCCACATTTTTCTGTAATTAATTCTGACTCACACTGTGATCTTAGACACATGACAGTATGCCTTGCAATTCCGTAAAATGATAGTGAAAGAGAGTCTTGCTGGGAGTGCTGTTTCAGATTTTAGAACAGTGCAGTGGGGTTGTATGACATTTCAATGCATACTTTTACAACGCACACCTTTCCCATGCATTTTTTACAATGCAACATCCATTACAATTCATTTCATTACAACGCATATCATTACAACGAATTTTTAAAAAATACCTTTACAACGCATTCCATTACAACGCATACTACCTTTACAACGCATACCATTACAACGCATAGCATTACATTGCATGTATGGTAAGTATTGGATAGTGTAGGAGCAAAAATTACTATTCTAACTCGAGGGCGTGCAACAGTAGGGTAAATGTTGGATAGTGTAGGGATAAAAATTTATATTCTAACTCCAGGGGTACAACAGTAGGGTAAGTGTTGGATGGTAATGGTATGTATTGTAATGGTATGCGTTGAAATGACTGCGTTGTAGTGACATGCATTGTAACGGTATGCGTTGTAGTGTCATGCGTTGTAATGGTTTCGTTGTATTGGCAAGCTATGTAAAAGATGTTGCGTTGTAAAAGTTTTGTTGTAATGGTAGTGCATTGTAAAAGTTGCGTTGTAAAGGTTGTTTCCCGTGCAGTGGTGTTCAGGCAGTATAGGGACTCAAGATGGGACTGAGAATGTACAAATGGGAATTCACTGAAATGATTTCTACATGCTACAGAGAGATTTGGTATGCAATTTCTACAGCACACCCAGGATCTTTATTACACAGCATGAAGACTAATTGGGAATTCAGAGGCCTGGCACACATGGTGCTTTGGACTTTATAGCACTAACTGTCCTAAGGACTGACTCACTCCATGACTACATGTATTCCCATAATTTAAAAACACATCAACTAAGCAAATTATTCTGCCACATTTTTCTGAAATGAATTCTGACTCACACTGTGATCTTAGACACATGACAGTATGCCTTGCAATTCCGTAAAATGATTACTACAGTGAAAGAGAGTCTTGCTGGGAGTGCTGTTTCAGATTTTAGGACAGTGCAGTGGGGTTGTATGACGTTACAACACATACTTTTAGAACACACACCTTTACAACGCATTTTTTACAACACAACATCCATTACAATTCATTTCATTACAACGCATACCATTACAACAAATTTAAAAAAAATACCTTTACAACGCATTCCATTACAACGCATACTACCTTTACAACGCATACTATTACAACGCATAACATTAAATTGCATTTATGGTAAGTATTGGATAGTGTAGGAGTAAAAATTACTATTCTAACTCCAGGGGGTGCAACAGTAGGGTAAGTGTTGGATAGTGTAGGGGTAAAAATTAATATTCCAACTCCAGGGGATGCAACACTAGGGTAAGTGTTGGATAGTAATGGTATGCGTTGTAATGGTATGCGTTGTAATGACTGCGTTGTAATGACATGCATTGTAATGGTATGTGTTGTAGTGTCATGCGTTGTAATGGTTATGTTGTAATGGCATGCTGTGTAATACATGTTGCCTTGTAAAAGTTTAGTTGTAATGGTAGTGCGTTGTAAAAGTTGCGTTGTAAAGGTTGTTTCGCGTGCAGTGGTGTGCAGGCAGTATAGGAACTCAAGATGGGACTGAGAATGTACAAATGACAATTCACTGAAATGATTTCTACATGCTACAGAGAGATTTGTTATGCAATTTCTACAGCACACCCAGGATCTTTATTACACAGCATGAAGACTATTTATGAATTCAGAGGCCTGGCACACATGCTGCTTTGGACTTTATAGCACTAACTGTCCTAAGGACTGACTCTCTCCATGACTACATGTATTCCCATAATTTAAAAACACATCAACTAAGAAAATTATTCGGCCACATTTTACCGAAATGAATTCTCACTCACACTGTGATCTTAGACACATGACAGTATGCCTTGCAATTCAGAAAAATGATTACTACAGTT
The DNA here is from genome assembly GCF_964261635.1 of Lissotriton helveticus. Lineage (NCBI taxonomy): Eukaryota > Metazoa > Chordata > Amphibia > Caudata > Salamandridae > Lissotriton > Lissotriton helveticus. The sequence goes on from NC_136063.1 coordinate 524,221,299, forward strand.
AAATAAATTCTAGCTGGGAGTGCTGTTTCACATTTTAGGACAGTGCAGTGGTGTACAAGCAATGCAGGGGCTCAAGGTGGGACTAAGAATGTAGAAATGAGAATTCACTGAAATGATTTCTACATCCACCTGAAAAAGTTGGTATGCAACTTCTACAGCACACCCAGTATCTTTATTACACAGCATATAGACTATTTGGGAATTCAGAGGCCTGACACACAGGCTGCTTTGGACTTTATAGCACTAACTGTCATAAAGAATGACTCACTCCAAGACTACATCTTTTGTCATATTTTAAAACACATCAACTAAGCAAATTATTCTGCCACATTTTTCTGAAATGAATACTCACTCACACTGAGATCTTAGACACATTACAGTATGCCTTGCAATTCAGCAAAATGATTACTACAGTGAAAAAAAGTCTAGCTAGGAGTGCTGTTTCACATTTTAGGACAGTGCAGTGGTGTACAGGCAATCCAGGGGCTCAAGGTGGGACTAAAATTGTAGGAATGAGAATTCACTGAAATAATTTCTACATGCTACTGAAAAAGATGGTATGCAATTTCTACAGCGCACCCAGAAGCTTTATTACACAGCATGGAGACTATTTGGGAATTCAGAGGCCTGACACACATGCTGCATTGGATTTTATAGCACTAACTGTCATAAGGAATGACTCACTTCAAGACTACATCTTTTCCCATATTTTAAAACACATCAACTAAGCAAATTATTCTGCCACATTTTTCTGAAATGAATTCTCACTCACACTGTGATCTTAGACACATGACAGTATGCCTTGCAATTCAGCAAAATTATTACTGCAGTGAAACAAAGTCTAGCTAGGAGTCCTGTTTCACATTTTAGGACAGTACAGTGGTGTACAGGCAATGCAGGGGCTCAAGGTGGGACTAAAAATGTAGAAATGAAAATTCACTGAAATTATTTCTACATGCTACTGAAAAAGTTGGTATGCACTTTCTGCAGCACACCCAGGAACTTTATTACACAGCATGGAGACTATTTGGGAATTCAGAGGTCTGACACACATGCTGCTTTGAACTTTATAGCACTAACTGTCATAAGAAATGACTCACTCCAAGACTACATCTTTTGCCATATTTTAAAACACATCAACTAAGCAAATTATTTTGCCACATTATTCTGAAATGAATTCTCACTCACACTGTGATCTTAGACACATGACAGTATGCCTTGCAATTCAGCAAAATGATTACTACAGTGAACAAAAGTCTAGCTAGGAATCCTGTTTCACATTTTAGGACAGTGCAGTGGTGTACAGGCAATGCCGGGGCTCAAGGTGGGACTAAGGATGTAGAAATGATAATTCACTGAAATAATTTCTACCTGCTACTGAAAAAATTGGTATGTAATTTCTACAGCACACCCAGGATCTTTATTACACAGCATGGAGACTATTTGGGAATTCAGAGGCCTGACACACATGCTGCTTTGGACTTTATTGCACTAACTGTCTTAAGAAATGACTCACTCCAAGACTACATCTTTTGACATATTTAAAAACACATCAACTAAGCAAATTATTATATAATTTTTAACAACATCACTGTACTGCAAAAAAAATCTCCTCAAAAACATCAACATACCAAATGCTCCTTTCACAATATTTTTCACAAAGCAAACAAATTCAAAATTAGACTCTGTACAAATAAACTCCTGCTTCCACATTAGAATACATTTTTCAATTTATCTTAAACTGCACAACATAGATCCCCTTACAAATTAACAACTCACCTTTAAAAATGCTTTTGTAGTTTTAGAACAGTGTCAAATACACAGCAGATTTTCTTAAGCAGAATCTCTGAATAGTGCACCAGTCACAGCAAGCACAAAATGGCATAGCTTCCCTCTCATTTTACACTCTAATCTTGAAGATAACCAATCAAATATCTTCCCACACAAATTCAAAACCAAACTAACATTTTAATTGGTTCTACATTGAAACACTTTCAATCTCACAGAAAATTCAACCTTCCCCCACTGCTGTCCCTGCCTGTTACCATGGTAACACTCCATAGACACCTAACTGAACACCCAGGTGAAAAGTTCAGCTGCAAAACAAACCAGCAAGGATGTTTGACTTTTCAAAACAGCAGCGAATCCTGTGCAATGTTCCTTTCAATCACTTTCTCTCAACCATTAGCATTTCTCCTTAAAAAAAACAGTGGCATGCACCCTAGTTTTCAATGTTGAATTTACAGAAACCACCAATCATTTATTATTTTTCAAGTGCACTGAATCTCATCTACATTTTTCTAAACTCCTACTTTTCAAACTGCCATTTCATCTCCAGAGCCCATCTGAGTACAACCAGATCTCCCTTCAAGATGCTTAGAGTGTGGATTGTAGGACCCAGCTATATTTTCCTAAGTGAAAGGTATGCAGCAAATAGATGCTTTCTCAACCTTGACTTACCAAATGTGAATATTATGTGGATTGGAAGAAACAGAGTTGTACACAGTTCCCCTAAGGGTGGACAAGTAATAAGGTCTCTCTCCCAGGCTGCTAGGAGAAAACAAGAGGGTGATATTTGCTACAAAGTCAGCAAGTTCCTTGACGGAACTTAGGAAGCCTCACACAACTGATGAGCTGGATGACATGTCTCATTCAGCCTACTTGGGATGTTGTTTAAATCATCGGCTTCCTGCTCCTACGTCAGGCCGGCGCTGCAATGCCTGACGGGTAACAACAAGTGCCACTCTTTTACGGAGATCTTTTGTTCCTTGCCGTGATATGCTGAAATGTGTGAGGCTAGAAAAAGTGAGGTAGTGAGCAAAAAGTGAGTTTAAAAAAAGTTGGATAGTCCACGAGGTAACCTTTATTCATGTGGCTAGCCACTTTGTTAAAAAGTGCAGAGAGGGGTATTGAGGACCAAAGTAACCATTAGTATGGCCTCATTTCAACCCTCAAACATGGTCAACATGTTTCATGCCCAAGGGGGCAATTCTTCAGGACCAGAAAGTGCTCATATACTAGTTGGGTGCCCAAAAGTGAGCTACAGGGTATTAGTAATACAACCTGATGGGTCTAGGTCTATAGCGGGCGAGGAGTACTGCATCACCGTCAGACCATTGCGAGCCCACTGTCAGTCTTCGCGGCTAATTCCTGTGGGGACTGCGCTAGGGACCTAACCCTTAGCGGCAAGGAGACAGCGCCGGTACAACCTACCCCCACACATACGGCGTGTCACTGCACGCGGAACAGCCGGCTGCCACCTGCCACCGGGGCTGGGAACCCTCTGGCGGAACATCGAGCCCCCCCCCCCTCTGCAACCTACAATTTGGGACCCACCTGCTGTTTGTTGGCTTGGCAGTAGAGTGTTGGAGGACCCGTGCGAGACGGCGTGTTGGACTGGCAGCGCCACGGACTTTTGACCCTTCCCAGCCTCGGCGGCCTCTTCGCCTCTCCCCCGGTGCGAGCGGCTCACAGGCTGGTGGCTTGGCTGCTCCCTGCCCCTCTCCCCCGTGCTGTGCAGAGCAGAGCAGAGCGCAGAAGCACGACCGCAGGCGGCCGCCAGAACTCACAGCCTTTACAGCAGCGGCCGCGGGCAAAATTCGGGAGCAGCCCGGTTGCAGAGGGAGCCCTCGGCAGGCATCCGGCCGGGGCACCGAGAGCTCTTGATCATCGCAGGGCTATTCTGGAAAGCGGAGGAGGATTGCAGCAAGGTCCCCTACAGCGGCAGGAGTATTCCAGAAGCCGCGGGAACACTCAGCAGCCCAGGTAACAGTAGCAGCCAGGGCTACCCTTGAGGCGGCGGGAGTCGCAGGAGCCACTGAGACCAGCCTGTGCATCTGTGCATCTGACGACGCGGGAGACAAGAGGTAAGAGGTAGAGGCAAGCGCGGCAGCCGTTAGAGGTCACCGCCTAGTAAGAGCCAGAGGGCGTGGTCTGAGGGGTTGGTAGACCAGGTCTCCAGCTTGCAGCCCCCCTCGTGTGCACCGCTTGCTAACCCCTCCGTCACCCTCCACACCTCTGTCCCCTCAAAACAAAAAACACAGCGCAACACAGGGGCCCACATCAGCACTAATTCTGGTATTCCCTCCCCACCAGCACAATCAGGCACAAACAAGCCTAGCCCCAGCAAACGGCGCAAAAAGAGATGACGCTGAGGAAGACTAAATCCTGCACGGAGGATGAGGGGGAAGTGAACCCTGAGAGTCTAGCACAAAGAAGAGTAACCAGAAGCATAAGTACCCAAAAATCCCAGGACCTGGTCACTGGCAATTCCCTCCCCCAAGGCCTTATCACTCAATTCTTTCAGGCCTCAAACTGCCCCTCACCTTTGGATGAAACGTCACAAGATCCCGCGAACGATGCCATACCGGGGATCCCAAAGATCCACCTAGCCCCAGGGGACTCTTACTCCTGCGAATCTGCTAACTTCGAGACACCTGGGAGCCTTGAAGCTTGTTCTCTGCCTGAGGCCAGGACAAAGAGCCCGATTAGGGTCACTGCCGACATTCACGATAGGCCAACGTTGGGAGCGAACGTGGATATAGACACTGGGAGGACAAGCGAGGTTGCCACATCCTCCTCACCAAAGAGCACAGGCACAGGCAAGGGCCCGAATGCAATTGTGACACCTAGGGAAATACAGAGGCCAATCCCCCAGGGTACGGAGGTACCAACAACTTCGTTCTTACTAAAATTGGAACAGACTATTGAACGAACACTTGAAACTACCCCCATTAATTTAGGAAGAGCTAAGGCCCCGAGAACTGCACAAACGGAGGGTGGGAGTCCGCTGAGTTTAACTCATCACCAAGACTTAACCGACCCAATTGATGAACCCACTTTTAAAGACCTTAACTTGTCAGCTATAAGAGAAGTCCAGGATATAATGGCTAGGGCACTGTTATGGCAGTCCGCAAAGATGGAACTCCAAATCGATCTTTTGCAGTCGATAGCCCAACATTTGGTGTGCCAAGATGATAAGCTGGCAAAGCTGGAAGTCCAACTTAACGTCCAACAAGCTTATGCCGCCAGCACCAATTCCTGTGACGTCTTAATCGATAAATGGGCAAGTCTACCCGAAGTCTTAAAAGAGATGCTTGCATTAGCAAGGGGTCAGGGTGAGATAACCACGCAAGAACAAGCCGCACAAAAGCTACCACCACAGACGACAGAGCATGCCGAAACAGCAAACCTTAGCACAACGGGCAATAGCGCCACAAAGGTTCCCCTAGTAGGGCCCCGCACTAACTTTATTTCAGCTAATAAAGGGAATGGTGACCCCGAGGCCACGGATCTCGAGACCGTTAGTGATGACCTGACTGTTACTACCGCTGAAGTGGAGAGGGTCGAAGGAGCATTAGCAAGTGCCAAAGCTCCGTTATCAAGGAGAGCCAAAAAAAGACTTAAAAAACAACTTAAGAAGTCCAAAGTTAGAAGCAGAAACACATCCTCGGTGGTATCAACCCTGGGTGACACTGAAACTAAACGTATCCCCAAACCATTCTTCCCCATTTTCATACCCAAGCAGGTGTCTAAAATGGGCAAGCCATGTGACGCACCTCTTGTTCGCGGTGAGGCCCAAAGTCAACAAATCCCTCTCATGGAGGGTCAAACTAAAGAGGCTCTCCAACAAAGGCCTTCACAGGTGGCCGTTGCCACACCATTAAGTGCCCCCAGCCCTTCCGGTTGGGTTCTGAAACATGAGTCTGTAACAAATCCCAAACTACAACAGCGCGCACAGCTAGTACAGTCTAGAGTGGTAGGTCTACCAACCGAGGGGCAAGGGAATCAGCAACCAGGAGTCGCACTCAAAAATTACCTACATTTAACATCAGACCTGGGGAAGTGGCAAGGATGTCCGAGTGTGGTAGGTCAATCAAGCATGGGGCCCAATGGGCAGCAGCCAGAATCCACTCACATAAACCCTTTAAATTTCAATAACCAGAGGCTTAAGCTCCAGGGAGAAGGGGTGAGTTTGTGCAACATCACACAAAAAACCAACCAATCCACCTATGAGCTGCAGTTAACCCCAAGGTACACAGCAAAAGACCCATTTGACATCTTGAACAGGTCCAACATTGTCCGCCTCATTGGCCATATTGCCTCGCTGGCCCAAATCACCTCAGAAAATATTGAGTGGGTGATATTCAAGAGATTGGAGATAGACACTCATGACGATTCCACCATAATTGGACTTGCGAGTCAGCAAGTCCAACAGGCTGTCCGTAAGGAAGCAACACTGTTCGCTGAATGGGGCATTGACGTCGCTGCTCCAAGAACACTGAAATATCCACACGTTCTGTTGCCGCAACAGGACGCACAGGAACCGTCATCTATTCTTAAAGGCATAAGGCACACCCGCCCAGAAATAGGGGCGAAATCAGGGCGGGCAAAAACCCCGCTAAAAATCAAAATCCAGCAAAACGACGGGCAACGGAGCGTGCAGCGGCATTTCCAGACATCGGATCACCTGGAGGGCACATGGAGACAGTGTCCCTAACCTAATAAACAGCCATGTAAAAAACGCCTGCCCAAATCCACTCAGGGGCCTAGTCCGCGAGTTATCCATCATTTCATGGATTATTGCGGGGGTGAGTAACATCTTTAGGGACATAACTACACCTGAATACCTCGCACAAGGGGACATACTGTGTATTCAGGAAACCTGGGCAAGGGCAACGACCGCCATTGGTGGCTTTTACAAACATTTTAAACCAGCGACCAAAAGGACAATCTTTGGACGCCCGTCAGGGGGTCTCTCTATCTACGTAAGTCATGCGTGCAAAATTAACACAACTGAATTAAAGTTGGAGTCTCCGGATCTTCAAGCCATCCTAATCAGTGGGTTGTCATCGGGTCAAAAATCTCGCCCCCTTCTATTAATTAATTGTTATTTCAACCCAACTAAGTATCAAACCTCCCAGGCCATGGAATCACTTATTTCAATTTTGGAAGATCTTTTAATAAATTGGAAGGACCAAGACGTAATAATCGCGGAGGCTTGGGTTTAATTCCGGAGGCTCCATCAAGCAAGAAGTCAGCCTTACTGACTGAATTTCTCGCAAATTTTAAGCTGCAATCCACCCATGGAATACAAAAAAAGACCCAACCTGAATGGACCACCATCCGGACCTTTAGAAATGTCTCTACTATAGACTACATCTTTATCAACGAAGGGCTTGCCCACAATCTTTGCAACTTCACAGTGGACGACAGAGAGGAAAGCGACCATAGGCCCCTCCGCGCCACATTCAATCTGGCGCGGGTACAAGCAGAATTACAAGTAGTTATTGGAACTACCACGGGGGAGGAACATCACAAAAGTGCTTAAAAGAATAAAATGGTCAACTAATCTCTGTCATAGCCTGCTAGACTATGTAGCTAGAAGAGAGGAAGAACCTAACCCAGTTCAAACTAAGAACATCATTCACCTCTGGGAAACTCTGACCTCCGACTTATTGGAACGCCTGGGCAATAATCATCATTCAAGAAGTCGCCAATTCCACTCTGATCCTCGCCATGCAACATCGTGGTGCCTGTCACAGTGTAAGCGTGCTCTAAATAAGGCAATCAGGGCACAAAAGAAAGGCACTCATTTGTCAGGGAGATACTCCATTGCTGCTCTGCGAACAGACTATAAAAAGAAAGTCTGGGCCCACAAAAAACGGCAGACTGAACAGAATTGGTTGACAGTGTTCTCCTTAATTAAAGGAAATGACAATAGCAAGCTTTGGCGTTTCATTAACAGTCTGACCCCCAGAGGAGAGCAAAAGGAAAACAGTGTTGCAGGGAAAGCGTGGGAACAGTATGCCAAAAAGTTGTATACCTGCGAGCCAAATCAGGCCACTGCAGGAAGCCGTGCGTGGTCCAAGGTGGCGGCGGAAATTATCGAACCCGAAAGAGCTACGTCAGAAGGCGTAAATTCGACCTGTACTAGATTGTTCACAGAAATGGAGGTACTAAAGTGCATCAAGGCCATTAGAACTGATGGCGCTCCAGGCCCGAATGGGATTCCGGCCCAGGTTCTGAAAACTGCCTCAGCCTTTTTTGCATCAAGACTCACCCCTTTATTTAACCATTCTTTTGCCACGGCAATGTTGCCATCCTCTTGGAAAGGTACTATTCTATTCCCCATCCATAAAAAGGGGGACCACACGAACCCGGCAAATTATAGGCTTATAGCTCTCCTCGACGTTGAAGCAAAGATATATGCCCGCGTTCTTCTCAGGGATCTGGAGGACTGGGTGGACAAGAATGGTATTCTTCCGCCCACACAGACTGGCTTTAGGGCTCATAGTTCCACTCTTGACAACATCTTAGCCCTTTCCTACCTTGCGAAGAAGGCCAATACGAGGAACAAACCGCCCCTGTTCTGCTGTTTCATAGACTACTCCACAGCCTTTGACCGAGTGAACAGGGGTCGGCTCTGGGCAAAACTTGACTCGTGGGGGCTACCACAGGCTCTGCTAAAAGCTATAAAAGCGCTCTACGAGGGCACCTGGGTTAAGGTGAAGCTAAGCCCCACAATAACAACTGCAAGAATTGAAACCAACTCGGGCCTCAAGCAGGGGTGCGTCTTGGCCCCCATGCTTTTCAACTTGTATACTGCGGACATGGGGACAGCTCTGAAAGATGCCAACTTAGCACCTCCAAAACTGGGGAGGCTCGTCTTGGGAACACTCCAGTATGCAGACGACACGGTGATCATGGACCACACTAGGGTGGGGCTCCAAAGAGCCTTAAGCAGTTTGGCATTATACAATAAGTCAAATGACTTAAGGATCAACGTGGGCAAGACCAAAATCGTCATTTTTGGCAAATACCCCCTCAAAAAAGAAGCTTCATGGTCTCTGGGAGAGCACCGTATCGTCACTGCCCCATCCTACAACTATCTGGGCACCTGGGTCTCTGAGAGTGCCTCTGCAGCCAAACATCTGAAGGAGCTTAAACCTAAAATTGACAAAACCATTCTGTCGCTAAGACGCTTATGCCACCGCTTGGACAGTCCCTCAGCAGAACCAATGTTGACAGTGCTCCGGGCAAAACTGATCCCTGCCATTGCATATGGGCACATAGCCTACCCTGGTGCATTTGACAAAATGATCAACGCGGCCCAGGCGAAAGCCTATAAGATGGTGCTACAGGCACCTAGATACGCAAGGAACACTAGATTAAGGCTAGAAATAGGCCTTAAGCGACCTGAGCTGGTATTACTGGGGGACCTTTTAAAACTCTACATTAGAGTATTGAAAGCACCAGAACATTCGCTAAAGCACTCCCTAAAATCAATCTTTGATGAGGTGGGCTCCCCCTGGTACTCAAAGGTAGGACAAGCTATTGCAGCATTGAAAATCGAAAGAAGGAGTTTGTCCCTGCACGAAATTCCTTTCTCAGCTTGGGCCCAAGCAGTTAAGCGACAAGTCCGGATCATCTCCTTTGGACTTGACCTTGCATCCCTTCGGCAAAATCCACTAACTCAGGCCCTGGACAATTCATATATTCCAGGTAAACCCCAACTTAACCTGCAAGATCCAGTATCAACCTACGCGAGAAAGAAAATTTTGTACTTTCGACTTTTGGCCCTCAGGATCATGGACTTCAACCCCAAATGGGCCCGTACGGATGGCACCTTGGCCTGTCGTCTATGCAATTACCGTAGAGAATCCTGGCTACACTTGCTGTGCTGCTGCACAAAGCTGGCCAATGACCGCCATCGCTTGCTGCTCCCGATTCTACGGAACACGGACTATAGAACTTGCAGAGAGGCTTCGGACTGGTGCCTCTCAGTCTCCACGACCTGTTTGATAGCCAGAGTTGGGAAATTTATATACCAGGTAAAACTGGCACTCGACTCCCACTTAACGGCATTGTCTGTAAAGTAACCTAACCAGAAGCCTTCCGCCCCAGTTATCCTACCTGGGCTGGTTTAAAGATCTACGAAGAGTCCATCTTTCGTTAACAGCCCCTGGTTAATGAATTGACTCTACCGAACTTTCATGTGCCTCCCCTTATCAGCTGGGAAACACTTGTACAACCTATACATCACTCCTTTTAAAAAAGAACTCTGTTTCGGACAGCTAATCAGGATTAATATGTTAGTATTTTAACTTAAAGTGATTTTCATTTTTATGTTTGGATGGAACTTGGGTGAGGGGGGAGTCGGGACGTTCATAAAGCTTTTTATTTTTTTTATACTGTAAAGATTTTAAGTAATCATGCAGTTTATTAATAAATAAATAAATAAAAAAAAAAAAACTACCAAACAGTGAAAAGGGTCTTGCATGCTTTCTTTACCGTTAGCCTTTGAAGAAGAATGTTAATTCGAACCGCATCGGCGTTTCGGTAAGGAATTGCGAAAGCGAATCAGGAGGGGAAAGCCTCCGTACCTGTGATGTCATGCGGGCAATGCTTCGAGCCCGCGGCCAAATGCTCGAGTGCTCCCCGCATCAGTAACCAAGCGGGAGCTCGTATATATATATATATATATATATATATGTATATATATATATACTTATACTTATACTTATATTATGACTCTCATATGACTGTTTTTCAGCATCCTTCAGGTAAGGTGAGTTATTCCACCATTAAAAGAAGACCAGGCAAATCCCCTTGTTTTATTGCGTAACCATTGTCTGTACAACATTGTGAAGCTAGCACCGTGAGTGAGCAGGGGGCTGTCAACAAAAATCAGAGCTAGTCTTTGCCTCTTGTGGTCTGATGAGCGGGGGTTTGTCATGTAATGTTCTTTAATGCTGGCTAAAGGCTGAACTTATAGAGTTCAGCTTTTGTGGGTGATATGCTCTTTGAGGGAAATTTAATCGCATCTAATGGAAGCTGTCGCTCCTGCCTATCTAGTTGATGTTTCATTCATCTGCATTCTTTGCAAGCTTTATTTGATTTGGGGTTGCCTAAGCTTCTCTTACATTGGTTGGGGCTGGTTTAGTGACTAAATATCGAGGTACAAAATGTAGACGGCCCAAAATATCGACACTAAAATATCGAGGGACAGAATATAGAACGCCTATCTACAAACAGGTAAGTACTAAAATATGGAGTACAAAATATAAAATGTTAAAATATAGATAACTAAAATATCGAATTTTGTAAATGTAATAAAAATAACATAAAGGTAAATAAATAATAAACAAAATTAAATAAAACATAATTAAAATAATGTAAAAAAGCTTAAAATGTAAAAATAATAAATGTAATGTAAAAACAAATGTTTTAACATATATTTACTTAATATTATTATAAGAAATTATTAATCTTAATTATAAAATATTTAAAACATTATGACAAATATATTTACATATATATAAATAAACCTATTATCTAAATATAAAAAAATAATATATAATAATGGAAATAATTAAAGTAATACTTTTTATGTTAATTTACAATTTACACTACATTAAATATAACAAAATTAAAAACATTACATAGCTAAGGGAATAAAATTAATATTCACACTCCAATAATTGCAAAAGTAAAGAATTTGTTGGATAGTGCGAGGGTAAAAATTACTATTCCCACTCCAGTGACTGCAACAGTAGAGAAAGTGTTGAATAGCTTTGGGGTAAAAATTACTATTCCCACTCCAATGAGTACAACAGTAGAGAAAGCGTTGAATAGTGAAGGGGTAAAAATTACTATTCCCACTCCAGAGAGTGCAACAGTAGGAAAAGTAATGATTTAATATTGAAATAAGAATAAATTATCAATACCAATAAAAAATTATTAAAATTAATAACCAATCATAAATTATTTAATAATTAATTAATTATAAATACCAATAAATATATTTGACATCTAATTAATAATAAATTATTTATCAATACACAAAAATATTTTCAATAATTACTTAATTACAATTAAATGACTTGACACCGTATTCCCCTATAACCCACAACCCACTCCAAATAATAAATAAATACACTTAACATCATTTTCAATTAATCAATTAATAAAAATTAATTACCAATTAATAAAAATTAATTACCAATTGATAATTAATGGTCAATTAATTAATTATCAATACAAATAAATTATAATTAATATTTACTCAATTACAATTAAATTACTTCCCACCCTATTCCTCTATAAACCCACAACCCGCTACAGAACTAAAACGCAAAATTAAATTAAAAATAATTAATAATCCATAAAAATGTATATTTAATTTACTATAATCAAATTACTTCCCACCCTGTTCCCCTATAAACTCACGACCCTCTACAGAAATAAATTACGCAAAAAATAAATAAAAACATTCATTTCTTTAAAAAAATTATACATATATTACAAAAATGATGTATAATTGTAACACATATACTAGAATACATAACACTAAAAAATGTTTTGATATTATGGAAAACAATATTTGAAATTCAATATTATGAAAATCGATATTTTAAACCCTGATTTCCATATTCAATCCTACTACATTTTAGTAATTCGATATTCTGGCCTCTCTATATTTTTAATTTGATATTCTGGCCAGTCAATATTTCAAATTCGATATTTTGGGTGTTTACCATTGGGGCTAGGGGTTCAGGTGCTGAATGTTCGGCGAATGTTCGATTAGCCCAAGAACTTTTTGGGCCACTTGCACTTCTTTCACCACAAGGACCATGCCTTTTTACATGAAATGCTGGGGCGTGGCTTAGGAGCCTCTGGAGATGGCCGCGATTCACGGGAGCTCCGTCGATACGTAGGAGACCGAGCGGCTTCCAGGACTTCATTCTTCGTTTTGGACCTCAATTTTTGGCATTTCCCGGCGTCGGAAAGGATGCTGCCTGCCTTGATGCCACGACGGCTGCGCTATGTAAGGACTTGCCATTCTTTTTCTTGATTTTGTTCCTGCTCTCCTCAGCAGCGTCGCGGCCGCCATTTTGTTTTTTCGGCGCGTCCGCGTTTTCCCGCCTGCACGCTTTCCCTGATGCATTTCCCTCACAATATTTAAACAGACCCTCTACTTTTCGGCCATAAATCTGATTTTTTCTTCTCTTTGCCTGATTTTTGCCGTTTTTACTTGCTAATTTATGTGGGTGCTCTTTTAAAAGCAGAAACTGCACGTTTTTTCTTTGCTAACACCAGTCAGTTCTCTCAGGTGTACTAGCCTTTACCAAATACACAGTAGTCGTCCTCCTTCCGTCTCTGATGGCTAAGGCACGTACTAATCGCAATGGGTCGTTTCCACCAAAAGAAACAAATGTGGAGGTCTTTAACCCTTTCAATGCACTGCAAGACTCTCAAGAGGATACCCTCATGGACTCTACTGATTCTAAGGGGTCTGCTCCTTCGGTGTCACGCTTGAATACTAAGCAAACTCCTAAAGCACCCCCTACTGTGCAGAATTCATCCTCTGTACAAGGCAAACGAGTCAAGGTGACTCCCCCATCCCCCCCTCTTTCAACTTCCACCTTGAATTCCTCAGACCTCATTCTTGAAGAATTACGTGCCCTCAAACCTCACATGGAGGAAACTAATCTGCGTCTGCTTAATCTAGAATCCAACTGGTCCGTTACTGAACAGAAAGTTGGAATGTTGGAGAACCGTGTTGATCTTATCCAAGGTCTTGCGGATCAGGTTCCACCCATGTCTAAAGAGATTGCACACCTTAAACAGCAGGTTGAACAGTTAGAAAACAGAAATCGGCGCAATAACGTACGCATTTATGGCTTAGTAGAGGGTTTGGAGGGTCCCACACCGATTTCCTTTTTTCAAACTTTTTTACCAACGCTTCTTGGTCTTCCTGATTCTCCAGTTTTGAACATTCAGCGAGCTCATCGTCTTGGTCCAAGTCCATCGTCTTCAGCATCTTCTCCCAAACCTAGGGGAGTTATTTTGTACTTTCTTGAATATACTGAGTTACTTCGTGTGTTGCAAGCTGCCAAACAACGGGGGAAGATCATTTGGAACGGATCTACATTATTTTTTGCTCAGGACTATGCTAAGGCTACGGCGGATCGACGTAAGAAATTCCTAGATATGAGGCCGGCATTACGCAGTTTGAATGCGAGATATGGTTTATTCCATCCCTGCCTTTTCAAAGTGACTTATAACAATAAAACCACCACATACGAAGATCCTGCTCTTCTTCAACGGTTCTTGAACAGCTGCAGAGTGGACTCCATGGACATTCCTCATCCATGAAGTCGGATGCCTCCTTCACGTGATTTTTGTTCCTCTTTGTTCCCTTTTTGTATCTTGTATCCTGTAGTCTCTCTTCTTCATGGTGATGTTTGCATTCCCTTCTGCTGATACTTCTTTTTTTATGTACTTTTTCACCTATACTGAAGTTGTCGTTTTGCTTGTTTCCTTTATAGGTGTGTTGTTAGTTTCCCTTGTTATTCAAGTTTTTTCTCCCTTTTCTCCTCCCCTTCTAGGTGGCTTCATGTAGGGTCCCAAACTGTCTTTTCTATTTACTGCCTTACGTCCGGGAGTTTGTCCCTCTCTGCCGTCTCGTCGTGGAGTTTTTCCCGTCTTTCGTTCCATCTCCCTCATGTGGCTTCACCATCCCTACTTTTTCGGTTTCCCTGTGGTATGTTTTTCATATAATCTACTTCTCCTATTTTTGCTCTGTACTTTTCCCTTTCTTTTCCTTTCTTCTCTCTCTATCTTCCCTCTTCTCCTTTTTCTTTTTCACCCTTTCCCTTTCTCTCATGTTTCAATCATTTCTTTTTCTACTCTATTTTTCTTCCTTTACTTTTCTTCACATTTCTGATCTCTACTTATTTCTCTTCTGTTAACATTGCTACCTTGCGGTTTAGTTGCGTATTTTGCTGTTTATTCATATTAATGTTGCTACTTATTGTGTTATTCAATTTTGCTGATATGCTTCGCTGTCTATTAATGTAATTTCATGGAATGTCAGAGGTTTGGGGTCCCCGATCAAGAGACAACGGGTTCTTTCACGTTTAGCACATTTGAAGACTGATATAGCTTTATTGCAAGAAATCCATGTTAAAGAAGCTGAAATAACTAAGTTACGCCGTAACTGGGTAGGTCATGTTTATGCTTCTCCAGGTTCAGGGAAGCGTAATGGGGTTGCAATTTTGTGTCATAAACGTTTAAATATACAGCTCCTTTCCCAAGATAATGATGTGGAAGGTAGATGGGTGGTGGTTTCGTTATTGCTTAATAAAATTCCTCTAACTATTTTCAATTTATATGCCCCTACTGTCCCTGATAAATTGTTTTGGCCTTCCATCCTTCAAACTTCTATGACTTATACAGATGATTATCTCATACTTGGAGGAGATTGTAATATGATTATGGATCCATTTCTAGATAGGAAATCCAACTCTCGTTTTTCTCCCTCTCAGGTTCATACCCAATTTACATCCACTATTTCTCAGAGGTCTCTTGTTGATGCCTGGAGACTTTCCAATCCAACTCTACAAGAATATACATATTTCTCACCCATCCATTCCTCTCAATCATGACTTGACTATCTCTTTATTTCCAAGGCCCTATCACAACATATCACTCATTCTGACATTGGTTCTATATTAATATCCGATCATGCCCCTATCTCATTAGGTCTTGATCTACTCCCTCCAGTTAAGGGTACACGGAGATGGCGATTTAATAATGTCCTCCTTTTAGATGCATCTTTTACTTCTGCTTTCCTTGATTTTGCATCACGATTTTTTACAGAAAACGAAACACCACACTCCTCTCCTCAATTAATTTGGGACACCTTTAAAGCTGCTTCTAGGGACTTTATTATTTCTTATGTTACCAAAAAGCATCGCCTTGCTCACCAGTCTTTATCTTCCTTAACTTCTCAGATTAAACAATTGGAAATCTCTTATCATTCCACCAAATCTCAGTCGACCCTTACTCAACTCATTAATGCTAAACTTTCGTTTAATAAATTATCCACTAATTCAGCTAACTTGTTTTTGCTTAAGTCTAGCGCTAAATTCTACTCTGCACAAAACAAAGCTGGGAACATTCTTGCCAAGTATCTTAAAGTAAAAAAAGAACGGACAAAATTGATTCGATTGTTTCCTCTTCTAATACTATACTTCATAAAGATGAAGATATTTTAAATGAATTCACTACCTTTTATCAAAATCTTTATACTCCAGAATCTCCTCCCATGCCCTCCGATATTGACCAGTACCTATCCTCTATTCCTCGCCCACTTTCGACTGATGTTGATTTTTCTTCTTTAGATAAAGATATTCTCCCTAACGATATTTTAGATGCCATTCATGTGCTTAAAAAAGGTAAAGCGCCTGGTCCAGATGGCTTTTCTATAGAATTCTACTCTAATTTTTCCTCCTTCCTTGTTCCCAAACTTCATCAATTATTTAACTTTTTTATAACGTCCCAAAAATCCGAGGGTACTTTCCAAGAAGCTCTGATTTGTCTCCTTCCTAAGGACAATAAAGATCATGCCCTTTGTAAAAACTATAGACCAGTCTCATTAATCAATTTAGATTACGAAATCTTTGCTAAAATTTTAGCTCTTCGTTTGGACAAAATTCTTCCGTGTCTAATAGGTAGAGAACAATGTGGTTTTATCAAGGGACGTCTTCTCTCCGATAATACTCGCCTTTTCTTTAATGTTCTCAGTAAATCTCCCACCTTTCATCAATCCTTAGCTGCAATTGCATTAGATGCAGAGAAAGCTTTCGATAGAGTTAACTGGTCTTTTATGCTTTCTACTCTCTCTTGGTTTGGTTTTGGCCCTAGATTCATATCTTATGTTTCTCTCTTATACTCCTTTCCTAGGTCCTTTATTTTTGCTAACGGTCTTGTTTCTTCTTCCTTTCCTCTTTTTCATGGGGTTCGACAAGGATGTCCTCTTTCTCCTTTACTTTTTATTCTTGCTTTAGAACCGTTTTTGTCAAAAATTAGATTAAACAAAGACATCTCCGGTTTTCCCTATGCGGATAAGCAGTTAAAACTCTCTGCTTATGCAGACGATATTCTTTTATTTATCTCTCATCCCCAAACATCTATTCCGGCTTTTTTGTCCGAAGTCTCTTCATATGCTTCAGTTTCGGGTTATAAACTTAATGTTGATAAATGTGAAATTCTTCCCCTCAATAAATATTGTTTTCATGCTGATTTTTTACTTTCGTCTTATCATTGGAGTCCTAGTAAAATCAAATATCTGGGTCTTGAATGTATTCCTTCTATTAAGGATACGGTGGCTTTAAATATTAAGAACCTTCTTGACACTCTCACAAATTCCACTTCTAGATGGCACCCCTTATTTTTATCCTGGTGGGGTAGATTAGACTCTATTAAAATGATGTTGGTTCCGGTGATTTTATTTTTTCTTTCTAACCTTCCTGTTAATCTTCCTAAGTCCTGTTTTAAGAACATATACTCTGTCCTTTCAAAATTTCTATGGAATCACAAAAGAGCTAGGATGTCTTTTGCCAAACTTCAACGTCCCAAATTTCTAGGTGGAGTTAATTTTCCGGATTTTGTGTCCTACCATTCCTCTTTCTTCCTTTCCCATTCAACTTCTTTTTTACTGGATTCAGAAGCAGATGTCTCCTCTCTTCCGATATGGGTTGCCATTGAATCCTCCTTTTTCCATCCTTTTACTTTTAAAGAATTTATCTCTCTCTCTCATATTCCTACTAAGATGTCTCTTCCTATTCTTAAAAATGCTAGAAAACTCTTCTTACCTCTCTTCGTTAATGGTCTTGATGGTCGGGCTCAATTTTTGCAATCTCCCATATGGTATAACCCTTTTGTTAAAATTAAAAATAGAACATTCTTTTGGAAGGATTGGCACTCTCTTGGTCTTATTTGGGTATATCAATTCTTTCAAGATGGACTTTGCCTTCCTTTCTCGTCTCTTCAAGTTCATTTCTCTCTCCCTCTTTCCTTTCTTAGTAAATATAATTTGCTTTGTGCGGCTCTCCAATCATCATATGACTCTTTTCTTACTCCGTCCTCTTCTCCTGTCACCTCTTCTCTTACTTTTTCTTTTCTTTTATCTTCCCCTTCGGCTTCACAACTCTATAAAAAACTGCATGATTTTCCTCTCGTTCGTGACAAGTCCAAGACAGAACAAGATTGGGAATCTGATTTAGAAGCTACTTTTTCTAGTTCATTATGGCATGACATATGGAATAAAATAAGAAGGTCTTCTAGAGCAGCTAATACTACTCAGACTTTATTTTTTATTTACAATAGACTTTTGATCACCCCTGCCAGATTACACATTATTGACTCCTCTATTCCCTCCTCATGTTGGTCCTGCTCTAATCCATGCGCAGATCTCAAACATATGCTTTTCACTTGTCCCCTTATTCATTTATTTTGGACTAAAGTATGGCAACAAATTAATTCTATTTTCTCTACACATTTTCCTTTTTCAATCACTCACATTTTCCTAGGGAGCTTATCTGATGTATGGTCCTCTATGACCTTTAACACTTCTATTATTGACCTGCTCTTGGCGGTGGCTTTTCAGCAGATCACTAAATCTTGGAAAGATACATCCAGCGTCTCTTTTCAGGCTTGGTGGTATGGTGTCTGCTGCAATCACAGATTGGATAGGGCATATGTCTCTCCTCTATCTCTGGCTATTAAACGTGATCTCTTATGGTTACCAATTACCAATTTTCTTGATATATCTGCTCAGTCTCGTTCATTGCATACCCCTGCTACTGAAGAAGTCCCCAAACCTCCATGATATTACTATTGTTTCTATGGAATTTTATATTCGTATTCCTTATGACTTTTTTCAATGCTTAAAGTAAGAAGTTTTAAATGGCAACGTTCATCTTTTTAGATGTATCTACACAATTTATATGATGAAATGTTTTCTATTTTTCTGCCCCATCCCCTTCTCTTTCTTTTTCTCCCTTCCCCCCCCTTTTTTCTTCTCCTCCCTACTATTGGAATATATTCTTTCTATACTTGATTGCTGTTTTAATTGGTACTATGATTATTTTCTGTATTTTTTCTATTGCGATCTTTTATTGAAATAAACTTCCTTTTAAAACTTACATGAAATGCTGATGAAAAGGGGGACAGCCAGCTATATGGTATATATTCTTGGTGGAGGTGTGCTGTGATGTCTTTGAAGTCACTGTGACGTGCCAACGTATACAAAGAAACATACTCAAAGAGTAGAAGTGTGTTGCCTTTAAAATGTACATGATAAGCTCTTTTACATTGAAACAATGAACTCTGGTGAGCACATATGGTGCTAGTTTACGCTGTTACTGCAGGGTCGAATACATTCAGTGCATATGATCCAGTTGTGCAGCCTCTAGAGTCACATCTGGGAGCATCTGTTGGAAGTAATTTTCTAATATGACCACAGATCTCTGTTGGCTATCTCCTCTGGGATGTATATAGGTGAGACATCTTGTCCTGTTCATAGAAGGTGGTGCCGAGATCATTTTCCACCTGGTCAAGATGTGTTTTTGGAAATGATCAACGCCGTCTGAGATCGCTTCACTAAGGTCTTGTATCAGGAAATCTCTTTTTGAAATTCCTCTAAGAGGATCTTCAGGTCTCCATTTGTAGCCAGAGCCTGTAAAAAAAGAGTTCATGAGTGTCATGGAGTGGTTGAAGCTGGTGGCGGTCTGTGGGGTGACCTGCTTGTTGTTCTGTTGTGAGAGAAGTATCTCTTTGATGGAGGTTGGCTTGGGTGATTGGATTGGGAAGTTGCTTTGAATGCAGGTTGTTTTGCAGTGTATGTAGGAATGTGACTTACAATTATAGGCGAATTAGTAGCTGGAGAAGGTGGAGCATTTCATAGTTAATACCGATGCTAAGTACCCATGGGGGGGATGGAGTGAATGTCAGTTCCAACAGATGAAGCTCTACCACAACAACAATACAGGCATTTGTCTCGGGGGCCCTCTGGTTCTCTCTCGGTGCTGAATAGATTGAGGCAGTTTGCTCAGCTTAGCTGAGGTGGGCTCCCTCAGCACCCATCAGCTCAGAGCTCTCACTTTCCTACTTGGGACATTCATGTGTGCTGCCCGTCTCTCTGTTATTGAGCTCAGGTTCACTAAACTCTCAAAGTTGTTACTGGACTGTTGGCTGATGGCCGTTGTGCACTCTTGCAAGCAGGTCTGCGAGGGGTCCAATGCAGTTAGGTTAGTTGTGGTCAGGGTCATTATCAAAGTCCTGGGGAGGGTCAGTGATGTCATTGGTATACCGTGGTGGTGGGTCCCCAGTGGTGGACACCTACTCAAACTGTGAATTAAGGCATCAAAGAGTTATTGTTGTGATTTTTCATCTCAGGAGTAACCTGGGTTTCACCCAGAAGTCAGTGACAACCCTTGAAGATCGTGTGAGCAAAAGGGTGGTTGGTGCTCTGGTTCCCTGACAGTTTGTCACTTTTCCCCTACTTTCAGTTTAACTGCATGCCTCTTCTACCTCCTCAGTGTGGTCCTTAGCCCATATCAGATCCCCAGCTCATTAGTCTCTTTTGGGACTGCTAAAGGTGATGGTGCATTCATGCTTGTATGCCTCTGTTTCCCTGCTCGATATTGCCTGGTCGGGCTGGTCCCAAATGTGGTGGCCATCTTGAGCTGGAACTTTTGCTCACGTCTGTTCAGCATTCTCCACTCTAGTGTCACCAGCATGTGAGAAAGCCTCTCCATGTGTCTAGCCTCTCATGAGGAGTGGGGTGTAATCATGGGTTCCCTACTTTGAAGGATCCTGCCTAATACTGCTGTCAGTGGAGGCACCCGAACGGAGATCAGGCAAGGCTGATCTTGACAGGTCCTCGCCCTGGCCACACCATTAGGATGTTGGGCGGGGGCAATCCGCCCGACATCCTTCCCTGAATTCCCCCCCGCCATATTAGTATGGCAGGGGGGCTACGGTGGAAGAAAACACTGCCCGCCACTTTTCCGCCCCGGTCGCCTTGCAGCCGGGGCGGAAAATGTTGAATATGGTGGCGGTGTCTATGAGACACCGCCAGCCATATTACAATGGCAAGAGTGCAATGCCTTTCCGTGGTGGCAATGCTGCCACGGAAAGGCAGGCGGTCTTCACTCTGAGGGCCCCCTGCAGGCCCCCAGAGTGAAGGTGAGTGGGGGGGGGGCACATGGGGGGGTACCTGTGGTACCCCCCTTTATTTTCATTTCCAAAGCGGCAGGCACCGCACGGTGCCTGCCGCTTCGGAAATGAAAATGCTGTGATGTATTGTCAGCATTGTGGCGGGCGGTGCAGAGAGCACCGCCCGCCACAATGCTGAGAATACAGGATTTATGGCACCTAATGGCACCACCGGGACCCCCGCCCTCAAGGCGGGCGGTCCCGTTTTCCGATAGGGTGGCGGGCGGGCAAAGCCCGCTCGCCATCCTAATGAGGCCCCTAATATTTACACATCCTAAAGTTTCAATTGCTGGATATTGGACTACCCTTGCAATGATGAGCTCGCTTTGAGTTATAGCTAAGCATGTTGTGTGTCAGATTTTTATATGTTTTTCCTATGGATTTCACATATATGATAATCCTCTCAAGTCTCCCTAACAAGTGATGCTGGGACCCTTTCTCTCTGCCAAAAAACCACTGATCTGGGGAGTCCCACAGGGCTCCGCCCTTAGCCCTCTCCTCTTCAATGTGTACCTCAAGCCATTGGCAAAAGTTGTCGAATCATGTGGCGTCAATGTTACCTTCTACGCCGACGACACCCAATTGGTGTTCTCTTTCAAAGACGACACTGAAAAATCTTTCGACAACTTTCGCCGGTGCATGATGAAGATCGCCTCATGGATGTCTGAGAACAATTTAAAGCTCAACACTGATAAGACTGAAGTCCTATTTTTTAATCAGAAAACACCTCTATCGCCCACCATCTGGTGGCCGACCGAACTCTACCCCCCGCCAGAACCAGTCCATGCTGCCCGAAACCTAGGATTCCAATTCGACACTTCCCTCTCCTGTAGAACCCAAATCAGCAAAGTTACCTCTGCCTGCTTCGGGAAGCTAAGAATGTTAAAAAAAATCATTCCCTACTTACCGCTAGACTCCCGAAAAACAGTAGTCCATGCCCTGATAACCTCTCACCTTGACTACGCTAACAGCCTGTATGTAGGTGCTCCATCTTACCTCATTAACCAGCTACAGAGAGTTCAGAACGCTGCAGCCAGGCTGATTAATAACATTCCTTATTGCCACTCCATCTCACCCCACCTTATCAAACTCCATTGGCTCCCAATAAAACTGCGGATCCAATTCAAAGCCTTAACCCTGGCTTTCAGAGCCCTTAATGACCGAGGCCCTTCTTACCTACGGTGCAGACTTAAGTTCTCACAATCACAACGCAACCTCAGATCCAATCATCTCCGCCTCATGACCTGCCCCCGATTCCGTCTTGCTCGCACGGGAGGAAGAGCACTTGCAGATGTCACCTCCAAACTCTGGAATCAGCTCCCCACAGAGTTAAGATTCACAACCTCAGAACCCCTGTTCCGGAAAAAATTAAAAACCTGGTTCTTCTACCAGATCTAACTCACTTCATCCTTTTTCTCCCCGCCCCTTCTGAGATAATGTCTTCAGCGCCGGGACACCTCCGTCGGAGGTAGCTGTGCGCTCTACAAATCACTAAATAAATAAATAAATAGCATGGAAATATATCGTTCAGATCTATTCCTTTGGGTCTTTTGAGTTTGAGGGTACCACACAGGAATGGGTTTTATGTGTTCAGCGTACCCACAGATGATAAAGTGGGTGTTGTCTGTTTTGTAAATTTGGAAAGTAACTGAAAGTAAAATGCCTTAGGTCACAGATATCGATGCCAGGTGTGTATGAAACCTACCTAAAAAAACTAAGAGAATAACCACTCTTAAAAACAAATGAAACCCCACCAAACCCACATCTTTTTCAAATCAACATATTCTAAGTGCTCGATTGGATGCCAACACTGCTCATCTTGACTGGCTGGCTGGCATATCAATCTGAATATGCCATTTCTCCGCAATAGATGGTATTTTTCTCCAGTATGCCTTATGAATTAAACATATGCCTGCCAAAACTTGACCCTAGCTTTGTTCCAGAACTCCCTCTAATAAAAAATGAGAGAAAAGTATGTTTCTGAATAATGTTTGACTTTTGCAGGCTATTCTGGAAAAAAGAATTGGGGACAAACTTTCAAGTCACACTACTCGAAACTCCTGCAGGTGTTAGTTCTCAGAAATATCTAGATAGGTAGGTTTCCCTGGTTGACAGCCGACCCTGGGTCTAAATATCACTGTTATTTGCATTGCAAAAATCAACCTAACCCCAAGCTTCCTCCTTCTACTTTCCATAGTTACATTTCTGAACTTATCTCATCCCCTGGAAAGGCAGCTTGGTAGGACATTTGTTATCTATTGAATTTCCCCCGAAAAAAGGTTTTATTCTAAACAGTCTCAAAATCATCAAAATTACCTGACATTATAGGTAATCCAGAAAATATGGTGATGTAAATGTCCTGTAGTCCAATGCACTCAAATATATATATATCTGTACATATATATTGTCTACTGGTGGTCATCAGTAGGAAGTTATAGTTAGGACCTAATTTCAATAGGAAAATATTTTTTTGATTTGGCTATAACTTTGGCGTCGTTTGACCAATCTGCATGTAACTTTGCCAAAAAAGTGTTACATTGGGTACTACTGGTTAGGAAAGTTTGGGAGGTTGATCCCTGCAGTAGAGACAGATAATTTGGGCTGTGTCACAAATAAGGCAGGTTGACTAACCTTATGAAGCAGGTACAGCAGAAGCGATGATGTTGCTAGTTTCTCTTTTCCCTAGGAGCGGTAACTTATGTGAGTCATATAGGTATACACTCCACAGAGAGGAACTCACCAGCGGAAAGGGAAAAAATTGAGAAATATAATATAAAGGGCTGGCAGCCAGAAACCATCTACAGCACGTGGTGACAGGGTAGTTGTTACACGCTAGATCTGCATTCTGTTTCCTGCATGAAGACACAAGGAACATACATGAATATACCCACCTACCTCTATAAGCATCTGCAATATTTATAGGTGTATGAATCCCCACTCAGATTTCAGATTTTAATGTCTTTATTTCGATAATAAAATCATAAAAGACAAATTAAACACGATAACAAATACAATTCATGAAAATCTCCACAGTTTTACAAAATCATTAAGAACGGGGTGTATCTATATATTAAATAGAGTATGTTAAAATAGGGCAAGATATCCCTCGGTTAAGACATTATTAAACTATGTTTTCGAAAAACCAGACATTATTAAGATTTCATCAGCAAGATAAAAACAACTAATACATTGGGAACACAATTTACACATGATATATTATAGACGGGGGACAGTTTCAATCCTTCTAGCTCTTATTGCCCAAGCCCACCCTAAAAACTTGGCAAGACATATCACAAGCAAGTTGGAAGTGTTTGTTTTTAGGGCCCATATAGCTTCCGAGGCTTTCCTACAGGACAGATGTTTAAAAATGGGTTTTAACCATTTTGAACGGGGTACACGATATTGGGGACAAGCAAACAAAAAATGACCCTCAGTTTCCCTACAACCTGGACAAAATGTACATAGGTTAGAAAAGGATTTATCCCAGGATGTGGTAAAGGAATTCAGGGGTAGGGACCCCACCCGAAATTGATGATAAAGCTTTTTGTCCATTGGTCTGGTGATAAGGTCCCAGTATGTTTCACGGGCAGAGTCCTGTTTAAAGCTTAGAAAACGACCCGTCAAGTTCACCAAACTGGAAGCTTGGACCAGGGACATACGGGTTGAGGCCCAAAATAAACACTTAAATTCCTTTTTTGATGGAAAGTTGTTAATACCTGGGGAAACCCATAAATGACTAAGCCCCATTTCACACAGGCTAATTTTCACTGAGCGAAGCCAAGGAATGCGTTCCGAGCCCCCCATAGCTTTCACCTCGGCTAGCTCCTTTGCGAAAAACTCCAAATCCTCGGATGTCCATAGGCGCCTCCACAGTGACACTACTCTAAATCTGGCCGTGTCGGTTATTGGTGGACAGCCCATGTCGTGACAGAGTGGGATCAGTGGGGATGATTGGGGCAGCCCCACCAGATTACGTAGGAACCTACACTGTATTCTATATAGACTAGTGAGGTCCTTATGGCCCCAGAGCTCTGCCCCGTAAAGTGTAGCTGTGTTGATTTTGACATCATAAATTTGGAGGGCGGGGGCTACCCTTTTTGTGATGGTTTTCTTTTGCTCGCGCAAAAGGCAGCCAGTCATTTGGGCGAGTTTTAATTGTTGGGTCTCTATTTGTGGGTCCCAAGACAGGCGAGAATCCAAGGTGACCCCCAAGTACATCATTTTGTCGACTTGTTCCAGGTTGGCCCCGTTCAGTTGAACACTACTACGTATAGGTTTTTTCCTAGAAAAAACCATGAACTTGGTTTTCCCCACATTGATTTGGAGACCATTTTTATTACAAAATTCCTCAAAATGATTTAAGGCCTGCTGTAACCCTCCCCTGGTCTTAGACAAGAGGAGGGTGTCATCGGCGAAAATCAACATTGGGAATTTCGTTCCCGCCAGGGATGGTGCATCGGTGTTGATCAACTTAAAAAATTTGACAACCTGGTCTATATAGAGTAGGAAGAGGGTAGGGGCAAGAACGCACCCCTGGCGCACTCCTCGTGAAACCGGAAATGCGTCTGTGGTTTGCCCCTTGGCCCCCCATCTCACCCTCGCAAAATTGTCTTGGTGTAATCTGATGATCATTTCGACCAAGTCCCCCGGCATACCAAGGTCCCTCAATACCTGCCATAGTTTCCCCCTCGGCACTAGGTCAAAAGCCGATTTCAAATCTATGAAAGCGGCATAGATGGTACCCCCGCCAAGTAAGACGACTTTCCAGAAAATCATGCAAAGCCGTAAAACCTGGTCAATAGTACTTATGCCATATCTGAATCCCGCCTGTAGTGGAGACAGTATTCCCTCCGATTCCATCCACCCATGTACCCTTGCCAGGAGAATGCGAGCAAATACCTTCTGGAAACAATCAATTAAGCTGATCGGGCGGTAGTTCCCTGGGTTAGATTTATCACCCTTTTTATGTATTGGGAGAATCTCCGCCCCCTTCCAAGTCTGTGGGATGCGTGCACCTCTGGCTATAGCATTTGCAATGCGGGTTAAGTAGGGTACCCAGAGGCCTGTATTTGCTTTAAAAAGATCTACTGGAATTTCATCCAGTCCTGGGGCCTTCCCCCGCTTCGTTAACCCTAATGCAATCTCAGTTTCCCTTTCGGAAAAGGTCATAATCAGATTGCTAGAGAAAATGGTTTGTTGCGGGTTAAATGAGTCCGTTGGATCAGCCACATCTTGGCAAAATTGGGTGGAGTAGTGATTTATCCAAACTTCGGGGGGTACATGATTAGATGGTATGCGAAAGTCACCATCCTTTCCACATCTAATGATGTCCCAGAATTTGGTCTGGTTGTTTGATTTACTGGCGGCCAAGAGGTCCGCCCAGAAATCATCCTCCCATTCTCTCTTCGCTTCCCATTGGACTCTTTTATACCTTTGCCTGGCCGCCTTTACTGCACTCAAATCTCTAGATTTGACTGACTTAATTAAATGGCCGTGGGCCTCTCTACACTCTCTATTATACCACTTGGCTCTAGGAGCAGGTTGGATCACAGCGTTTGGCTTACAAGGTTTAGAGAGGAGAGTGTTGAGCTCTACGAAGCATTTATCATGTATGTCCATAGTCATATCTAAGTGAGTGTTACCCATGTCACCATCAAGGGACCTCAGGTTGTTAAGTGCGTTCAACACCACCTTTTCTAATTTAGCCTGTAATAATACATCATTGGTTATAGATGTCCATTTCAGTCTCCTCCGGTCATTAGATATGGTTACGACCCCCTGGCCCCTTGGAACAAGTTCCGCTGGGCTTAATAAGTCCTGCATTTTAATTGTTAGGGACAGTGGGTTGTGGTCACTTTCAGGACGCGTAACAATTTCCAAATCAAGGATTAGACACCAATGTTCCAGATTGAGGAAAATATAGTCGATACGACTCTTTCTAACGCCATTATCAAAGGTGAAATTGGCTCCTTGGTCTGATTTGGTGCGACCATTTACCGCCCTTAAACCCCAAGAGAGGCAAAAAGCGGACCAATTCAAGGCGGCCTCCGTTGCTTTGGCTGGATTTTTATTTGAGAGATCCGGAATTTTCCAGGACACATCTTCTGCGGACCCCCAGTTATCCTCAGGCTGATACAGTGGCTCAAAGGTACAATTAATGTCTCCTGCTAACATTATAAAAGACCCTTTGTTCCAACCCGAAAGTAAAGTATCTAAAGCCCCTATCAGCTTGGGACCACGGCCACCTGGAAGACCTCTAGAATACATATTGATAATCAGCATATCCTGCCCCCCTGCTTTACTCAACCGTATGGCCAGTATGTCTGGATTGTCCACTGAAATTTCAGAGACGGAATATGACCAGGCCTGTTTAACCCATATTGATAACCCCCCTGACGCCCGTCCTTTAGGACCTTTGATAGCAGGTTTAAAAAAGTTTAGGAAGCCAGCCCTAAAAAACGGGGCAGTAGCCCATGTTTCTTGCAGGAGGACGACCTGATAGTTGCCTATGAACTCCAGCCAGTCCTCAGATACCAGACGTGTCTTGACTCCAGCTACATTCCAGGACACCATCCGAGAAGTTAACATGTCCCGGACCTCTGGGACATCACTAACTGTCGGGGTGGGAGGGGGACTCGATGGAATATCCCTTTCTAGCCTGGTTTCTGCTACGATAGGAGCGGGGATCTTCTCCCCCATTTGTTCCCCCTGTGATCTAAATCTATTATGAGGCGAAGACTCCCGCTCTCTTAAGATATCCAGGGTGGGGCTAGGTGTAATGGGCATTACTTCCCCGTTCCCTCTAGCTACGGTTGGTGACAATGGCGGTGTATGTAGTCAGTCAACCCATTCCAAGTCTGAAAGTGCCTCGAAATGGTTAGAGAGTGGGGGGTAATACGGGCGGTGAGGGATTAGGTACTCTCGTGGCCTCCCCCCACGAAGGTTCCAATGATTGGAGTCCATTGGATAATTATGACGTGACTGAGGGTAGAAATAATCTAAATTTAGGGTCTGAATGTCACCTACGCGGGCAAATCTAACTTTCCTCTGGATTTTTTCCACCACCCATGGGTCTCTAAAGGAGATCAGAATACAATCCCCTTCTAGATCTTTATCCCCCTTTCCTACCCAATCAACTCTCCTTACGTAGAGGATTTCGGTGGGAGAGGATGGTGGGAGTGGGCGATGTTTATTTAGCCAAAAGGTGACCTTGTTCCGTAGTTCCTCATGTGACTCTTTTGTGCCCTCTCTTAACGGTGTTACCCCGGTTAGGACGATGGTGTATTGAGCCGCTTCTGGGGGCAAATTAGCTCTCGGAGGGTGTGGTGTTTTCTTGTTAACTGGCCTATAATGTCTGTTAGGGTCGGGGGTTTTCTTCTTTTTACCTAATAAAGGGGTTGGCGCTGTGATGTTATTGGTTTGTTGTAACTGACCATTCACTATATGTTGTTTTACCGGCGCGTTGTTGGGTACCAGAAGGTGGTTGGCTTTCGACATTGCTGGACCGCTAGCTCTACTTGTAGCAAGCGATGTCGAAGCTGCAGGCTTTGCCCCCGGGTTTGACTTCTTGTTGATATGATTATTTGGTAACCCTGCGGTTGGTATAGTGTCTGTCCCACCTTTTTGGTTTGCCCTCCCTCCGATATTGGGACCCCCCATCCTAGAACTAGAAGATGTAAGTTTATTCAGAAGGTCCATATTAATGTTAGCTGCCGCTTCCAGGACATCAATTTTAGCGGACAATATCCTTGTTAAATCTAGGACCGGGAGCAATAAAGATTGAAACATAGTTTCCAGTTTGGCTAGTAGGACCTCGTCACTGCTAAGGCATGTAGGACATGAATTAGATGACCCGGGGTGAACCAGTGAGGGGCAGTATACTACAGGTAGTTCGGGGGTGATCTGTGAGGGGGAATGACTAACGCTGTTCGCAAGATCTATTTTAAGATGTTTTTGTTCCTTGACACTCTGTGGGCTTGAGGCGTGTTTTCTTTTCCGAGAGGTCTGTTTAATAGTGACTGTTTGCGGGGCTGGTGCAATGATTGAAATAGGGGCCTTTGGTGGAGGAGAACCGCCCGTGCTACTCACGTCGTCCTCGGGGTCATTACTATCATCTTCAAGGCTAGATAGGATAGAATCAGTGGTCGAGTCCACAGTTACATTAGCCGTATGTGTTCTGACCCCATCCCCGTCTGCATGTACAATTGCTTCTGTTTCTAAAGTTGTAATACAGTTAAACGCTGCGTTCGTTATGGGGCTTTTTACATGGGCCAGGGCGCCTATAGAGGAGCGTTTCCCTGTAACTAAGTCCAGGGACAGTCTGTGTTCTACCTGTTCAATTTCCTTTTCTAAAATTCCCGTCGCTCTAGAAATAAATGCATCTAGGGGACCTGAAACAACACCCTTAGAAGTTTGTATGTGCACAAGGCGCTGTTTCCCCGATCTTAAAGGCATATTTCAAAAAAAAGGGATGAAGTTAATACTAAGGAATGGACCTCTAGGTAAAGCTGGGTGGGGAAGGGATATACAGGATATAAAACAAACCAGGACCCCTGGCCCAACCCAACCTTGTCCGACCACGGACGGCCACAGACGGCCCCGCCCTTGTCCCGGGCTTCTCCCGGCGCCCTCCCGCGCGCTCCCGCGCAGCGGGGTTGTTGCCTTAGCTTTATAGGATGGCAGATTACCCCGAGGGGACGGGGCCGGCAGGGAGAGGAGCCCAGCTGTTAACGGGCGCGCGGGGACTCCTGGTCTATGGAGTCCTCCGCTCTACCCTCGCAGCCCTGCCGGTGAAGACAAGCCCCTTGTAGAGTGACAGCCGCTGTGTCTCCGCGAAGCGGGACCCGCGTAGCGGGTCCGGCGAGCAGGGGCGGCACACAGCGGTCTGAAACAGCGTTTCCCGTGTCAAAGTGCCCAGCGATGAAAGGAGGTTGATGAAATCCAAAGAGGGAAGGCTCTGCTGCCTTTTCTGTTTTCCCGGCGTTGGGGGCGGGGCCGGCAGGGAGAGGAGCCCAGCTGTTAACGGGCGCGCGGGGACTCCTGGTCTATGGAGTCCTCCGCTCTACCCTCGCAGCCCTGCCGGTGAAGACAAGCCCCTTGTAGAGTGACAGCCGCTGTGTCTCCGCGAAGCGGGACCCGCGTAGCGGGTCCGGCGAGCAGGGGCGGCACACAGCGGTCTGAAACAGCGTTTCCCGTGTCAAAGTGCCCAGCGATGAAAGGAGGTTGATGAAATCCAAAGAGGGAAGGCTCTGCTGCCTTTTCTGTTTTCCCGGCGTTGGGGGCGGGGCCGGCAGGGAGAGGAGCCCAGCTGTTAACGGGCGCGCGGGGACTCCTGGTCTATGGAGTCCTCCGCTCTACCCTCGCAGCCCTGCCGGTGAAGACAAGCCCCTTGTAGAGTGACAGCCGCTGTGTCTCCGCGAAGCGGGACCCGCGTAGCGGGTCCGGCGAGCAGGGGCGGCACACAGCGGTCTGAAACAGCGTTTCCCGTGTCAAAGTGCCCAGCGATGAAAGGAGGTTGATGAAATCCAAAGAGGGAAGGCTCTGCTGCCTTTTCTGTTTTCCCGGCGTTGGGGGCGGGGCCGGCAGGGAGAGGAGCCCAGCTGTTAACGGGCGCGCGGGGACTCCTGGTCTATGGAGTCCTCCGCTCTACCCTCGCAGCCCTGCCGGTGAAGACAAGCCCCTTGTAGAGTGACAGCCGCTGTGTCTCCGCGAAGCGGGACCCGCGTAGCGGGTCCGGCGAGCAGGGGCGGCACACAGCGGTCTGAAACAGCGTTTCCCGTGTCAAAGTGCCCAGCGATGAAAGGAGGTTGATGAAATCCCCACTCACTTATATGAACTGCCACAAGCATCCGGGTATAAAGGCACAAAAGGAAAAAATAAAGCAAAGGTAAAAGAAAAGAAGTTCAGAAAATCAACAGTTCTTGAAAGCTAAAGCCTTAGCCATCCGTAGAAAATAAAGTCGATAACGTAGGAAGCTACTTAGCTTATGAACGACGTCCCTTCTGACTCTTAGCGCAGTGTTTGCAAGAGACTCCAAAAAACAGGGAAATACCACTTCTCCACGATAGCCTGTACTCCTTAGAACATAATCCGAGCCACTCAACAGCTCTGTGGTGTCTTTAAATCCATCGAGTAACAATGGCCCAAAAAGAAAGCAAAACGAACATAAAAGAATTAGAGCCTCTTAACAGCTCTTCATGCTAGTTCCTTCACTAACGTCTCCTAATTAGTCTCTCCGTAGTCCACAAAAGGTTAAGGGAACCTTTTTCCAGTACTCGAGACTAGGCGCTGCAGAGAACGTCTCACCCGCTCTCAGTGCGGCTCCTAGCGGAAGGCAGGTGAGAGGTCACAAAAACGCACAACGCGTTCGTGCACCTCGTCTCACCACAAGTTCGAAATCGGCAACCCGAATGAGCATCCGCTCATCCACAGCGGCAATAAGAGAAAATTCCAAGGAATCCACAAGGTTTTGGAAGCATCAGCAAGTCAGCTTCCACAAGATCAGTAATGGCACAAAACTCAGGTGACAAGCACCGAAGGGTTTCTGGGAAGAACAGTTACGAGAAGTGAAGGGAGGAAGATGGACATGATTAGAAGACAGACTACACATCAGGCATTCTGGGATATGTAGTCCTAGGTTCTAAGGGGCTGAAATCATGAGAGGCTGTGAAATAAGTTTGCCTTTGTAAAGTTAATACCCATAGGAACTTTTAACCTCCTCTATGGCCCAATTCATTAAACAGACGTACACCAAATTTGTCAGGGCGGTAGATGTCGGTTCAAGGAAGTGCCTTTTGCTTATTTGGTAAAAATATGTTCTGTAGTTTTTGAGAAAATTAAGCTGAAAATCATAGTGATATCTCTGGTTGCAGATATTTCGTAAAGGTTTTGTGATGAATTGCTGATGCACGCGCCACCGTGAATGCTCCTATTGGCTGGTGGCAACCTGAATAGAAAGTTGCCGCCTCCCTTTTATCTATCAGGAATGGTTCCCGAGGCTGAAAATGTGTGTGGAAGCCCATATATGGGGTTATCGTGGAGATACTCTGAGAAATGGAGGTGTTAGTGACACAAGTTATGTGTCCAAAATTGATTTTTTTATTGCGCACAATCTTTGCGACAATTTTGCTGCCCCCATGGTCCATCACGGGGACATCACGACTATTAACTTCATTGCAAATATTGGTGAAAATATAAAAAAATATCAGGGAATCATTAATACCCGTTATATTAACTAAAGTTTTTATGAAGTTATTTATATACTGAGTTATCTACTGTGATGGTTAGAATTAATTACATTGTTATTATTTTTGAATGTGTTGGTGGCTTTTGAAATCCTGCTTTTGCTTTCCGCTTTTGCGATGTACCCATGGGGATCACGATTACCGACGTCATTGCGATATCTGAAGTCATTGCAATAACAAAAAATAGGGTTTAGATATGGTTGTTCTAGAAATACAGGATAAAAACTTGAGTTTGAAGTGTACAGTAATAAACCTTTAGTGTGTGCATATATATGCTTTCACTTAATGGGAAAGGTGATATTGGCGTGGTTAGCAAGGTCATCAAGACATGCCGAATAATCGGGAAAATAGGAGATTGGCCTGAAAGATGATTTTTAAAGAAACTTAGTACAAAAATATGATTTTTTTATATGCTTTTAAGGAAATATGTATATTGTAATATGTGTAGTACCAAGATGAAAAATTATTTTTTTTACATATTACTTTGGTCATTGAATGTGTGCTTTTGTTTTCCATTTTCGTGATGTGTCAGCGGGAATCATAACATCATCAACAAGATACCCAAAAAGTAAAGGGAAAAAACTCTTTAGAAAAAAACTTCACAATATTTTGGGTACTAGGGTGGCTCTTACAAGAGCCGTTGTGTTGGTTGTGTGTATATGGCTGCTAAACATAAGACCGGATGCAGATTTTCATGTTGGTTAGAAACACCCTGTTGCCTTCATCTGTAAAGTGCACTCCGTCATTTCTATCAATTCCATGCATGTCAAAATGCAGATTGCTGCTATAGATACAGCCCATACAATGTTCGCTGATGAAGGTAGACACAGTTTTATTAACATGTTTCCTGGCTGGTGTTAATCTGTGGACAGAATACATTTGAACATTTCCATTTCTGTCTACGGTGTATATCAGAGTACACCAAGACAGTGTGAGGGAAAAGCAATATCAGTTCTGCAAAGGTATCTTTCATTGGGATTTCCAGCCCTACCCCAGTCAATTTGCCTAGGTCATTGCCACCACATTGCACAATCATGAGGTGAAGAGTTTGGGTATCCACAATTGATTTAACCAAAGCGAGCAGCTGATGAAACTTTAACACTCTCTGACCAAACCATGTAATCTGCACATTTGGCAAACCCAAGTCCCTGTCAATACCTCTCTTTTTTGCAGCCTCTGTGTTCCACTAGATAAAGATATGGCCGACAATCCATACGCTAAGCATTTTGACGTAAAGGAGCAATAATAGTCAGGAGAAGGCTGAAGCTGAATGAGGTAATTTTCCAAAGGAAAATAAGTTAAAATTAAGGTGTTTAAAAAATATATAAATGTATGTGTATTTATATATATTTATATTCATTCACTGAAAAAACCATAGGTTATAAACCATATATAGTTAGGAATTAGCATTTACAAAACCTTGAAAATTCACTGAAAAAACCATAGGTTATAGACCATATATAGTTAGGAATTAGCATTTAAAAAACCTTATTTTACTCACACAAAACCAATGAAATTCCATATATAGTTAGTTGTACTAACTATATATCACGCACCCGCAATCCACTGCTGATGATGTCACATATTACATCATTCATGACATGGTCAGTGACATCACTGATGACATCACTGATGACATCTCAAATGACATCACTGATGACATCACTGATGACATCTCAAATGACATCACTGATGACATCATTGATGACATCATACAGTGACTGTATTTTTCTGTAAAGTTAAAATATGTCTTACATATTTAAGAATGAGTGGATGTATAAGTGTCTGGATGAAGGATTTAGTAGGTGCATGACTGACTGTATGAAATGTGTCTCACTGAGTGCATGGGTTAGTGACTAAACTGTCTTAATTTGTGCATCATTATGTCTGTTGTTCTGTAAACTGCTGCATGTGTTGATCAGTAGCTATATGAGTAACTATATGGGTTATTGATTGGTTGCCCAAGCATTTGTATGGGAGACTGAGTGTGTGTGTCGGTGGCTGGGAGGTGTATGACTCTGTGCATAGATGTATGGGCTCAAAAGTGCATGTGGAAACAGCTGTATGGGCGGTTGACTGTGTGCATGACTGTATTGGTGAGTGAATGGATATCTCAGTGCTACATGTCAAAGTAAGTACATATGTAAAATACAGTACATGTGAGAGTTGACATATATAAATAACTGTGCATAAGAGCCAGTGAATGTGTGAGTGGCTGTATGGATCATTGTGCTCTTGTATCCAGGATTGTATAAGTGAGTAAATATGTTTTAGTATATGTTTGAATAAGTAAGATGTGTATAACTGTATAGTTGTGAAAATGGAGGTGTGATTGATTCTTTGCATGACTGACTAGGTGTGTAAGTAACTCCATGGATGAGTGACAGTCTGTGAGTGTCTGTTTACACTGAGTGTATCTAAGGTTATATTAGAGTCTGAAGAGGTTCATCGTATTATCACATGAATGATGTCATCAGTGATGTGATCAGTAATGTCAAATGAGATGTCATCAGTGATGTCATCAGTGATGTCATTTGAGATGTCATCAGTGATGTCATCAGTGATGTCATTTGAGATGTCATCAGTGATGTCATCAGTGATGTCATTTGAGATGTCATCAGTGATGTCATCAGTGATGTCATTTGAGATGTCATCAGTGATGTCATCAGTGATGTCACTGACCATGTCATGAATGATGTAATATGTGACATCATCAGCAGTGGATTGCGGGTGCGTGATATATAGTTAGTACAACTAACTATATATGGAATTTCATTGGTTTTGTGTGAGTAAAATAAGGTTTTTTAAATGCTAATTCCTAACTATATATGGTCTATAACCTATGGTTTTTTCAGTGAATTTTCAAGGTTTTGTAAATGCTAATTCCTAACTATATATGGTTTATAACCTATGGTTTTTTCAGTGAATTTCAATGGTTTTTTAATAGCAAATATCTATAGCTGTAAAATGTATTGTTATTTAAATCCAAAAATATATTTTATATGTTTATTAATAATTTTTTTTAAATATTTTTTTTGTTTCGCTCCCGGTCCGCGAACCGGGAAGCTTCCCGTTAGCTCAATTTGATGCCGCGACCCGGTCCGCGAACCGGTAAAAAATCAACTTAGTGACGGTATCGCGTTGCCGCGTAATGCGTCTTATGACGTACTGCGTTAGCGCACCCGGAAGTGCCCCGGGGCGCGGACCGAGGCGCGAAGCTCAGCGACCCGGAAGCTAACCGGGGCGCGTCGCGAAAGCGCGACGTATCGCGTTGCCGCGTAATGCGTCTTGTGACGTACCGCGTTAGCGCACCCGGAAGTGTCCCGGGGCGCGGACCGAGGCGCGAAGCTCAGCGACCCGGAAGCTAACCGGGGCGCGTTCCGCAGCGCGTAACATGAGCGTGAGAGGTCATGTGACTTGTTAATAAAACTTTTCATTGGTTCATTTCACTTTTGGTTTCATAATGATGTAAGGCTAGGTCAGGTGACCTAAAAATAACACTTTTCATTGGTTGAGAAGTATTGTTTTTCCCAAATGATGAAAACCCCTCCTTCTTTCCTCACTCTGACTTTCATCATTGTGAGAGGAAGACCTATTTTGCTTGTTGGAAAATGGCTTCATTGGTTGCTTCAGCTGGTGCACCCCCACCACCACCTCCACCTCCTCATGGGAAGAGAGGACCACCTCCCCAGGTCATTACCAACACTGAGGACGAAGATGAAGAAATGGATGAGGAGGGAGAAGAACCACAGTTCTTAGAAGAGTTGCCCCAGGTTTCCAGAAAGAAAGCCAGTTTCATCTGGCAGTTTTATTCGATCCCTCCTGGCCAAAAAAAAGTCAATGCGAGGTATGTCACCTGCCGCATATGCAAAGAACAATTGTCCAGAGGGACGGACAAAAAATATAGCTATGGAAATCACACAATGCACAGGCACATGACAAGGAAGCATCCACTAAATTACAGCCGGGCGGAAATAAGGGATATGCAGGACAATCCAAGACCAACTCCTGTGGCCAGACCAACAATACCGATTTCTCTAACACCAGAAGAGGCACGGGAAACTGTGCCAAATATTCAAGAAAATTTTGGGCACATGATTCACTTATGTATGCACTGTCGTGCATTATTAGCTTGTGGCAACATGAGCATCAATGCACTCAACCTGGCGTATGAACACCATGATTGCCCTAACCGCCCCCAGTAATTTTTTTTTGCTCCTGTTGAGCCCTTTTCAACGCCTGTTTTTTGTTGTCCCCCCCCCAAAAAAACCCCAAAAAAATATAAAATCGTTCAAAAAATACAAAAAAACCAAAAAATGTTCAAAAAAAAAAAAATATATAAAACAACAAAAATATTAAAAAAAAGTTCTTTTCAGAACTACCTTCCCTTTCAAAAAAAATTGCTAGAATGTTTAGCACTCTGGCAAGCTCTATTTCTTTTGGTTCGCTCCCGGGTTAGCTTCCTGGTACGCGGACCGGGAGCTAACCAAAAAAATAAAAAAAATAAAAAAAGTGTAAGTATAAGGAAAGTAAACAGAGAGTGATGTTAAAAGAAAGACAGCTATAGGGAGTAAAGAAGAGATACTGTTTAATAGATCTATTTACCGAAGAAAAGACAGAAGAGGGTATAATTGTGAAAAACAAAATAGATAACGAAGTGAAAGAAAAAAAAAGAGAGTATAACATTAACAAAGAAGAGTTTCTTGGAGAATGTGAGTGAATGTTCAAAATAAGATTAAAACATGAGGAATAACAGAGAGAAAAAATAGAAAACAGAAAACAAAAAATAACAGAAAAAGATTAATTGAAACAGCAAAGAAATGTAAGTAACATAGAGCCATATCATCAACATAGGCAATAAAAGTTTTGCAGCTTTTATTGGCAGAAATGTGTCGCTAAAGCTGCTTTTGTGGCAGAAAACTGCCGCTAAAACCACTTTTGCACCAGTTTTCTGCCAATAAAAAGAGCAATAATTTTATTGTCTGTGTTCATAATATTCCCCTTAGTGTGCTTCAACTACACAGAGAAAGCATTATGAACAAGTAGTGATAGAGTGATCAGTCAAAGACACTAAGAGTAATAGAGACGGAGTGAGTGAACAAGAGTGAGGAACTATGAGAAGAGAGGGACTGAGAAAAAGAGTGGAAGGAGTTGAGTAAGTAGGTAATAGAGAAAGGAATGAGGGAAGTAGCAAAGGCAGGAAACTGAGGGTTAAAGAAATGAAGCAGTGGAACTAATAGTAGTTAAATGTGATAGAAATGTAACGAAAAGAGTACAAAATATTTACCTTATAATTGTCGTTAAATTACTCACTTTTTGTTTTTATACTTTCAATCTGTGAAAGAGAGAACAAACATTTGAAAAATATTAAAACATGTATTTAAAAATTAGAAAAGACAAGGGAAAAGATTGAAGGACAAACAGTTTTTCAACAACTTTGACACTTACAGAAGCTTCTGCTTCTCCAGGCCCCCTACACAGTCCTAAAGATATACATTTTAAACTAACAGTATCTTGATGCAGATGAAGTGAGGCCTATCTTAAAACATGGTGCATCTTTTGCATTGCTGTTGTTTCAGAAAAGTGTCGCAAGACACTAAAATTTTAAATAATTGCTTCAGGATGCCAATAAGATGTCTACTATCCAGAGGTTTGTTTGAGGTGAGGCCTACTCAGGGTTGCAGATGAGATTTACACTTGTTGAAGAGTACAGAGGAGATAATACATGTGAAGGTCTACCAATGAAGTGAGTCATGTCCACTGCACTCTTCAACAAAGTCCAAACCTCCTATGTTTCCCTGGACAGACCTAAACTTGATCTGCACAATGTGATTCGTAATGATAGGAAACACAGGTGATGTAATTGAAATACGTGCAATTTATTTTGCTCATTTCACAATCACATCACTTGTGTTTCCCTTGCTTAGGTATCTCATTGTGCAGATGTAGTCTAGCATATGAAAGAATACGCAGAAGTGCAGCACTGCATGCAACAACTTTGACACTTACAGAAGCCTCACCTTCTCCATGCCTCCTACACAGTTCTACATATACATCATAAATGCAAACAGTACAGAATTAATTATACATGTTAAATGGTTTATTTTTGCTGTTCTCAGAATGTATCAAAATTCACTAAAAACAGTGACTTGAAGGTATTCATCATATAACAGCGGGGAAAAAAAACACAATCAAAATGATTGTGTTTAAAAAACCCATACAACATAAGAAATCAAAATTCAGAACTCCTTAAAGTTAACTTACTTTCCATGACGTCCAAGGATGTCCTATGAACAGCTTACACTCTTTTGTGCTGTTATTACTTTCAGCCCGCCACTTTCTGAAAGAAAATCTCCATCGTTTTTAAAAACACGTTACATGCAATAAATTACTTCTTGCTCTCTACCACAAGTTTCCACAAGGCCAAATCTGGTCAGAGCCATTTATAACTCTTGGATTTCTTGTAAGCCAATCCCGTCATTTGGCATTTCCGCAACTTTCAGAATTAAAATGTTGAAGATCATTTTCACAATCCTGGAATAGTAATATCTTCCCCTTCTTGCTCAGTCATGTTCTACATTTCCTATGAAACTGATACTGCTTACTATGAAGCAGACTTACACTACCTCTATGACTACTACAATTATTTAATTCTCTACATCACTTTTAATCACAAAGCAATGTAAAACAGTAGACAGCATTGCAGACTTACATTCCCTCTACTCCATGTTTTGATTGGCTGCTTCAATTAGCTTATAAAAAGAAACAGTTTTTCTGAACTCATTCAAAGTGCACGTATTTCTCCATGACGTCCAGTCCTATGGTTAGAAGTTATGTCTCTGAACTACACTTATCCTCAAGGCCAAATTGTGTAGGAGCCATTAGAACTTCTTGAAATTCCACAGAGCACATCCCGAGATTATTTCCCTAAAATTTTAGTTTTAAAAACACCAGGTAAGAGTTTTTAAGGTCATACAGCAATTTTTTTTTGAAAATTAAAACAGAATCATTGCAGAATGACCAGCCATTTCTAGACTTTAAATAAGCTGTGTAATGTCCTGATGTTATTGAAGGGCCGTCATGATATATAATTGCTGCAGTTACAAAAGTCCTTCCTGATATTGACAACTGCGAAGCTACAAAATTTTTAATTAAAGTTGTCAATTTTGTTCCATCAGGCCTACATCGTTGGAACATTAAAATGACATACTGGCCATATGTTCGTATAAATAATGTGGACATCATTTCAGATTTACATTGGCTACACTCCATGTTGTGATCAGCTGCTTTTACTAGCTTATTAAAGGAGACTGATTTACTGTCTGGCAAAGTTAAATATATAAATCTTTCTGAGTCTACACTAGTAGTACTTGATACCATACAGTTCTCGCAGTCATGCTGCCATTGATAAGAAAGCCCAAACAGCTGATCTACATCTACACCTTCAGCATGTAATACATCAAGCATATACATTAAAAACTCCTGACAATCTTGCTGAATATTTTGAGAGAATTGTGTTTGGCCTGAACATCTGTCTAACAGATTTCGAATTTCAGACACACTTTCTATGTTTCTTCTATCAGTGCTACATTTCTCTAACACAGAATTTAACAAACTGCAAAATCTTTGATCAGAATTGACCACAATCTCTTCTTTTACATTTTCTAGAGAAAACAAAACATTAACCACTACATTAGCATAGCAGTTGACACCAGAACTGTTTTCAAATTGAAAACCAACAACATCTTCAACAGAATCCTTTTTGTTTCTGCTTGTAATTTTAGGTTCATCGACTTTTCGTCTTTTTGCTACAACCTCCCCAGTATTGGTCACATTTCTTCGTTTCCGGCCTACCACACGTTTCTCAAACAAAGGATACTGAGGCAAATGTGGCGCATACTCTCTTCTTAACCTATTGTATTCCTTAACACAATCTAGATCAGCACAAATGTTTGTGACATCACACTCAATCAAGTACAATCCCGATAAAGTTCTAACTCGTGACAATGCCACATATGCCATACCCTCCTTGAACACAGAACTGCCAATATTCACCAATGCACTGTCTACACTTAAACCTTGCGATTTATGGATTGTCACCGCATATGCCAAGCAAACAGGAAACTGCTTACGGCGAACATATAAGTCTTTTACAAGCAAAAATCTAGCAGAACAACGAGCAATTAGCTGTACTTCCTCAATGCCATCAAATTTAATTTTTAAAAATTCAATTCCATCTCTATTTCTGTATTTCACAAAATCAACAACATTACCCATTGATCCATTTACCAGACCTCTTTCAACATGTAAATTCCTTCTTAAAATTATACGGCAGTTCAAGCACACATTCAGAGTCTTTTCAAAACCTGCAGTTTTACATATACTCTTCTCTAATGAATCCAATTTTGTTTTCAGATTCTCAGACAAAATAATTGTTGATCCCATATGCTCTACTCTGTCAATAGCTTCCAGTTTCACAATCTCTTGCTTTTCTAAATGCAACATTTTGTTGTTAAATTTGGCACATTCTGCAAGAGTTGGCATCAAACATATTCCAGATTTCTTCTCAGTAATTTTCTGAAAAATATTCTCAGGCACAACATCTTGTTCTGGATATAAATTTGACAGTAATCGTGCATGTAAAGCTTCTTTCCCATGCTCGGTCACTTTTCCAATTCTAACATCTTGTAGAATAGTCTTGTAAACTTCATCCTTCGCCTGACGCATATTTTCATGCAGTTCAGCATAATTGAAGTTTAACCATATATTGACGTTGCCAATGCTGCCTAGGCACTTCCTGGTATCTTCATGCGTGAGCATTTTGAACACAGGTTGCCCTTTCACTGGTGTCAGCTGCAGAAGATCTCCAAAAACAATGATGTGTTTGCCACCAAATAACACATCATACTCTGTTTTGAGAACTTCTTGCATTCTCAAATGCACAAAGGCAAGCATGACATTGGAAACCATGCTTACTTCGTCAATGATAAGAAGTTTCATTTTTCTCAAGATTCTTGAAACTTCAAAACAAGCATCTCCAGATAGCTTGTGATATTGTAATTTGTTGTCATGCTCCACTGGCAGCATCAGTAAACGATGTAAAGTAATCCCTTTAATATTATGTGCTGCCAGTCCAGTTGGAGCAGTGACAACACAAGACAGCGATGACTCTGTCCTTTCCTGCAAATAGCATGAAATTGCTTTAATGAGGAAACTTTTTCCAGTTCCCGCTTCTCCACTCACGTACAGTCGGACAGGCTTCAACGACGTACATGAGCACTCTTTCTTATCATGACTTAATCCATGATCAACTTGCATGGTAACTTCATCATATATTTTCCTCTGCTCAACGTTGAGTTGTCTTTCCAACTCTTCTAAGTTAACCGCATCCTCCTGAGCATGTGCCATGGCTCTTTCCACTTCATTCATAGCAGTGGCAGCTTCATTTTCGATAACAGGTCCTCCTAGTGGATCCTGACTCAATGAAGCAGAACTCTGACTGTCCTGAGAACTGTCTCTGGCAATCTCGGCTGCAATCGTTGCTTCCTGCTCAATTTCCGCATTCAACATTTCTACATATTTGGGAAAAGCAGGACATTCTATGGTCTCCTTGGCGGCATTGAAAGAGTCTTCGTAACAGAGAAAATCTCCAAGCAGTTCCTCTTCTGCACGCCAAGGCTTGAAAAGTTGCAAAAGTGCTAAATAGAAAAACTCCTTTTTTTCAGGAGATTCGCCACTCAATTTTCGATGGTTTACCAAGTGGCATTTTCTTTGCTTGACCAGACATCCCTCACTTCCTATTACAGCATACACTCCTTTCTCAGTATCTTCTTTGATGTTCCTCTTGAATATGTAATTTTGAAGAACCTCATACAGACAAACATTCGCAAGGTGAATGCTTCGATTTGGATAATATGTATCCAACATGTTGGTCTTCAAAATGTCGGTACTGTTTGGCTCCTTTTCCGCCAAATACTCAATTTCCCGGACAGGTTTGAGAACTCGATTACGCGTTGCAGCAAGACCAAGACTCGCCCAAACGATACTCCTGGACTTGGCATAGAGACTTGCTGAAGACAACCGGTCAGAACATTCGTACGCTCCGATTTCTCGATGCGACAACATCTTCAGACTGAAACTGTACAACTTCTTGCTGAGGCTCTTTTCATGGGAAATGTCCTCCCACATATCCTTCAATTCTGTCTTCTCTTTTTTGGTGATGTAAGACGTCACATACCGAGCCACAGCCATACAATTATCAGCCACAAACTGTATATCCATGTTAGCATTCCACATGGACAAAATCACCGGGTTGTAGTCATTGATGTACTTGGACTCTTCGTTCCTCTTCAAATTGTATGTGTTTTTAGGTGATTTCTTCATGACATTGTGTCGCAGCGAAGACATCAAACTGTTTACTCTTCCTTTAGAAATCACCGGTCGTGGAAAGCCGAAACGACATTTGGTGTAGAACTTGTCCTTGTTTCGGAATTTACGACGGCAGTACTTTCCACATCGATGGCTTTGGAAACGCAGAACTTTTTCTCTTAGGCTTTTCTTCTCCTTTGCGTTTGGAACAGCACACGTAGAATACTGTTGGATGAAACTCATCACTGAGTCTTCTGGATCCGTTCCAAATTTAGCTGCATCCTTGATCCACAGCAACATATGTATATGAGGAGCACCTCTTGCTTGGTACTCCTTTCTCCAGAAGAAATCCAACACCTCTCCAAGAGGTGGATTCTTCTTATTCATGATGAAAGACATCATAGCTTCAAATCTATGATTGAAGTACCTACATACATTGACTGGATCCAAAGAGCACAGTTCTCCAGGTGTCTTGAATTCGATGTTATCTACGTTAGCATTTGCCTCTCGTAGAAATTAAAGTAAGTCTTCCCAGCCATACTCGGCACAGCTCAGAGTGAGGAACCATGTGGGAGTACCTAAGTTCCTCAGCATACATTTTAAATCACCATGACGACGGTACCAGTACTCATTAGTACCACGCTGACACGCCATGAGCTTAATCAGGTGAGAATCCAAAATACTGTCTTGGACATTGACTTTATCCATAAAGTCACTTGCCGAGATGTTTTGCATGTGTATACCACTTTTCAAGATGTGGTTCACTGCATATGACAGTCCAGACAGATCGCTTTCAAACAGGAGATGAAACAAATAAGGAATGCATTGTCGAAACCTAGCATCTCCTGCATACAATCGCAAAGTCCGGTATTCAGAAGCAGGAATTTGATGAGGTCGTTCATCATATCTTCCTCCCTGACCTGTTGGAAAAAGCTGTGGGAAACACCGAGCTTCCAAACTTTCCTCCCAAACACTAATGGGACTCCCTTTGGCTTGTTTCATTTGAAACAACTCAATAGCATTACCCATGACTTCCTTGGAATGCAAAGGATGAACACTATAATGTTCATATATTTCTTCACTAGTAGAGGGTTCTACTTTCTCAATTTGACCAGCACACAAATCGCTATCCTCTTCCTCACTTACTTCCTCTTCTGCAACATATACATTCTTATAGTATTTATTATTTTTTTTCAAATACAATGTTGCCTTTTTAACTTTCCTAACATCTACTAAATCTTGCCATATTTTCTTATTCTTTGTCGGAACCCCATTAACTAAGATAACCAGAGGTTCCTCTTCCACTTTTTCTACTCCAATTGTGTTAATGTTTTTCTTCAAATCTAGAGGCAAATAAACAACTCTTCCCTTTAATCCTCTCTGTAAATCTGATGGAGGCAATTTCCCTGTCTTTGGCTCCATTCTTACAATAGCCTGAAAGGGATGGATACTTTGAATCAAAATAGATTCATAAGTATTTAAATCCTTCAATTCAGAAGGAATCTCAACCAATTCCAGATTATTATGAACTGCTCTAGCAGGCATCTGGTTTTGATTTAATTTGCAACAACAATAAGTACACACACGTTGATCCAATCCCAAATCAAAACAATTTTCTACCATCA
Organism: Lissotriton helveticus; assembly: GCF_964261635.1. NCBI lineage: Eukaryota > Metazoa > Chordata > Amphibia > Caudata > Salamandridae > Lissotriton > Lissotriton helveticus. The sequence continues at coordinate 524,265,604 of NC_136063.1, forward strand.
AGTATGTTGCGAAATCCTTCCATTCACTATTATTTTCCCTTTCACTTTTTGCATATAAATCCACTAACTTAGTCTGATTCTTATAATAAGTGCGTCGACAACGCACACAAGTGAAATTTGGCCTCTCACTTGATTTCACCTCAAACGTGGCAATTTCCCTCTGGAAATTATCTGTACTGGAAACCTGTACACTATCTTCCACATTACCCTCTTCTTCTTGGTCAATTTCAACATTCTCCTCTTTACTTCCAAAGTAACAAAACTCAATTTCTTCACAAATATTCTTCACATCTACTTCAGAACCATGCAAAAGAGCAGCGCATAATTGTTTAAGCATAATTGCTGGACTCTTAGCATAATACAACATTCTAACTAATTTCCTCACTTTATTATGATGCACTGCTAGCATCCTGAAATGATGAAAAACACTCTGGCATACTCTCCTGGAAAGACAAGCCAGTGAATGACCATGCAAACCTGTCACTTCTCTCACTCTGCAAGGATCTAATTCTTGCAACAACCTTATTTTCTGCTTCAAACTTTTCTTATTAAATGACCGTACAAAATCACAAAGCAAATTGATGGAATCCTGTCGCACACTACAAATACTACTACACTTCCAGGTGTAGACAGGACCCTTAGCACGTCTTCCTAAAACCTCATTACCTAACACCTCTTCTGTCTCTGTTGTCACAAGTTTTTCTTTTTCAACTGGACAACCATCTTTCACTTCATAAGCACGACCACTGGTGTCAACTGCATGCACCAAATCATTATCCTGGAAATAACTCTCCTCATTAAAAAATGCCTCACAGCTTGAACTATGCATCCATTCTCCAGAAAAAACTTCACAAAAATTACTACGATTAACTATTCTCTTCCATCTACTATTTCTTTTGAAATCATAAATTGCCTTGTTTAGCTTCCTAATTCTATTGATTATCAAAATAAATAACTTACGTTTAATTTCAAATGCCTGATCAATAACTTTCTCAACTTTTTTTTTTCTCTTATAAAAAACCAGTTTCTGTTGACCTTTCTTAATATTTTTTAACAAATTGCCAATTATCCTGTTGCGGAACATTCGTTTACGAATCTCCCTAAACTGTTGTTTCCTTCTACTATCATGCACAGAGTTATCTCTTGCTCTAGCAGTAACATTTTTGATTGGCCTTTCCTTTCCATTTGAATTCCTTCTCGTTTTATGGACTGAAACATTTTCTGTAGTAATATTTTTTTTACTACACATATTTCTTATGAAATATTTTGTGCTCTTACCCGGTGCTTTCTTCGTGACTTGACAAATCTTTTTGTTAGAGGACTGCTGCTTATTTTCTTTCACCTGCTGTCTTTGACGTTTTGCAGCCTTTCTCTGTCTTTCTATTGTTGGCATGGTGAAATCTTGAAATGATCTGCAGTTGAATCTGTGGTAAAATATAATAAAAAATGTTATTAACCATTATTACCAAACAGTAAATCAATAACAGTGATCAAAAACTTAACACACTACTTGACATTTTAATTAGAAGATTTTTTAGTCGTTGGCAAATTTACAATACAGAAATAGCAGAAAAGAAATGACATTTATATTTATGTTACCTGTGCTATTTTATATGTGAATCTGATCTAATTTTATGAGCATATTTTAATATTTTATTGAAGACACTACCCATAACCTGTTTTTGAAGGTGTCTTTATTTTTAAATTAAACGGTTTACATTTTTACTTTTTATTAATTATAAATTTTAAAAATAAATGTTTATATTTCCATAGGCTCAAGCAGGTCAGCTTCCCACCCTATGTCATTTAATTCGGACAAATCTGCATCCTCATCACTCTCTTCTTCATCCTCAGGATTTAAATCATCCAAAGGATCAACATCCACTGATGTTTCAATTACAAGTTCAATGATGAGGTCAAAATCAACTGATTGCAGATTGTCGCTCATGTTGATGTTGTCTTTATCTTTAAAGAAAGATAACAACAATGAGATGTTGCAGAGTAAGAGACAAATCTCAGAGATTATAATAGTAAAATTGTTTAACAAGAGTAATATTTTGCAGCTATTATTTAGCCATGTCCAGCAATGCTGAGCAGGTGAAGACTATGTCTAAATTTTCTGTGAACAGGACTCATCTCTTCTTAACCTTGGATAAGCCTCACCGACTCTGTGTGTCCTGCACATACTTAAATGTAAAGGGGCAGATTTATGTTAAATGGCACATCCCCAGGCATGCACCAGTTAACGTGCACCACTACTCTGCCACCCATGTTGTGCCGTATTTACAATTAGATAGGAGAAAGCTTCGTCAAAACCCTGCGCCTGCTTTAAGCAGGCATAGGTCTTGACACAACATTGTGGAGATGGGGCACCCCTGAGCCTTGCTTGAGCTGCATCGCACTTGCGATACAACTCCAGCAATCACTACCTTTACAGCACAGATACGTCACGCATCTGTGCCATTTTTGCCCCATGATGCCCCGCATTGTAAATGCAGCACACCATGGGTGGCGGAACAGCGGCGCAGGATGACTGACACATCCCTGGTGATGCACCAGTCATCATAAATCTATTCCTAAGCTTCTTATCTTGTTGGAGATGAACCGCCATATGTATCATCAAAGTTTTTTCCATTTCCTAAATAGCGAACTTTAAGGAATAAATAGCGATTCATTACCATTCCTAGTTTGCGATGACCTATTTGCTAATTACAAATTACCCATTCATTTCCATGCAGCAGGAGGCCCATAGGAATGAAGCTGCAATTTGCGATTAGCAATTTGCTCATCGCAAATTAGGAATTTTTCCAAGGGTGCAGGGGTGTCTCAAGAACACCCTGCTGCACCCCCTGAAAAAGAAATTTGGGGGCATATGGCGCACATACATGCCCTAAGGGCATGTATGGGCGTCATATGGGACCTTTTGTTTTTTGGAAAAAAAGCTTTTTGAAAAGAATTCACAAATTACCACCAACTAGAAGTTGGTGGTAGTTTCCAAATCCTTAATGTCATTTTTTTACATATTTTTTGTTTGATACATTGCATTTAAGTAATCACAAAATTTGCAAATCCTTCAGTGCAATTGCAAAATAAGGAATAGCAAATTTTGCTACTCCTTATTTTGCATCAAACTTGTTTGATACATACCATTTGTCTAATTAACATTCGCAAAGGCCGAAATTCGTAGAATTTTGATCTTTGCGAATGCTAATTAGCTTGATACATATGGCCCCAAGTGAGGCCTGTCTTGCGACATGGTGCATCTTTTGCATCACTGCTGCATCGGTTTCATGTGGTACGTTTTTTTTACACCATGACATATCTGCCTAAATGCATCAATTTGTAATTTTGTCGCCTCATAGCAAATCTTTTGCACCGCTGCTGCATCATAAAAGTGACGCACAGTGGCACAAAAGAAGCATACACCTATCATAAATCTGTCCCTAGCATTTTAAATGATTAATCCAGGATGACGATAAGGTGTGGCCTATCCAGAGGTTTGTTTAAGGTGAGGCCTACTCAGGATTGCAGATTAAAGTTACGCTTGATGAAGAATACAGAGGAGATAATACATGTAAAGGCCTACCAATGAAGTAAGTAATGTGCACTTTATTGCGCCAGTCATCATAAATGTATCCCTAAGCTTCTTATCTTGTTACAGATGAACCACCATATGTACCATCAAACTATTTTGCATTTCCTAAATAGCAAATTTTAAGGAATAAATAGCAATTCTTTACCATTCCTAATTTGCAATGAGCAAATTGTTAATTGCAAATTAGCACCGCCGCTGCATCATAAAAGTGACGCACAGTGGCACAAAAGAGGCATACACCTATCATAAATCTGTCCCTAGCATTTTAAATGATTAATCCAGGATGACAATAAGGTGTGGCCTATCCAAAGGTTTGTTTAAGGTGAGGCCTACTCAGGATTGCAGATTAAAGTTACGCTTGATGAAGAATACAGAGGAGATAATACATGTAAAGGCCTACCAATGAAGTAAGTAATGTCCACTTTATTGCGCCAGTCATCATAAATGTATCCCTAAGCTTCTTATCTTGTTACAGATGAACCACCATATGTACCATCAAACTATTTTGCATTTCCTAAATAGCAAATTTTAAGGAATAAATAGCAATTCTTTACCATTCCTAATTTGCAATGAGCAAATTGCTAATTGCAAATTACCCATTCATTTCCATGGGCTAGGAGGCTCATAGGAATGAAGGTTGCAATTTGCGATTAGCAATTAGCTCATCACAAAATAGGAATTTTTTCAAGCGTGCAGGGGTATCTCAAGAACACCCTGCTGCACCCCTGAAAAAGAAATTTGGGGGCATATGGCACACATACATGCCCTAAGGGCATGTATGGGCGTCATATGGGACCTTTTGTTTTTTGGAAAAAAATGCTTTTTGAAAAGAATTCGCAAATTACCACAAACTAGAAGTTGGTGGTAGTTTCCAAATCCTTAATATCATTTTTTACATATTTTTTGTTTGATACATTGCATTTAAGGAATCGCAAAATTTGCAAATCCTTCAGTGCAATCGCAAAATAAGGAATAGCAAATTTTGAATTAAGGACATTTTAAGTCATTTCCACATGTGCAGTGTTTTCAAATTATGATTTGAAAATCGTTTTTGGGTAAAAGTAATGGTTTGCAAATTTATGACAAGGACATAATGGTGTATGCTTCTCTATAAGGCATTTCAGTGTCTCTGATGTCATTTTTCCCATATTACATTATAAGACCTTTCCCCATGGAGCACATTCCTTGTAAATATGCTCCCACCTGTGCATGGCGAATTTAGATTTTGACTGTTTGAGTCACATAGCCATGTTAAAAGTGACCCAAAAAAATTGCAAACGCTTTAAAAAAACACATTCATGTGTCTTAAGGACATTTTAAGTCATTTCCCCATGGACAGTGTTTTCTAAGTGGCGCAAAAGAGGCATACACCTATCATAAATCTGTCCCTAGCATTTTAAATGATTAATTCAGAATGACAATAAGATGTGGCCTATCCAGAGGTTTGTTTAAGGTGAGGCCTACTCAGGATTGCAGATTAAAGTTACGCTTGATGAAGAATACAGAGGACATAATACATGTAAAGCTCTACCAATGAAGTAAGTGATGTCCACTTCATTGCGCCAGTCATCATAAATGTATCCCTAAGCTTCTTATCTTGTTAGACATCAACCGCCATATGTATCATATAACTATTTTGCATTTCCAAAATAGCAAATTTTAAGGAATAAATAGCGATTCTTTACCATTCCAAATTTGCGATGAGCAAATTGCTAATTGCAAATTACCCATTCATTTCCATGGGCTAGGAGGCTCATATAAATGAAGGTGCAATTTGCGATTAACAATTTGCTCATCGCAAATTAGGAATTTTTCCAAAGGTGCAGGGGTGTCTCAATAACACCCTGCTGCACCCTTGAAAAAGAAATTTGGGGGCATATGGCGCACATAAATTTTAACAACATTCCTTTACCTCAAAAACGATTTTCAAATCATAATTTCAAAACACTGCACATGGGAAAATTACTTAAAATGTCCTTAAGACACATAAAAGCGTTTTTTGATTGCCTTTTCAGCATGTTTGTATCACTTTTAACATGGCTATGTAACACAAACATTCAAAATCTAAATTTGCCATGCACAGGTGGGAGCATATTTACAAGCAATTTGCGCCACAGAGAAAGGTCTTACATTAAAATGGGAAAAATAACATCAGGGACAGTCAATTGCCTTATAAAGAAGCATACACCATTATGTCCTTGTCATAAATTTAAAAACAATTCCTTTTCCCCAAAAACGATTTTCAAATCATAATTTCAAAACACTGCACATGGGAAAATGACTTAAAATGTCCTTAAGACACATGAAAGCGTTTTTTGATTGCCTTTCCAGCATGGTTGGGTCACTTTTAACATGGCTATGTAACACAAACATTTAAAATCTAAATTTACCATGCACAGGTGGGAGCATATTTACAAGCAATTTGCACCACAGAGAAAGGTCTTACATTAAAATGGGAAAAATAACATCAGGGACAGTCAATTGCCTTATAAAGAAGCATACACCATTATGTCCTTGTCATAAATTTAAAAACAATTCCTTTTCCCCAAAAACGATTTTCAAATCATAATTTCAAAACACTGCACATGGGAAAATTACTTAAAATGTCCTTAAGACACATAAAAGCGTTTTTTGATTGCCTTTGCAGCATGTTTGTATCACTTTTAACATGGCTATGTAACACAAACATTCAAAATCTAAATTTTCCATGCACAGGTGGGAGCATATTTACAAGCAATTTGCGCCACATAATTCATAATTTTCTCCTTAAAGCACACTATTCTCTATCTAAATTAAAGAAATATTTTCTCACCTTAGCAAATACTTTGAGTTTGAAAACAGTCTCAGAAACACACCAATTTGTCTTCAGCAGAGCAAAAGGTATGCACTCCAGAGTCTGCAGCTATCAAAAGCACAGAAATGCTATAATTCTTCACACATATCTCTCATGTCACCCAATCAAAACTCTTCCCTCACTTTTTTTCAAATGAAAACCCTTCCCCCCTCTGCCATTTCATGCCTTTTCTGCATAGCAACCACCTCTTGGAAGACTTCTGGTGTTTGCAAGTTCACACAACAATGTTGCAATTGAACTCTGAACTCTCACTGCACCTGCATATCCAGTGCATTCTTTCATTTAATGATTTTTTATTGACCATTCAAAATACATCTTTCAAATAACTCATCCGTGCACCCTAACTTTCTGTTTTCAGCAATCAAAATCCACCAATCACTGTTACTGCTTCATGAACACAGAAACTCCACAGTTTTTTTCATTTTAAACTCTCATTTTTTCAACTGCCATTTCATTGCCACACTTCATCTGACTGCAGGAGAACCTTCTCTCACCATGTTTTCTGTCTGGATTGTTGGACATAGTTATATTCACTGGGCTCAAAGGTACACTGAAAACAGGAATTTACCTAACCTCAATTTACAAGATGTGGAAATTAAGTGGTTTGGCCACAGAGGATTAAAATGTCACCAATTGATACCATTGGTGAAAACCTTTATGCATTTGCCCAAACCTGACCTGTTAATTGTGCACTGTGGAGGTAATGACTTGGGCACTTTGACTGGTGTAGGTCTGGAAATGCTTTTAAAGGACACCTTTGAGCAATTAATGGCACTTTTTCCTCAGACTGCCTTGGTATATTCAAATATATGCCAAAGACAGAAATGGAGGTGGTCAAACCAATTTTGTCCACAAATTGAGAAGTCGAGGAAGCATATAAACAAATCTGTTTCAGCTTACATGAGAGACCATGGAATGGGCTCCCTGTACAACAATAACTTGCGTTACTACATGCAAGATATCTACAGAGGAGATGGAGTTCACTTCTCAGATGAGGGCAACAGAATTTTCACTCTGAATTTAAGAATGTGCATTGGTACCTACTTATAAGTACCTAAATGTACCATAAACCCAAAAGCTCTTCTCAGAGCTATCCTACATCTGATCACTCACAATTATTATTTTACTCTAACATTTTTCACTAATTTTCAACAAAGTACGCTCCCTGGGGCGCTACCCGGTACGCGAACCGGGAGCTAACCTCGCGAAATTTTAAAAAAAAATGTTTTTTTTTCGCACATATGGGCCTCATCAGCCACCCTCACAAAACCTAGGGGGTCAAGATAAGTCTACCGTGCCCCCTTCTACCCATTCTGAACATTATTTGCCCTCCATCTTGTATCTTAATTCGACCGAAACACAAAATGGTGGACTCCCGTTACGCTTAAGGTTCGCGAACCGGGGCGCTCAACGGTTCGCGTACCGGGTCGCTCCCTGGGAAGCGCACCATCAAAAAAGGTGGGAAAGTAGTTCACAGAAAAGCCACTGGAGACAATTTCACCAAATATAGACTAGCTCATACTACATACCAATCCCTACCATTTTCACAAATTTGATTGGAATTCCATTTAGCCTGTAGACCTCTCTAAATACCGTGAGGTAAATTACTTCACAAAACACATCTGAAGTGTTGGAATTGACAACCAATTAAAATGTTACTTTCATTTTCTACTTTTTTTACCTGACATTTGATTGGTTATATACCTGAATATATATAAAGGAAGAGAAGAAAACACAGCCATTTTGACTACTACTTCTTGGTGTACATTTCAATAGGATTTTCACTAATTCCTTCAACTTCTATCTAAAGGTAAGTTTTTATTTTTAAAACTGAAGTATATTGTGCACTATAAGTTAATATGGTAAACGTTTTCTGATAGTTATATACTATCCCTCTGTAGTAGTTATAGATTTAGATAGACTTCTCTGTTATAGTTATGGATGGAGTTAGGCTTCTCTTGTATAATTATGAATTTACTTACGTTAAATCACATACACTTTTTTATATTCCTACTTCCACTCTGATACTATACACTGCCCAAAATTAATCCCAACAGTGCCCTATCTCTACTAATATATATTTTTTTAATCTAAATTTCAGGCAAAATGGAAGGCGAACAGAAAGTTGAATTTCAAATTGTCCTGCAAGAGAGCAGCCAAGAAATCATTGATGAAAATGATATTGAATTTTTCGATGAAACTTGGGACAAAGAACTACTGCAATGTGTACAAGCAGTAGATAACCTCCTTGAAAATGAGGACATTTTACACCCTCAGAGACTACAATGTATATTCAATGATAATTATGAAATTTCTGACAATGAAATGTTAGAAAGTTTAATAAATTATGAAACACAATCACAATAAAAAAAATGCTTAAAAAATAAAGAAAATAAAAAATAATCAACAAAAACAACAATCAATTAACATACAGCATTTGAAAAGTCTATCATTCATTTTTCATTGCAGTACGCTGCCCAGAACGCTTCCCGGTTCGCGGACCGGGCGCTCCCCACGCAAAAAAAAACAAATTTTTTTTTTTGTTTTTTTTGCCCCGCGGGGCCCTTTTAAAACCTCCACATTAAACCTAGGGGGTCAGGGAGGATCTAGTATGCCCCCTTATGGTCATTTTCGCCTTTGTTTTGGCCTCCTCTTGTCTCTCAATCCTACCGAGAGACAAGATGGCGGCCGCTCCGGACTGTTTAGAATGTTGACAGACACCGGAGAGCCAATCAGCTTAGCTACGCGAAGTTCCGGTACGCTTAAGGTCCGCGGACCGGAGCGCTGCCCAGAGCGCGCTTACAGATATATATCTTTTTTTAAACGTTAATTTCTCAAAATCCACTGGAGCACATATATTGAGACCTAGAAAAGGCACATCGGGCTACCAGTCCCTACAATTTTGCCAAGTTTCATGCAAATCCATTCAGCCGTTCGGGCTAAACGTGAGGCCAACCGCCCTATGGAAAACTCAATGTTAAAAACACGTTTTGGGACCCCCCTTTTTTCTCGGCCCCCCCTTGACGAAACCCCCCCAAATTTCCAAGGGCTGCTCAGAAACAAAATGTTCCATTTTCCAGAAAATTTCAGCCAATTTTTCAGTGAATTTCATTGGTTTTTTAAAAGCTAATATCTATAGCTGTAAAGTGTATTCTTCTTTAAATCCAAAAATATATTTTATATGCTTATTAATATTTTTTTTTAAATAATTCGCTCCCGGTCCGCGAACCGGGAAGCTTCCCGTTAGCTCAATTTAATTCCGCGACCCGGTCCGCGAACCGGTAAGAAATCAACATAGTGACGGTATCGCGTTGCCGCGTAATGCGTCTTATGACGTACTGCGTTAGCGCACCCGGAAGTGCCCCGGGGCGCGGACCGAGGCGCGAAACGCAGCTCCCCGGAAGCGATCCGCGGCGCGAAAGCGCGACGTATCGCGTTGCCGCGAAATGCGTCTTGTGACGTATCGCGTTAGCGCACCCGGAAGTGTCCCGGGGCGCGGACCGGGGCGCGAAGCTTAGCGACCCGGAAGCTAACCGGGGAGCGTTCCGCAGCGCTTAACATGAGCGTGAGAGGTCATGTGACTTGTTAATAAAACTTTTCATTGGTTCATTTCACTTTTGGTTTCATAATGATGGAAGGCTAGGTCAGGTGACTTAAAAATAACACTTTTCATTGGTTGAGAAGTATTGTTTTTCCCAAATGATGAAAACCCCTCCTTCTTTCCTCACTCTGACTTTCATCATTGTGAGAGGAAGACCTATTTTGCTTGTTGGAAGACCTATTTTGCTTGTGTGAAAATGGCTTCATTGGTTGCTTCAGCTGGTGCACCCCCACCACCACCACCACCTCCTCATGGGAAGAGAGGACCACCTCCCCAGGTCCTTACCAACACTGAGGAGGAAGAGGAAGAAATGGATGAGGAGGGAGAAGAACCACAATTTTTAGAAGAGTTGCCCCGGGTTTCCAGAAAGAAAGCCAGTTTCATCTGGCAGTTTTTTTCAATGCCTCGTGGCCAAAAAAAGGTCAACGCAAGGTATGTCACCTGCCTGATATGCAAGGAACAATTGTCCAGAGAGACGGTCAAAAAATATAGCTTTGGAAATCACACAATGCACAGGCACATGACGAGGAAACATCCCCTAAATTACAGCCGGGCAGAATTAAGGGATATGCACGACAATCCAAGACCAACTCCTGTGGCCAGACCAACAATACCGGTTTCTCTAACACCAGAAGAGGCACGGGAAACTGTGCCAAATATTCAAGAAAATTTTGGGCACATGATTCACTTATGTATGCACTGTCGTGCATTATTAGCTTGTGGCAACATGAGCATCAATGCACTCAACCTGGCATATGAACACCATGATTGCCCTAACCGCCCCCAGTAATTTTTTTTTGCTCCTGTTGAGCCATTTTCAACGCCTGTTTTTTGTTGTTTCCCCCCCCCAAAAAAAAACCAAAAATATATAAAATCGTTCAAAAAATACAAAAAAAAACAAAAAATGTTCAAAAAAAAAAAAAAATATATAAAACAACAAAAATATTAAAAAAAAAGTTCTTTTCAGAACTACCTTCCCTTTCCAAAAAAATTGCTAGAATGTTTAGCACTCTGGCAAGCTCTATTTCTTTTGGTTCGCTTCCGGGTTAGCTTCCCGGTACGCGGACCGGGAGCTAACCAAAAAAAAAAAAGTGTAAGTATAAGGAAAGGAAACAGAGAGTGATGTTAAAAGAAAGACAGCTATAGGGAGTAAAGAAGAGATACTGTTTAATAGATCTATTTACCGAAGAAAAGACAGAAGAGGGTATAATTGTGAAAAACAAAATAGATAAGGAAGTGAAAGAAAAAAAGAGAGTATAACATTAACAAAGAAGAGTTTCTTGGAGAATGTGAGTGAATGTTCAAAATAAGATTAAAACATGAGGAATAACAGAGAGAAAAAATAGAAAACAGAAAACAAAAAATAACAGAAAAAGATTAATTGAAACAGCAAAGAAATGTAATTAACATAGAGCCATATCATCAACATAGGCAATAAAAGTTTTGCAGCTTTTATTGGCAGAAATGTGTCGCTAAAGCTGCTTTTGTGGCAGAAAACTGCCACTAAAACCACTTTTGCACCAGTTTTCTGCCAATAAAAAGAGCAATAATTTTATTGGCTGTGTTCATAATATTCCCCTTAGTGTGCTTCAACTACACAGAGAAAGCATTATGAACAAGTAGTGATAGACTGATCAGTCAAAGACACTAAGAGTAATAGAGACGCAGTGAGTGAACAAGAGTGAGGAACTATGAGAAGAGAGGGACTGAGAAAAAGAGTGGAAGGAGTTGAGTAAGTAGGTAATAGAGAAAGGAATGAGGGAAGTAGCAAAGGCAGGAAACTGAGGGTTAAAGAAATGAAGCAGTGGAACTAATAGTAGTTAAATGTGATATAAATGTAACGAAAACAGTACAAAATATTTACCTTATAATTGTCGTTAAATTACTCACTTTTTGTTTTTATACTTTCAATCTGTGAAAGAGAGAACAAACATTTGAAAAATATTAAAACATGTATTTAAAAATTTGAAAAGACAAGGGAAAAGATTGAAGGAGAAACAGTTTTTCAAAAACTTTGACACTTACAGAAGCTTCTGCTTCTCCAGGCCCCCTACACAGTCCTAAAGATATACATTTTAAACTAACAGTATCTTGATGCAGATGAAGTGAGGCCTATCTTAAAACATGGTGCATCTTTTGCATTGCTGTTGTTTCAGAAAAGTGTCGCAACACACTAAAATTTTAAATAATTGCTTCAGGATGCCAATAAGATGTCTACTATCCAGAGGTTTGTTTCAGGTGAGGCCTACTCAGGGTTGCAGATGAAATTTCGAGTTGTTGAAGAGAATAGAGGACATAATACATGTGAAGGTCTACCAATGAAGTGAGTCATGTCCACTGCACTCTTCATCAAAGTCCAAACCTCCTATGTTTCCCTGGACAGACCTAAACTTGATCTGCACAATGTGATTCGTAATGATAGGAAACACAGGTGATGTAATTGAAATACATGCAATTTATTTTGCTCATTTCACAATCACATCACTTGTGCTTCCTTTGCTTAGGTATCTCATTGTGCAGATGTAGTCTAGCATATGAAAGAATACGCAGAAGCGCAGCACTGCATGCAACAACTTTGACACTTACAGAAGCCTCACCTTCTCCATGCCTCCTACACAGTTCTACATATACATCATAAATGCAAACAGTACAGAATTAATTATACATGTTAAATGGTTTATTTTTGCTGTTCTCAGAATGTATCAAAATTCACTAAAAACAGTGACTTGAAGGTATTCATCATGTAACAGCGGGGGAAAAAAAACACAATCAAAATGATTGTGTTTAAAAAACCCATACAACATCAGAAATCAAAATTCAGAACTCCTTAAAGTTAACTTACTTTCCATGACGTCCAAGGATGTCCTATGAACAGCTTACACTCTTTTGTGCTGTTATTACTTTCAGCCCGCCACTTTCTGAAAGAAAATCTCCATCGTTTTTAAAAACACGTTACATGCAATAAATGACTTCTTGCTCTCTACCACAATTTTCCACAAGGCCAAATCTGGTCAGAGCCATTTATAACTCTTGGATTTCTTGTAAGCCAATCCCGTCATTTGGCATTTTCGCAACTTTCAGAATTAAAATGTTGAAGATCATTTTCACAATCCTGGAATAGTAATATCTTCCCCTTCTTGCTCAGTCATGTTCTACTTTTCCTATGACACTGATACAAGCAGACTTACACTACTTCTATGACTACTACAATTATTTAATTCTCTACATCACTTTTAATCACAAAGCAATGTAAAACAGTAGACAGCATTGCAGACTTACATTCCCTCTACTCCATGTTTTGATTGGCTGCTTCAATTAGCTTATAAAAAGAAACAGTTTTTCTGAACTCATTCAAAGTGCACGTATTTCTCCATAATGTCCAGTCCTATGGTTAGAAGTTATGTCTCTGAACTACACTTATCCTCAAGGCCAAATTGTGTAGGAGCCATTAGAACTTCTTGAAATTCCACAGAGCACATCCCGAGATTATTTCCCTAAAATGTTGGTTTTAAAAACACCAGGTAAGAGTTTTTAAGGTCATACGGCAATTTTTTTTTGAAAATTAAAACAGAATCATTGCAGAATGACCAGCCATTTCTAGACTTTAAATAAGCTGTGTAATGTCCTGATGTTATTGAAGGGCCGTCATGATATATAATTGCTGCAGTTACAAAAGTCCTTCCTGATATTGACAACTGCGAAGCTACAAAATTTTTAATTAAAGTTGTCAATTTTGTTCCATCAGGCCTACATCGTTGGAACATTAAAATGACATACTGGCCATATGTTCGTATAAATAATGTGGACATCATTTCAGATTTACATTGGCTACACTCCATGTTGTGATCAGCTGCTTTTACTAGCTTATTAAAGGAGACTGATTTACTGTCTGGCAAAGTTAAATATATAAATCTTTCTGAGTCTACACTAGTAGTACTTGATACCATACAGTTCTCGCAGTCATGCTGCCATTGATAAGAAAGCCCAAACAGCTGATCTACATCTACACCTTCAGCATGTAATACATCAAGCATATACATTAAAAACTCCTGACAATCTTGCTGAATATTTTGAGAGAATTGTGTTTGGCCTGAACATCTGTCTAACAGATTTCGAATTTCAGACACACTTTCTATGTTTCTTCTATCAGTGCTACATTTCTCTAACACAGAATTTAACAAACTGCAAAATCTTTGATCAGAATTGACCACAATCTCTTCTTTTACATTTTTTAGAGAAAACAAAACATTAACCACTACATTAGCATAGCAGTTGACACCAGAACTGTTTTCAAACTGAAAACCAACAACATCTTCAACATAATCCTTTTTGTTTCTGCTTGTAATATTAGGTTCATTGACTTTTTGTCTTTTTGCTACAACCTCCCCAGTATTGTTCTCATTCCTTCGTTTCCGGCCTACCACACGTTTCTCAAACAAAGGATACTGAGGCAAATGTGGCGCATACTCTCTTCTTAACCTATTGTATTCCTTAACACAATCTAGATCCGCACAAATGTTTGTGACATCACACTCAATCAAGTACAATCCCGATAAAGTTCTAACTCGTGACAATGCCACATATGCCATACCCTCCTTGAACACAGAACTGCCAATATTCACCAATGCACTGTCTACACTTAAACCTTGCGATTTATGGATTGTCACCGCATATGCCAAGCAAACAGGAAACTGCTTACGGCGAACATATAAGTCTTTTACAAGCAAAAATCTAGCAGAACAACGAGCAATTAGCTGTACTTCCTCAATGCCATCAAATTTAATTTTTAAAAATTCAATTCCATCTCTATTTCTGTATTTCACAAAATCAACAACATTACCCATTGATCCATTTACCAGACCTCTTTCAACATGTAAATTCCTTCTTAAAATTATATGGCAGTTCAAGCACACATTCAGAGTCTTTTCAAAACCTGCAGTTTTAGATATACTCTTCTCTAATGAATCCAATTTTGTTTTCAGATTCTCAGACAAAATAATTGTTGATCCCATATGCTCTACTCTATCAATAGCTTCCAGTTTCACAATCTCTTGCTTTTCTAAATGCAACATTTTGTTGTTAAATTTGGCACATTCTGCAAGAGTTGGCATCAAACATATTCCAGATTTCTTCTCAGTAATTTTCAGAAAAATATTCTCAGGCACAACGTCTTGTTCTGGATATAAATTTGATAGTAATCGTGCATGTAAAGCTTCTTTCCCATGCTCGGTCACTTTTCCAATTCTAACATCTTGTAGAATAGTCTTGTAAACTTCATCCTTCGCCTGACGCATATTTTCATGCAGTTCAGCATAATTGAAGTTTAACCATATATTGACGTTGCCAATGCTGCCTAGGCACTTCCTGGTATCTTCATGCGTGAGCATTTTGAACACAGGTTGCCCTTTCACTGGTGTCAGCTGCAGAAGATCTCCGAAAACAATGATGTGTTTGCCACCAAATAACACATCATACTCTGTTTTGAGAACTTCTTGCATCCTCAAATGCACAAAGGCAAGCATGACATTGGAAACCATGCTTACTTCGTCAATGATAAGAAGTTTCATTTTCCTCAAGATTCTTGAAACTTCAAAACAAGCATCTCCAGATAGCTTGTGATATTGTAATTTGTTGTCATGCTCCACTGGCAGCATCAGTAAACGATGTAAAGTAATCCCTTTAATATTATGTGCTGCCAGTCCAGTTGGAGCAGTGACAACACAAGACAGCGATGACTCTGTCCTTTCCTGCAAATAGCATGAAATTGCTTTAATGAGGAAACTTTTTCCAGTTCCCGCTTCTCCACTCACGTACAGTCGGACAGGCTTCAACGACGTACATGAGCACTCTTTCTTATCATGACTTAATCCATGATCAATTTGCATGGTAACTTCGTCATATATTTTCCTCTGCTCAACGTTGAGTTGTCTTTCCAACTCTTCTAAGTTAACCGCATCCTCTTGAGCATGTGCCATGGCTCTTTCCACTTCATTCATAGCAGTGGCAGCTTCATTTTCGATAACAGGTCCTCCTAGTGGATCCTGACTCAATGAAGCAGAACTCTGACTGTCCTGAGAACTGTCTCTGGCAATCTCGGCTGCAATCGTTGCTTCCTGCTCAATTTCCGCATTCAACATTTCTACATATTTGGGAAAAGCAGGACATTCTATGGTCTCCTTGGCGGCATTGAAAGAGTCTTCGTAACAGAGGAAATCTCCAAGCAGTTCCTCTTCTGCACGCCAAGGCTTGAAAAGTTGCAAAAGTGCTAAATAGAAAAACTCCTTTTTTTCAGGAGATTCACCACTCAATTTTCGATGGTTTACCAAGTGGCATTTTCTTTGCTTGACCAGACATCCCTCACTTCCTATTACAGCATACACTCCTTTCTCAGTATCTTCTTTGATGTTCCTCTTGAATATGTAATTTTGCAGAACCTCATACAGACAAACATTCTCGAGGTGACTGCTTCGATTTGGATAATATGTATCCAACATGTTTGTCTTCAAAATGTCGGTACTGTTTGGCTCCTTTTCCGCCAAATACTCAATTTCCCGCACAGGTTTGAGAACTCGATTACGCGTTGCTTCAAGACCAAGACTCGCCCAAACGATACTCCTGGACTTGGCATAGAGACTTGCTGAAGACAACCGGTCAGAACATTCGTACGCTCCGATTTCTTGATGCGACAACATCTTCAGACTGAAACTGTACAACTTCTTGCTGAGGCTCTTTTCATGGGAAATGTCCTCCCACATATCCTTCAATTCTGTCTTCTCTTTTTTGGTGATGTAAGACGTCACATACCGAGCCACAGCCATACAGTTATCAGCCACAAACTGTATATCCATGTTAGCATTCCACATGGACAAAATCACCGGGTTGTAGTCGTTGATGTACTTGGACTCTTGGTTCCTCTTCAAATTGTAAGTGTTTTTAGGTGATTTCTTCATGACATTGTGTCGCAGCGAAGACATCAAACTGTTTACTCTTCCTTTAGAAATCACCGGTCGTGGAAAGCCGAAACGACATTTAGTGTAGAACTTGTCCTTGTTTCGGAATTTACGACGGCAGTACTTTCCACATCGATGGCTTTGGAAACGCAGAACTTTTTCTCTTAGGCTTTTCTTCTCCTTTGCGTTTGGAACAGCACACGTAGAATACTGTTGGATGAAACTCATCACTGAGTCTTCTGGATCCGTTCCAAATTTAGGTGCATCCTTGATCCACAGCAACATATGTATATGAGGAGCACCTCTTGCTTGGTACTCCTTTCTCCAGAAGAAATCCAACACCTCTCCAAGAGGTGGATTCTTCTTATTCATGATGAAAGACATCATAGCTTCAAATCTATGATTGAAGTACCTACATACATTGACTGGATCCAAAGAGCACAGTTCTCCAGGTGTCTTGAATTCGATGTTATCTACGTTAGCATTTGCCTCTCGTAGAAATTCAAGTAAGTCTTCCCAGCCATACTCGGCACAGCTCAGAGTGAGGAACCATGTGGGAGTACCTAAGTTCCTCAGCATACATTTTAAATCACCATGACGACGGTACCAGTACTCATTAGTACCACGCTGACACGCCATGAGATTAATCAGGTGAGAATCCAAAATACTGTCTTGGACATTGACTTTATCCATAAAGTCACTTGCCGAGATGTTTTGCATGTGTATACCACTTTTCAAGATGTGGTTCACTGCATATGACAGTCCAGACAGATCGCTTTCAAACAGGAGATGAAACAAATAAGGAATGCATTGTCGAAACCTAGCATCTCCTGCATACAATCGCAAAGTCCGGTATTCAGAAGCAGGAATTTGATGAGGTCGCTCATCATATCTTCCTCCCTGACCTGTTGGAAAAAGCTGTGGGAAACACCGAGCTTCCAAACTTTCCTCCCAAACACTAATGGGACTCCCTTTGGCTTGTTTCATTTGAAACAACTCAATAGCATTCCCCATGACTTCCTTGGAATACAAAGGATGAACACCATAATGTTCATATATTTCTTCACTAGTAGAGGGTTCTACTTTCTCAATTTGACCAGCACACAAATCGCTATCCTCTTCCTCACTTACTTCCTCTTCTGCAACATATACATTCTTATAGTATTTATTATTTTTTTTCAAATACAATGTTGCCTTTTTAACTTTCCTAACATCTACTAAATCTTGCCATATTTTCTTATTCTTTGTCGGAACCCCATTAACTAAGATAACCAGAGGTTCCTCTTCCACTTTTTCTACTCCAATTGTGTTAATGTTTTTCTTCAAATCTAGAGGCAAATAAACAACTCTTCCCTTTAATCCTCTCTGTAAATCTGATGGAGGCAATTTCCCTGTCTTTGGCTCCATTCTTACAATAGCCTGAAAGGGATGGATACTTTGAATCAAAATAGATTCATAAGTATTTAAATCCTTCAATTCAGAAGGAATCTCAACCAATTCCAGATTATTATGAACTGCTCTAGCAGGCATCTGGTTTTGATTTAATTTGCAACAACAATAAGTACACACACGTTGATCCAATCCCAAATCAAAACAATTTTCTACCATCAAGTATGTTGCAAAATCCTTCCATTCACTATTATTTTCCCTTTAACTTTTTGCATATAAATCCACTAACTTAGTCTGATTCTTATAATAAGTGCGTCGACAACACACACAAGTGAAATGAGGCCTCTCACTTGATTTCACCTCAAATGTCGCAATTTCCCTCTGGAAATGATCTGTACTGGAAACCTGTACACTATCTTCCACATGACCCTCTTCTTCTTTCTCAATTTCAACATTCTCCTCTTTACTTCCAAAGTAACAAAACTCAATTTCTTCACATATATTCTTCACATCTATTTCAGAACCATGCAAAAGAGCAGCGCATAATTGTTTAAGCATAATTGCTGGACTCTTAGCATAATACAACATTCTAACTAATTTCCTCACTTTGTTATGATGCACTGCTAGCATCCTGAAATGATGAAAAACACTCTGGCATACTCTCCTGGAAAGACAAGCCAGTGAATGACCATGCAAACCTGTCACTTCTCTTACTCTGCAAGGATCTAATTCTTGCAACAACCTTATTTTCTGCTTCAAACTTTTCTTATTAAATGACCGTACAAAATCACAAAGCAAATTGATGGAGTCCTGTCGCACACTGCAAATACTACTACACTTCCAGGTGTACACAGGACCCTTAGCACGTCTTCCTAAAACCTCATTACCTAACACCTCTTCTGCCTCTGTTGTCACAAGTTTTTCTTTTTCAACTGGACAACCATCTTTCACTTCATAAGCACGACCACTGGTGTCAACTGCATGCACCAAATCATTATCCTGGAAATAACTCTCCTCATTAAAAAATGCCTCACAGCTTGAACTATGCATCCATTCTCCAGAAAAAACTTCACAAAAATTACTACGATTAACTATTCTCTTCCATCTACTATTTCTTTTGAAATCATAAATTGCCTTGTTTAGCTTCCTAATTCTATTGATTATCAAAATAAATAACTTACGTTTAATTTCAAATGCCTGATCAATAACTTTCTCAACTTTTTTTTTTCTCTTATACAAAACCAGTTTCTGTTGACGTTTCTTAATATTTTTTAACAAATTGCCAATTATCCTGTTGCGGAACATTCGTTTACGAATCTCCCTAAACTGTTGTTTCCTTCTACTATCATGCACAGAGTTATCTCTTGCTCTAGCAGTAACATTTTTCATTGGCCTTTCCTTTCCATTTGATTTCCTTCTCGTTTTATGGACTGAAACATTTTCTGTAGTAATATTTTTTTTACTACACATATTTCTTATGAATTGTTTTGTGCTCTTACCCGGTGCTTTCTTCGTGACTTGACAAATCTTTTTGTTAGAGGACTGCTGCTTATTTTTTTTCACCTGCTGTCTTTGACGTTTTGCAGCCTTTCTCTGTCTTTCTATTG
This sequence comes from Lissotriton helveticus, assembly GCF_964261635.1. Taxonomy (NCBI): domain Eukaryota; kingdom Metazoa; phylum Chordata; class Amphibia; order Caudata; family Salamandridae; genus Lissotriton; species Lissotriton helveticus. Next base: position 524,285,600 of record NC_136063.1, read on the forward strand.
TAGGCATGGTGAAATCTTGAAATGATCTGCAGTTGAATCTGTGGTAAAATATAATAAAAAATTTTATTAACCATTATTACCAAACAGTAAAACAATAACAGTGATCAAAAACTTAACACACTACTTGACATTTTAAATAGAAGATTTTTTAGTCCTTGCAAATTTACAATACAGAAATACCAGAAAAGAAATGACATTTATATTTATGTTACCTATGCTATTTTATATGTGAATCTGATCTAATTTTATGAGCATATTTTAATATTTTATTGAAGACACTACACATAACCTGCTTTTGAAGGTGTCTTTATTTTTAAATTAAACGGTTTACCTTTTTACTTTTTATTAATTATAAATTTTAAAAATAAATGTTTATATTTCCATAGGCTCAAGCAGGTCAGCTTCCCATCCTATTTCATATAATTCCGACAAATCTGCATCCTCATCACGCTCTTCTTCATCCTCAGGATTTAAATCATCCAAGGGATCAACATCCACTGATGTTTCAATTACAAGTTCAATGATGAGGTCAAAATCAACTGATTGCAGATTGTCGCTCATGTTGAGGTTGTCTTTATCTTTAAAGAAAGATAACAACAATGAGATGTTGCAGAGTAAGAGACAAATCTCAGAGATTATAATAGTAAAATTGTTTAACAAGAGTAAAATTTTGCAGCTATTATTTAGCCATGTCCAGCGATGCTGAGCCGGTGAAGCCTATGTCAAATTTTTCACTGAACAGGACTCATCTCTTCTTAACCTTGGATAAGCCTCACCGACTCTGTGTCCCCTGCACATACTTAAATGTAAAGGGGCAGATTTATGTTAAATGGCACATCCCCAGGCATGCACCAGTTAACGTGCACCACTGCTCTGCCACCCATGGTGTGCCGCATTTACAATCAGATAGGAGAAACCTGCGTCAAAACACTGCGCCTGCTTTAAGCAGGCATAGGTCTTGACGCAACATTGTGGAGATGGTGCACCCTTGAGCGTTGCTGGAGCTGCATCGCACTTGCGATACAACTCCAGCAATGCGCCACCTTAACGGCACAGATGCGTCACGCATCTGTGCCGTTTTTGCCCCATGCTGCGCCGCATTGTAAATGCAGCACACCATGGGTGGCGGAACAGCGGCGCAGGATGACTGGCACATCCCTGGTGATGCGCCAGTCATCATAAATCTATCCCTAAGCTTCTTATCTTGTTAGAGATGAACTGCCATATGTATCATCAAAATATTTTGCATTTCCTAAATAGCGAATTTTAAGGAATAAATAGCGATTCTTTACCATTCCTAATTTGCGATGAGCAAATTGCTAATTGCAAGTTACCCATTCATTTCCATGGGCTAGGAGGCTCATAGGAATGAAGGTTTAATTTGCGATTAGCAATTTGCTCATCACAAATTAGGAATTTTTCCAAGGGTGCAGGGGTGTCTCAAGAACACCCTGCTGCACCCCTGAAAAAGAAATTTGGGGGCATATGGCACACATACATGCCCTAAGGGCATGTGTTGGCGTCATATGTGACCTTTTGTTTTTTTTAAAAAAAGCTTTTTGAAAAGAATTCACAAATTACCACCAATTTACCACAATAGTTTACAAATCCTTAATGTCATTTTTTACATATTTTTTGTTTGATACATTGCATTTAAGTAGTCTCAAAAAAATGTGCAAATCCTTCAGTGCAATTGCAAAATAAGGAATAGCACATTTTTCTACTCCTTATTTTGCATCAAACTTGTTTGATACATACCATTTGTCTAATTAACATTCACAAAGGCCGAAATTCGTAGAATTTTGATCTTTGCGAATGCTAATTAGCTTGATACATATGGCCCCAAGTGAGGCCTGTCTTGCGACATGGTGCATCTTTTGCATCACTGCTGCATCGGTTTCATGTGGTACGTTTTTTTTACACCATGACATATCTGCCTAAATGCATCAATTTGTAATGTTGTCGCCTCATAGCAAATCTTTTGCACCGCCGCTGCATCATAAAAGTGACGCACAGTGGCAGAAAAGAGGCATACACCTATCATAAATCTGTCCCTAGCATTTTAAATGATTAATCCAGGATGACAATAAGGTGTGGCCTATCCAAAGGTTTGTTTAAGTTGAGGCCTACTCAGGATTGCAGATTAAAGTTACGCTTGATGAAGAATACAGAGGAGATAATACATGTAAAGGCCTACCAATGAAGTAAGTAATGTCCACTTTATTGCGCCAGTCATCATAAATGTATCCCTAAGCTTCTTATCTTTGTTACAGATGAACCACCATATGTACCATCAAACTATTTTGCATTTCCTAAATAGCAAATTTTAAGGAATAAATAGCAATTCTTTACCATTCCTAATTTGCAATGAGCAAATTGCTAATTGCAAATTACCCATTCATTTCCATGGGCTAGGAGGCTCATAGGAATGAAGGTTGCAATTTGCGATTAGCAATTAGCTCATCACAAAATAGGAATTTTTTCAAGCGTGCAGGGGTATCTCAAGAACACCCTGCTGCACCCCTGAAAAAGAAATTTGGGGGCATATGGCACACATACATGCCCTAAGGACATGTATGGGCGTCATATGGGACCTTTTGTTTTTTAGAAAAAAATGCTTTTTGAAAAGAATTCGCAAATTACCACAAACTAGAAGTTGGTGGTAGTTTCCAAATCCTTAATATCATTTTTTACATATTTTTTGTTTGATACATTGCATTTAAGGAATCGTAAAATTTGCAAATCCTTCAGTGCAATCGCAAAATAAGGAATAGCAAATTTTGAATTAAGGACATTTTAAGTCATTTCCATATGTGCAGTGTTTTGAAATTATGATTTGAAAATCGTTTTTGGGGAAAAGTAATGGTTTGCAAATTTATGACAAGGACATAATGGTGTATGCTTCTCTATAAGGCATTTCAGTGTCTCTGATGTCATTTTTCCCATATTACATTATAAGACCTTTCCCCATGGAGCACATTCCTTGTAAATATGCTCCCACCTGTGCATGGCGAATTTAGATTTTGACTGTTTGAGTCACATAACCATGTTAAAAGTGACCCAAAAAAATTGCAAACGTTTTAAAAAAACACATTCATGTGTCTTAAGGACATTTTAAGTCATTTCCCCATGGACAGTGTTTTCTAAGTGGCGCAAAAGAGGCATACACCTATCATAAATCTGTCCCTAGCATTTTAAATGATTAATTCAGGATGACAATAAGATGTGGCCTATCCAGAGGTTTGTTTAAGGTGAGGCCTACTCAGGATTGCAGATTAAAGTTACGCTTGATGAAGAATACAGAGGACATAATACATGTAAAGCTCTACCAATGAAGTAAGTAATGTCCACTTTATTGCGCCAGTCATCATAAATGTATCCCTAAGCTTCTTATCTTGTTACAGATGAACCACCATATGTACCATCAAACTATTTTGCATTTCCTAAATAGCAAATTTTAAGGAATAAATAGCAATTCTTTACCATTCCTAATTTGCAATGAGCAAATTGCTAATTGCAAATTACCCATTCATTTCCATGGGCTAGGAGGCTCATAGGAATGAAGGTTGCAATTTGCGATTAGCAATTAGCTCATCACAAAATAGGAATTTTTTCAAGCGTGCAGGGGTATCTCAAGAACACCCTGCTGCACCCCTGAAAAAGAAATTTGGGGGCATATGGCACACATACATGCCCTAAGGACATGTATGGGCGTCATATGGGACCTTTTGTTTTTTAGAAAAAAATGCTTTTTGAAAAGAATTCGCAAATTACCACAAACTAGAAGTTGGTGGTAGTTTCCAAATCCTTAATATCATTTTTTACATATTTTTTGTTTGATACATTGCATTTAAGGAATCGTAAAATTTGCAAATCCTTCAGTGCAATCGCAAAATAAGGAATAGCAAATTTTGAATTAAGGACATTTTAAGTCATTTCCATATGTGCAGTGTTTTGAAATTATGATTTGAAAATCGTTTTTGGGGAAAAGTAATGGTTTGCAAATTTATGACAAGGACATAATGGTGTATGCTTCTCTATAAGGCATTTCAGTGTCTCTGATGTCATTTTTCCCATATTACATTATAAGACCTTTCCCCATGGAGCGCATTCCTTGTAAATATGCTCCCACCTGTGCATGGCGAATTTAGATTTTGACTGTTTGAGTCACATAACCATATTAAAAGTGACCCAAAAAAATTGCAAACGTTTTAAAAAAACACATTCATGTGTCTTAAGGACATTTTAAGTCATTTCCCCATGGACAGTGTTTTCTAAGTGGCGCAAAAGAGGCATACACCTATCATAAATCTGTCCCTAGCATTTTAAATGATTAATTCAGGATGACAATAAGATGTGGCCTATCCAGAGGTTTGTTTAAGGTGAGGCCTACTCAGGATTGCAGATTAAAGTTACGCTTGATGAAGAATACAGAGGACATAATACATGTAAAGCTCTACCAATGAAGTAAGTGATGTCAACTTCATTGCGCCAGTCATCATAAATGTATCCCTAAGCTTCTTATCTTCTTAGACATCAACCGCCATATGTATCATATAACTATTTTGCATTTCCAAAATAGCGAATTTTAAGGAATAAATAGCGATTCTTTACCATTCCAAATTTGCGATGAGCAAATTGCTAATTGCAAATTACCCATTCATTTCCATGGGCTAGGAGGCTCATATAAATGAAGGTGCAATTTGCGATTAACAATTTGCTCATCGCAAATTAGGAATTTTTCCAAAGCAGCAGGGGTGTCTCAATAACACCCTGCTGCACCCCTGAAAAAGAAATTTGGGGGCATATGGCGCACATAAATTTTAACAACATTCCTTTACCTCAAAAACGATTTTCAAATCATAATTTCAAAACACTGCACATGGGAAAATTACTTAAAATGTCCTTAAGACACATAAAAGCGTTTTTTGATTGCCTTTGCAGCATGTTTGTATCACTTTTAACATGGCTATGTAACACAAACATTCAAAATCTAAATTTGCCATGCACAGGTGGGAGCATATTTACAAGCAATTTGCGCCACAGAGAAAGGTCTTACACTAAAATGGGAAAAATAACATCAGGGACAGTCAATTGCCTTATAAAGAAGCATACACCATTATGTCCTTGTCATAAATTTAAAAACAATTCCTTTTCCCCAAAAACGATTTTCAAATCATAATTTCAAAACACTGCACATGGGAAAATGACTTAAAATGTCCTTAAGACACATGAAAGCGTTTTTTGATTGCCTTTCCAGCATGGTTGGGTCACTTTTAACATGGCTATGTAACACAAACATTTAAAATCTAAATTTACCATGCACAGGTGGGAGCATATTTACAAGCAATTTGCGCCACAGAGAAAAGTCTTACATTAAAATGGGAAAAATAACATCAGGGACAGTCAATTGCCTTATAAAGAAGCATACACCATTATGTCCTTGTCATAAATTTAAAAACAATTCCTTTACCTCAAAAACGATTTTCAAATCATAATTTCAAAACACTGCACATGGGAAAATTACTTAAAATGTCCTTAAGACACATAAAAGCGTTTTTTGATTGCCTTTCCTGCATGGTTGGGTCACTTTTAACATGGCTATGTAACACAAACATTCAAAATCTAAATTTTCCATGCACAGGTGGGAGCATATTTACAAGCAATTTGCGCCACATAATTCATAATTTTCTCCTTAAAGCACACTATTCTCTATCTAAATTAAAGAAATATTTTCTCACCTTAGCAAATACTTTGAGTTTGAAAACAGTCTCAGAAACACACCAATTTGTCTTCAGCAGAGCAAAAGGTATGCACTCCAGAGTCTGCAGCTATCAAAAGCACAGAAATGCTGTAATTCTTCACACATATCTCTCATGTCACCCAATCAAAACTCTTCCCTCACTTTTTTTCAAATGAAAACCCTTCCCCCCTCTGCCCTTTCTGTCTTTTCTGCATGGCAACCACCTCTTGGAAGACTTCTGGTGTTTGCAAGTTCACACAACTTTGTTGCAATTGAACTCTGAACTCTCAGTGCACCTGCATATCCAGTGCATTCTTTCATTTAATGATTTTTTATTGACCATTCAAAATACATCTTTCAAAGAACACATCCGTGCACCCTAACTTTCTGTTTTCAGCAATCAAAATCCACCAATCACTGTTACTGCTTCATGAACACAGAAACTCCACAGTTTTTTTCATTTTAAACTCTCATTTTTTCAACTGCCATTTCATTGCCACACTTCATCTGACTGCAGGAGAACCTTCTCTCACCATGTTTTCTGTCTGGATTGTTGGACATAGTTATATTCACTGGGCTCAAAGGTACGTTGAAAACAGGAAATTACCTAACCTCAATTTACAAGATGTGGAAATTAAGTGGTTTGGCCACAGAGGATTAAAATGTCACCAATTGATACCATTGGTGAAAACCTTTATGCATTTGCCCAAACCTGACCTGTTAATTGTGCACTGTGGAGGTAATGACTTGGGCACTTTGACTGGTGTAGGTCTGGAAATGCTTTTAAAGGACACCTTTGAGCAATTAATGGCACTTTTTCCTCAGACTGCCTTGGTATATTCAAATATATGCCAAAGACAGAAATGGAGGTGGTCAAACCAATTTTGTCCACAAATTGAGAAGTCGAGGAAGCATGTAAACAAATCTGTTTCAGCTTACATGAGAGACCATGGAATGGGCTCCCTGTACAACAATAACTTGCGTTACTACATGCAAGATATCTACAGAGGAGATGGAGTTCACTTCTCAGATGAGGGCAACAGAGTTTTTACTCTGAATTTAAGAATGTGCATTGGTACCTACTTATAAGTACCTAAATGTACCATAAACCCAAAAGCTCTTCTCAGAGCTACCCTACATCTGATCACTCACAATTATTATTTTACTCTAACATTTTTCACTAATTTCCAACAAAGTACGCTCCCTGGGGCGCTTCCCGGTACGCGAACCGGGAGCTAACCTCGCGAAATTATTTTTTAAAAATGTTTTTTTTTCGCACATATAAGCCTCCTCAGCCACCCTCAGAAAACCTAGGGGGTCAAGATAACTCTACCGTGCCCCCTTCTACCCATTCTGAACATTATTTGCCCTCCATCTTGTATCTTAATTCGACCGAAACACAAAATGGTGGACTCCCGGAACGCTTAAGGTTCGCGAACCGGGGCGCTCAACGGTTCGCGTACCGGGTCGCTCTCTGGGAAGCGCACCATCAAAAAAGGTGGGAAAGTAGTTCACAGAAAAGCCACTGGAGACAATTTCACCAAATATAGATTAGCTCATACTACATACCAATCCCTACCATTTTCACAAATTTGATTGGAATTCCATTTAGTCATTTAGCCTGTAGACCTCTCTAAATACCCTGAGGTAAATTACTTCACAAAACACATCTGAAGTGTTGGAATTGACAACCAATGAAAATGTTACTTTCATTTTCTATTTTTTTTACCTGACATTTCATTGGTTATATACCTGAATATATATAAAGGAAGAGAAGAAAACACAGCCATTTTGACTACTACTTCTTGCTGTACATTTCAATAGTATTTTCACTAATTCCTTCAACTTCTTTCTAAAGGTAAGTTTTTATTTTTAAAACTGAAGTATATTGTGCACTATAAGTTAATATGGTAAACTTTTTCTGATAGATATATACTATCCCTCTGTAGTAGTTATAGATTTAGAGAGACTTCTCTGTTATAGTTATGGATGGAGTTAGGCTTCTCTTGTATAATTATGAATTTACTTACGTTAAATCACATACACTTTTTTATATTCCTACTTCCACTCTGATACTATACACTGCCCAAAGATAAATTCACTGATAAAAAATGCCTATCTAAAATTATTCCCAACATTGCCCTATCTCTACTAATATATATTTTTTTAATCCAAATTTCAGGCAAAATGGAAGGCGAAAACCAAGTTTCTTTTGAAATGGACCTGCAAGAGAGCAGCCAAGAATTGATTGATACAATTGATCAAATTGACATTGAATTTTTCAATGAAACTTGGGACAATGAACTACTGCAATGTGTACAAGCAGTAGATAACCTCCTTGCAAATGAGGACATTTTACACCCTCAGAGACTACAATGTATATTCCATGATAATTATGAAATTTCTGACAATGAAATGTTAGAAAGTTTAATAAATTATGAAACACAATCACAATAAAAAAAATGCTTAAAAAATAAAGAAAATAAAAAATAATCAACAAAAACAACAATCAATTAACATACAGCATTTGAAAAGTCTATCATTCATTTTTCATTGCAGTACGCTGCCCAGAACGCTTCCCGGTTCGCGGACCGGGCGGTCCCCACGCAAAAAAAAACAAAATTTTTTTTTTTTTTTTTTTGCCCCGCGGGGCCCTTTTAAAACCTCCACATTAAACCTAGGGGGTCAGGGAGGATCTAGTATGCCCCCTTATGGTCATTTTCGCCTTTGTTTTGGCCTCCTCTTGTCTCTCAATCCTACCGAGAGACAAGATGGCGGCCGCTCCGGACTGTTTAGAATGTTGACAGACACCGGAGAGCCAATCAGCTTAGCTACGCGAAGTTCCGGTACGCTTAAGGTCCGCGGACCGGAGCGCTGCCCGGAGCGCGCTTACAGATATATATCTTTTTTTAAACGTTAATTTCTCAAAATCCACTGGAGCACATATATTGAGACCTAGAAAAGGCACATCGGGCTACCAGTCCCTACAATTTTGCCAAGTTTCATGCAAATCCATTCAGCCGTTCGGGCTAAAAGTGAGGCCAACCGCCCTATGGAAAACTCAATGTTAAAAACACGTTTTGGGACCCCCCTTTTTTCTCGGCCCCCCCTTGACGAAACCCCCCCAAATTTCCAAGGGCTGCTCAGAAACAAAATGTTCCATTTTCCAGAAAATTTCAGCCAATTCCGTCCACAAACGCCAAAGTTATTAGACATAGAATTTTCAAAAATCCCATAGGGAAAAAATCCTAACTATATATACCTACTGGCGACCGCCAGTAGGTAATATATATATATACATATATTCACAAACAATATATTGAAATTCCTCTGTTATAGTTAGTTGTACTAAGTATAACTCGCGCGCCCGCAATCCACTGATGATGATGTCACATATTACATCATTCATGACATGGCCAGTGACATCACTGATGACATCACTGATGACATCTCAAATGACATCACTGATGACATCATCCAGTGAATGTGGTTTGGTTTGTTATTTATATAATTATTATATATATAGGAATCTGCATTGAAGACTGAGTGGATGTAGAAGTGTCTGGATGGAGGATTTACTACTACTGTGATTGACTGTGCAAGTGAGTAATTTAAAGTGTCTCACTAAATATATGTGATAGTGATTTACCTATGTGAATATTTCTTTCACTCTGTGTCTTGTTGTGTAAACTACTGCATAAGTAAGTTACTAGGTATGTGAAACTCTATATTAGTTTTTAATTAGTTAAGAGAGTATTTGTATGAGAGAGTGAATGTGTGTATAGTTTGACGGAAGGTGTGTAACTGTCTAAAGATGTGTAAATAGTTGATTAAGTACATATGTAACGTTAAGACTGTATGTGAAAACAGTTGTTTTGGGTGAGTGAATCTCTTTATGGGTGTGTTGATGAGTAAATATATTACTCAATGATATATGTGCAACAAAGTAGAAATATAGAAGCAATGTATGTGACAGTTGTTTTATGTAAATAAGTATACATAAGACTCAGTGATTGTATGAGTGACTGTATCGAAAACACACTAAGTATGAGTTATTATCTATATGAATAAATAAAGTGCTGTTTGTATAAGTGTGTAGCTTAGTAAATGTAAGTATGATCAATCGTTTGCATAAGTGGGAAGGATGACTACATAAGTGAATAGGGTGTGTGCTGGTGTGTAATGTCGATGTAGGTGTATAAGTATATTTAATAGTGTTCTATTGATCTTTCTTAGCATGTATGAGTGAATCTATAGGCAAGTGTTTAGATATGTGTGTAGATCTAGGAATCACTGAGTGAGTTTTTAGAAAATTGTATTGGAGTATCAATGGATTCAAATATGGTACTCTATATTTTACAGTGAGTGATGAAAGGTTATACTAGTGTATGATGAGGTGTATCTGATTGTCACATGGATGATGTCATCAGTGATGTCATCAGTGATGTCATTTGAGATGTAATCAGTGATGTCATCAGTGATATCACTGACCATGTCATGAATGATGTAATATGTGACATCATCAGCAGTGAATTGCGGGCGCGCGAGTCCTACTTAGTACAACTAACTATAACGGAGGAATTTCAATGGTTTTGTATGAGTGAAATGTCCAGCTAACTATAACACCCCTGAAACCTATGATTTTTTCAGTGAATTTCTAACGTTTTTTAAATGATAAATCCTAACTATAACTTGCCTGAAACTTATGTTTTTTTCAGTCAATTTCAAAGGTTTTTTAAAAGATAATTATAACTTAATAATTGTATGTGTATTTACCAATATATATTTCGAGTTTTGTAAAAAAATGAATCTGACATTAGTATATTTCCACATTTATTTTACTGATAAATATGCACTCATGGCTGAAAGACTGACCGTTTTCACTCATGTAAACACTCTTAGATGACAAACTGTAGACAACCTTCATATTAAAATGTGTACGTTTTCTTATACGAGGATATATATTGCTCTTTAAGGCTCTTTACTAAAAGTCTTTTATTGTTTTTACCCTTTTACTTTTAGAACAACAGACTTATTGTCCTACTACTCATCATTGACAGCATTTACACACGCTTAAAAAATAACCCAATTTCCGTATTTATCCACACTTTTTAATAAAGAAATAAAGAGAGGAAAATACTTTTCTCTCTCTCAATAAAACATAAATCAAGGAGCCATACTTATAATTTAAGAATATTTTTGACTTAAATAGCAGTAAGTATAACGCAGCACCTATAATACCTCACTTTCAAGAACAGCGTTCACAGTTCGATTCCAAACTCCATCAGCATCTTAGCCCACCACTATATCACTGTAGGTAACACCTTGCGTAATCTTCCCAATGCCCTAAACGCCGGCACACCTTTCTGATGGTAGCTTTACGCTTTATAAATGCAGGCATTTTTTTTATTAAAAAGCATAGTGATAACAAATATTAATACGTTCTTTAATTTCTTCTATTGTAAACAATATTTTTTTATATCTTCTATTTAGATGTTTTTAATCATGAGAATGCAAAGGACACAGTTTACCAAGTAACACTTTTTAAACTCTCCAACGTATGTAGATAATAAGGACCTTTTACGTGTTACTATGGAAATTGAAACCTTTACAGCTTCACAGTTTGTAACTTTTCCCAACACATGCACAAGTAAAACAGTTAAAATGTGAGCACGTGTAAACTATAAAACGTGACAACTACATAGGCGGAGCTAAATCTTCCTTCCATAGACTACTAAACAACCAAATACTATATAAACCACACCTATTGTGCGATTAGTTTTGTTTTTGCGAGTTATTTCTGCATCGCCAATCTGTGGTGCAGGTTCCCTTTTCAAGCATTGGATTCTTGCTTTCAGAAACAGTTAGATTACAACAAACATTGCTTCTTCTCTGCCTCCTTTCACCTTATATATTGTGACTTTCTATATTATAATATTGACATTGTACTTCTTTTCAGAAGTGTTGGTGACCCGTCGGTGCAAACCCTAAACATTTACAAACAACGTCACCACCTTCCAGTTGTTAGTGTGTTTTCCCCTAGGATTATATATGGTTAATATGTATATTATAATATTAACAGTTATGCTAATCTCAGTGGACTTCATGACCCGTCGTCACAAAGAGTAAAGATATATAAGCAACGTCACCAGTTTCTGGTTTTTAGTCTGTTCCCCCCTTTTGATCATATAGTGTGAATATATATATTATTATTTTCACAGTCATGATCTCGGAGGAGTTTATGACCCGTCGCCACAAAAATCAAACTTTTTGACCTCCCGGAGAAAAGAAGCTCAGAAAAGAATTATTGCTCGAAAGTATTTCTTTATGGATGTTCTGTTAAACAGATAACTTTATTTTCCTTTTCTTTTTACTGTAACAATGGTATCAATTGTTACATTGTAATAGATTTTCCTATTGTTACCGAAGAGGAATAGGAGCTTTTTCGGTGTCATCTGTAATACAGCTTAGAAAACATTACAACATACTTGATCAGATATTTTTTTCAGGGAGCATATTTTACGAAATTGCAGAATAAAAATTATAGCTTGCATACATACTTTCTTATTTAAATATTTGATAAACCCTAAATTTCTGAATGTTATTGTCTAATTTCTATTCTTCTCATTTGCGGTTCCTATTCATCTTCTCCCTAAAGAATATATAGGACCAATTCTGCATATTATATTAGTACCATCCTATATATTCTTAAGTGAGTTTGTGATTTGTTAGCGGAACAGTGTGCAACCTCTAAGCACTACGACAGAACGTTCTTGAATTCTACAGAATACAAATTTGAAAAATAACAATGCATACATTTCTATGTAATATGAAGTCACTTGTATTTAACTGTTTTTAACTTGTTCTCCTCATCTCAGATAATGTTGTACGGGAGTGTTTGTTGTAGCACTTCTATTCTATTTTATCTAAAAGTAACTGATGCCCTCTTACATTATCAAGAATATGGGGCAACACTTTTACAAACTATAGCAGAAAAAAGAAGGGTATGGCCACGCTTAGCTGATATTTTATGAAATTATATTTTTTATTGTAATCCCTTTCATATATAGTGCGTCAGTTTCTGAAGAAAGTTTATTTGTATTTGCTAAATAAAAACAGTTTCAAACCTAGACTGAAATTTTTGCTGTGCAACCACACCTCCCCACATTATCATTATAAGTAAATAGTGCTCCTGGGAAGTATCCCACCCGCAAAGTTGATAAAAAAACACTGCAAGACACTGTCATTTTTTCGTCGTGATTTGTACACCACACGGCAATTATATAAATGACCTTTAAAACATATAAAAACAATTTTTACTTTCATAATCCCTGTCCACCACATTGTGACCACTGAACAGAGTTAATAGTGTACCTTACCTCCACTCTACTACTTTATTTTCCAATACTCCTTTGCAAGTGCGTCACAAAATCACTAACAACAGTGAACCGTTCCCACCCAATAAGGAGCAAACTTGTGCTCGAAACACTTTAGCCAATAAAATGTCCATGTTGTTCCGCAGAGGAGGAAGGAATGACTGCCAAAACATCTACTTTTAATGCTTCATAGCCAATGAACATTAAGCTTCGCAAGGTCCCGCTTGGAACACGTTACCCAATGAAATGTCCCTAATACTCCGCGAAGAGGGAAGGAATCGCTGACAACACTTCTACTTTCAACAATTTACAGCCAATCAACATTAAGCTTGGGAAAGTCATCCTTGGAGCACGTCAGCAAATCAGATGTCCCTCCTACTCTGCTGAGCGGAAGTGAATGGCTGGCAACACTTCTACTTTCAATAGTTCATAATCAACCAACGTAAAGCTCAGGAAAGTCCTCCTTACAACTAACCCTGGGCGCAAGACTACGCTCCGCCCACAAAGTGTATGTAGTGTTGTCTACTTTGCATTTTGCAAAGTAGGCGTAGTAGGCAACACTACGCACGCTCCTTGGATGGAGCGAAGTTGCCCGCCACCCGCCTCCCTCCCGCCCTCTTCTACATACATAATTTTAAGTAACAAGTACAATAAAAGTACCTAAAAGCACTTCCTTGGTCCGCGGCGTCCCGGGGCTCCCTCTTCTATTTTGCGCTGACTTCTCCCATCGAACTCCCATCGAAATGCGCATGCGCAGCCACCCGCGCATGCGCATTTCTCGCATGAAATGCGCATGCGCGGAGCCCCAGGACTCCGCGGACCAGGTAAGTTCTTTTATGTACTTTTGTTGTACTTGTTACTTAAAATTATGTATGTAGAAGAGGGCGGACAGGAGGCGGGTGGCGCGTAGTGGGGCTACGCGAAGCACGTGAGCGGGTGGAGCATCATGCCCACTTTACGTAGCTTCGCGTAGCCCCACTACGCATACTGCGCCCAGGGTTACTTACAACATGTAAGCAAATTAGATGTCCTTGCTACTCTCCGGAGCAGAAGTCAATTGCCGAAAACACTTCTACTTTCAATAGTTCGCACCCAATGAACATTAAGCTATTTGTTGGAACACGTTAGCCAATTAAACGTTAAATTTGTTCCACGCACACATACAGAACACGCCGTCCTACATATTAATACATTTCCTGTGAAAAAGTGACTCTATCCATAACAAAAGTGAACACTGCCAAATAAATAAACATTATTCCACATTATATTAAAGAAAAGCCACAATAAGCCACATTGTTATTTTCCCAATATAATTTACACAGCCTACTGCACCCCCCTCCCAACATGAGTGAAGCCCCGGGACAGTGGGGGCCCCAGCGAACCCCGCTAATATTTTTATGATATTTTCCACTTACTTCTACGACTAACGGTTCCTATGGAAAACTTTTAAAACTCCAGCACAGTAACTGCTTTGACTAGCAACATAGTGTGGTGAACTTCTAACCTCTGTACTCACGTACGTGTTCCATAAACTGTTACTATGGTAACAGGCAGTAAGCAGTTTGGGGGTAGGGTTGAAAGGTACTGGCTGTACAGAAACCGTTATATTTACCCAGAATCCTCTACATGACAGAAGGGAAAGCAAAGTAAGAAAGAACACTGTGTAGCAGATTTACACGCCCCTTGAGCCACTTTAGCATCACTTTTCCCATCTTAAAAATGATGCAACAGTAACGAAATGAACTTGTAAATCTGCCCCTATGCACATTATGTGCAAAAGAAGTACACAACTCATTCAATTCTTTATTGATCACAATTAGACAGTGTTGCTTCACTATTCACAATGCACTTCAATAAATACTTCGTGCCTATTTAAATGGGAGACGGGATTGTCGACATTACAAAACTTAGTGGCATATTTACAAAGACAGAGTTAAAATTGTCGCTGCTTTAACAGCTGCAACCTACAACAAAAATGCTGAAAATGGACTTCAAAATGTTCTCAACATTGCTGTTTGCTATGCAACAGTGAGAGCCACCCTCAGAGCTATCAAATAAATGGTTGGAGTGGGCTCCAAGGCCCCCCCTGCAAAATTAGAAGTGGAAGGGCCTCAACGACCCGCCCTCAAGCCCCGGGAACCACCACTGCCCGGGTCTTTGTGTATTGTGGGAAGGAGGCTGTGTGGCCCTCCGCCTGGAGCACTCGAGGGCCCTGGGGACCCCCACGCCCCCAGGGTCGGCTCCTGCAGTATCCCGGGGTGCCTACGCCCGGGACACTGCTGTTTGCTTTCAGAGGGCAGGAGTCTCACGGCTCTCGCCATCCTATAGCAAACTTGGTTTGCATTTTGAAAGACAGAGCTGTGAAATCTGTTCTCACTTTCAAAACCCAAACCAGATTGCTTTTCCACATACAAGTTAGCATCTACCCATGTGGAAAAGTAATTCCGGCTCCCGAAGGACGCGGGGAGTCAGCGGGACCATGGGGGCATTGTGGCTCCCCCCACGGTCCCCAACATTTTATATAAGTCCCAGGGGATGGGATCCCCGGGGATATTAGAAATTACTGATAGGAGCAATTTTTTTACAGTAAAATTAGAAGTCACGCACCCAGCACGGCGCTCAGTGCGACTCCCTGGTGTGCATGTGCTGGATGCATGACTCATAATCTGTAGGGTACACGACTCCAGCGCCTTTGGTGCACAACTTCTACGCGTTTGGGAGCCGGCACTGCTTTCCACATGGGGACCTACTAACATCCAGCTCCCCTTGTGGAAAAGCAATCTGATCTAGATTTTGAAAGAGAGAACAGATTTCCTTGCTATGGGAGGGCGGAATGGATACCCCGGACACTGCA